>NC_029787.2:116540593-116570125 GCF_000816755.2 Arachis ipaensis
TAAATTTTTTTAAAATTTTTTAATTTAAGGTTAATTGTTTAAATTATTCTAATATTAAATTTGCCATAAACATACTTTATTAATTGAAAAGCAACGTTTACTTTTTTAAAAATGTTAAATTTATATATAGGAAAAGTATAGGTAACAAACAAGATTTTTGAACAATGTGTAAACAATGTGAATTAATAGGGTTAAAAGAGTAAATTTAATTAGTAACATTAAATTAGGATGTAGTTTATTTTTATTTAATTGGTGATTGTTCATGTTGTTCAAAATTTTTATTGTTCCCCTAGCACTCCCCTTATATATATATGGTTGTGCATGTATATGCTGAAGAAACCCGAACAAATTGGAGACTATTTGAAGCAAGAAGATAATAGTCATACTTATAACGATGATGATAGTGATAGACATAAAGCTAATGGAAAGTATACATTCCATAACCTAACCAATTATAAATTTTGCTCACAGGAAGTTTGAACGGCGAGGAATGAAAAATTAAATAAAGGGACGTGATACTAAGCGGATATATATATAAAGTAAAACACCCTGCATGAAAAGTTGACCTTCAAGAATAATATCAAATTTGAACTGCAGGACACCGCCTAAGGATGCAGTCCCCAATGATGGAGCGGAAGGAGTGCCATCACAAGTCGTCAGAATGGCTCAAAGACGTAGCAGAAAACTCCAACAACCCTTCCATTGGGCAACGCTTTGCGGGCCTCCACGTCTGAGAAAGCATTCTGTAATACCAACATGGCACAGTTAACCTATTCGAATGAAAGATGGAGGGACGGGATTAGCTTCTCGTCTTCTTGCGGAGGTTCAGGGTTAATTGTGTAGATGAGGAGAACGAAGACATCTCTTTAGAGCAATGAAATGAATTTAAAAGCTAAGTAATCGTACACATAGATCAAATGCTCCATATGTTTTAAAAATTCAAATTCAAATATAATTAATCTACACGATTTGTTAAATATGAAAACCGACTCCATCCAATTCAAATTTTAAAATTCTGTTTTGTTTTAATTTTGAATGGGATTAACTAATATTTTCAAAAATAAACTTAGATTATTAGAATAGTTAATTAAGGATTTCTTTTGTTTTCATTTTCAAGTTTTTTTTTTTAATTTTAGAATTATATTTGTTACTGCGGGTAACCATAGATTAATGAGTTGGACTCGCTGGGTTGGCCTAATCGTCTGAGGGAGGAAGCCTTCGAGTAGGTTTGCGTTTGGGAGCCTCCGTCCGACTTGTGTGTGAGAAAGAATAGGGGGTGGTACCTATAAAGACACTCCGATGCCTAAGTCAGAGGGGTGTCAATGTATTTATAGTGGTGAACCAATAACTACCGTTGGAGTAGTTCCACCTTTTAAGGAGGATAACCGTCCCCTTATCTTAGGGAAGTTGGGATATGGCTCCTGGTGGGTTGAGAGATTTTAGGGACAGTTACTTATTTGAATGGGTGTTATCTGTTAGCTAATCTCTACTCCCGACTTCCTTAGAGCAAGTCGTGGTTAGATCCGACTTCTCGAGAGAAGGTCGGTGTCGAATGAGGGCCAATCTTTAGATTGGGCCTTTCGTTTGGACCTGGGTCTTAGTGTTGGGCCAGGGTATGAACAGTGCCCCTACTCGAGTATAATCTCTTTTAAGAGTTGGACTCGAGTATATTAACTCGGGCTTGTAGCCGACATGGTGAGGAGCCGACGTGATTTTTCGAAACTGACGTGATTCAAAATTTTTCAACAGTCGCGTCTAATCAAACGTCGCGTCCATTAGGGGGTTTCGTATTTACACGTGGGGAGCAGTTACATTGGTAATGGCGCATCTCTTTAATGACTGTTTTGATTTTACCGTTATGCCCCTGACGTGTTTATAAATACTTTTCCCTCTCTTTCTTTGTTTTCTTTCTGAAAAACTTTTTGCCTTCACTCTTTGTTCGAAAGAAACTTCTTCTTCTCGAAAGAAACTTCTTCCTTCTCCAAGTCACTGCCGCCTCTGCCCTTCTTCGCAAGCAAAGGTCAATTTTCTCTCTTCTCCTCTTTTATTAATGAATACTTTTTTTGTTTGCATGTTTTGTTTTAGAGGAGTGTTCGTAGCGAGTCTAGCTGTAGCCCTAGTGCTTCTATTTTACTGAGGATCTTACCTTGGCCCTGTAGAGACGCTGTTTTTGACCCTTTTCCTTTTTCTTTGTAGGTTTCGTCACCCTTTTACTAGGAAAGGATGTCTTCTCTAGAGTCTCTTTCACAGTGGGTGGATGTCACCGTTCTTGGGGAGAGTCCCTTAGTAGACACCGACTACATTACTGATCTTCGTACTCATCATAGAATCTGTGTTCTTGATGAGGATGAGTGAAGAGAGAACTTTTGCGTGGTCTAGAAATTCGCAGATAAATCCTCGTTGCAGGTATAGCTTCTAAACCAACAAAAGTCCTTTCTTACAAACGTTTTGGTTGTCACAAGTAACAAACCCCTTTAAAATTGATAACCGAAGTATTTAAACCTCGGGTCATCTTCTCAAGGAATTGCAGGGAGGTGTGCTATTATTGGTTATGGGTTTTCTGGGGAATTTGGAGTTTGGGCAATGGGCACAGATATAATTATAAATTAAAGTAATAAAAATAAATAAGAAATTTTATGTAATTAAATTAAAAGCCTTGACCCGGAGAAGATTAATTGGAAGTTCTATCCTTGTTGGATTTTCCAAGTGTAATGGTAATTGGTTGTTGTTCTACTTAGTTATCCTTTACTAAATGAAGGAAAATCAAGTTGGGAGCCAACTTCTATTCACAAGTCCTAATCCTCACCCTTGTGTTTGGATTAGCGTTAGTGGCCAGAGAGCCAATCACAATTAAATCTTGAGTCTTCCAACTCAAGGGTCTCCAAATATTAATCAACTCCAAAATCAAGTTGGAAACCTACTTCATTGACATGGATGCCAATTTCATATAATAAATGACTAAATAAATACTTGAGGATAATCAAACAAATAATGGGGTAAATAGAAAAATACTCTTTGCATTAATAATGTCATAAAAGCTTTCCAATTGTAACTCTGAATAAGGATTAAAGATATAAAAGAGTAAGGAAATAGAAAACAAACTAGAATAATAAAGTTCTCAATGGAGGTAGTAATATCCAACTCGACAGCATAAATGTAGAAATCCTAATCCTAAGAGAGAGGAGAGAGCCTCTCTCTCGAAAAGCTACATCTAAAACTAAAAATTATGAATTATGAGCTGATGATTGTGGATGGATGCATTCTCCCACTTTATAGCCTCTAATCTGTGTTTTTTGGACCGAGAACTGGGTCAGAAACAACCCAAAATTCGCTGGTTGCGAATTCAAACACGCTGATTTTTCGTCACTGCGACGCATCCGCGTGGAGCACGCATTCGCGTCGCCTATCGTCAGGAAAACTATGACATATTATATATCAAATCGAAGCCCCAGACGTTAGCTTTCCAACGCAATTAGAACCGTGTCGTTTGGATCTCTGTAGCTCAAGTTATGATCGTTTTAGTGCAAGAGGGTCAGACTGACAGCTTTGCAGTTCCTTCAACTTCTTGTATTCCTTCCACTTTTGCATGCTTCTTTTCCATCCTCCAAGCCATTCCTGCCCTGTAATCTCTGAAAATACTTAATACACATATCAAGGCATCTAATGGTAATAAGAGATGATTAATAATAAGCAATTTAAAGGTCCAGGAAACATGTTTTCAATCATAGCACAAAATTAGGAAGGAAAACGTAAAACTATGCAAATAGTATGAATAAGTAGGTAAAGAGTTGATAAAAATTACTCAATTGAGCACTAGATAAACCATAAAATAGTGGTTTATCAACCTCCCCACATTTAAACATTAGCATGTCCTCATGCTAAGCTCAAGAGAAGTTATAAAGGAGTGAAGAGGAATGGTAGAATGTATGAAATGTAACCTATCTATATGAATCCAACTACATGAAAAATGTTTCTACCTACTTGGTTAAAAGTAAATCAAATTCTCCAAGAATATACATAAATCAGATTTCACTAATTCAAATTATACAATAAAAGACAAGTAAACTTGTAAGAAGATAGCTTATGAAAGCAGGGAACATAGAATCAAGCATTGAACCCTCACTGGTAGTGTATATCGCTCTAGTCTCTCAAGTGTATAGGGTAATTCACTCTACTCTTCTCTAGTCACGCTTTCTAAACTTTGTTCTTCATCTAACCAATCAACAATATTTAATGTATCAATGCAAACATCATGAGGTCTTTTCAAGGTTGTAATGGGGCTAAGGAAAGGGTAATGGTATATATATGGCTAAGTGAGCTATAAATTGAATCTTTGACTAACCTAAGCTCTCACCTAACATACATACACTCTATATATTCTAATTCATGCCTAGCTACCCAAAATTTCCACTTTTGCATCACATACTCATGTATCAACTTTTCTTTTTAATTTATCACATGTGCATTGATCTTTCATTATTAAGCTTAGCATTGGGGTAATTTTGTCCCCTTATTTATTTACTTATTTATTGAATATTTTTTTTGGATTTTTTTTTTAATATGAAAATAAACATAGCTTATCAATGCACATGGATTTTTAATTTTTTTTTTATAGTTTCACATGAGTAGGTACCCAAATTTCTAATATTTTATCAAAGTAAAAACATAACACATTCCCTTATTCACCCATGTTCCCACAGTTTTCCCACACTTAATTGTTACACAATCCCTATCTTAAGCTAACCAAAGATTCAATTGGGATATTTAATTGTTTTTCTGCTTAAGGCTAGTGATGTGGTTATAGAAAAGAATAAATGGAGATAAAAGGCTCAAGGTGGCTAACAAGGGTGATGTAAAAGGTAGGCTTATTTGGGATAAGTGAGCTAATAACAAGTAATGGCCTCAATCATATGCAAGCATGTAAATACATTAAATATTGGACATATAGACTGAAACAAAGCAAAGATTACAATCATAGAGAAAAAACACACAAGAATAAAAATTTATGGTTAAATAATGTAACCATGTAAATAAGCTCAAAATCTCACAGGTTGTGTGTTCTTTGGCTCAAAAACCATGTTCCAAATACAACTTCAAACAAATTTAACACATAGAAAATTTTAATTTTTAAATTAGTGAAATACAATAAAAAATTTTTGAAAAAGAAAATATTACTTCAACCAAGTAGTGACTAAATGAATAAAATCAAACAAACATGCAATCAAATATGCAAATGCAACAATGAACAAACAAAGAAAATAGAGTATTGGTGTTGAAAAGAAGGTAACTAACCCCTGGAAGTCGGTATCGACCTCCCCACACTTAAATATTGCACCGTCCTCGGTGCATGCTAAGATGTGCAAGTGGATGGGTGGCTCCAACTGACGCTTTTCTCTAGAGATTGTGCAGATGGACTTGTTTGTCACCTCATTTAGAGCTTTCCCTTTCCCTTCTTTGGTGGTCATCCTGAAAGAATAGGAAAAGAAGAAAAGTAACCCAGAAATAAAGATAAGAAAATAAATACAGTATGGGTGGGTTAATGCCAAATAATGGGGGTCTCAATTACATGGTAGTGAGAAAATAATAGAAGCACATGGCATACCAGTGGTGCAGAATTTGCAACAAAGGAGAGGGGAATGTGGGTAATGCAAGATAGTATAAGTTCATATCAATGCAAGAGAAGTATGAGTATCATAAAAGATTAGCAGTGATTTAAATAATGTTACCCAATCAGAATAAAATAAGTCATAAGCACCAAGAAAATACCAGAAAAGATGTAGCAGTTGAATAAGAACATTTGAACACCAATGGTAAAATAATAAATTTAGAAAAGAAAATAAAAATATGCACAAAATTAAAATGCAATGAATGAAAGTATGCAAATAAATTAAATAAAATAAAATGAGAGTGAAAAAGGATGAGAAGTTAAAAAGACGAAGAAAAAGAAAGTAAGAAAGGAGAGAGAAAGAAGAAAAGTTAGAAGAAATTAGGATTAGAAAAGAAAAGAAAAGATAATTGGCGCTGATCTGGATAAGTTGTGCGGCGCAGGCGACGCGAGTGCGTGGGTCACGCGTGCGCGCGGATAGCGCTTCTATGAAGTGACGCGGACGCGTGGAGTGATTTGTGCCATTAGCGTGAGGGCAGCCTCGCGATCGCGCAACTCTCTGTTTTAAATACATTTTGCCAAAAATCTGGGTGACGCGGTCGCGTGGTTGACGCGATCGCGTGAATGGCCATACTTTGAAAAACGACGCGGACGCGTGGGGCACGCGTTCGCGTGGGAGAGCTTAGGCTTCTAGCACGAGTCCAGCCCCATTCCAGCCCAACATACTGCCATACAGCCATTTACGTCAATTTTATAGGGCCACGCGTTCGCGTGGGTGACGCGGACGCGTGGGGAGGCTATTTTTCAAATGACGCGGCTGCGTGGGTGACGCGGTCGCGTGGGCATATTTGTGCCTAAGGCACGCCTCCAGCCACGCTCTCGCGTGACTCTCTATTCATTTTTCTTTTCTTCCTAATGCACTTGTGACGCGGACGCGTCAACGACGCTGCCGCGTTGCGTGCGTGCTTTTCCCTTTTTTTTTAGTAATGCAGTATGCAGAATGCAATGCTAATATGAATGTTATGCAAAACTCCAGTTCAATACAATAAAATAAAAAAGGAACGATCATACCATGGTGGGTTGTCTCCCACCTAGCACTTTTAGTTAAAGTCCTTAAGTTGGACATTTGGTGAGCTCCTTGTCATGGCGGCTTGTGCTTGAACTCATCCTGAAACTTCCACCAATGCTTGGACTTCCAACAGCCTCTGGGATCCCAAACTAGGCGCAGAAATCCTTTAAGCAAGTTAAAGCAAGTGACATGGCCCCAAGAGTACTGATTGCCAGAATGAATTCCAGGGTCCCAAACCTTGCTTTTGCACCCGTCTTCTTGTTGATCATTATGATTCCATCCGGGTACAAGCAATCTGAATTCTCACTAAAGCGGCCAAACAACTTCCTGGACCCATTCAGTTGAGCTTTACACCAACCCTTGCATTTAAACTTTGAGCACACAACCATGTTGAACCTTGCTTGACAACTCCAACCACTAACCATGTTCCTCTTATTCGTAATGCCACAAAGAGCTCTAAGTTGACCATCCGTCTCCAGTAGCCCATATTCAAGTGGGAAGGTAAAGGTCAAGGGTAGGAATTTTACCCACTTGAATGTTGTGTTGGATGGTAATGGCCTTGGGAGAGGTGTTTCTAATGAACTTGCAAGCTCCACTCCCTTGTGCTCTTCTCTAACAGCTTCCACCTCCTTGTTAGCTTCTTCAATTTCAACCTCTTCCTCTTGGTAGCTTTTTCCAATTCAATCTCCTCTTCACTGCTTTCCAAGGGCATGGGAGGTTGTGCTTCTTCTTCTTGAATCTCTATCTCTTGATCGACCTCTTCCAAGTTCTTAACCATGACATGCCTTGGAGGTTGTACACCTTCCTCAACATCAAATGCAACCGTCTTGGAAGGAGGCTCTATGTCTTGACTTTCCCATGGAGGTTCAGCATCTCCCAGGTCTTCAACCACTTCTTCCTCTTCAATAATTACTGCTTTGTCCAGTAGTTTTAATATAAAATCGTACTCATCATTGATGATTTTCTTTCCATGACAACTCCTTTCAACTATTCTTTCATCTTCAAGGGTCTCTCCTATCTCCACATTTTGGGCCTCCCCTTGCTCTAAGACAAAATCAGACTCCTTGATGTCTTCCTTCACTAATTCTTCAACCACTCCTTCGACTTCAAGGGTCTTTACTACCTTCACCTTTAGGGCCTCCTCTAGCTCCTTATGAAGTATGGATTCGCGAAGATGATCCCTTCTCTCTTGTTCCATATCAATAGCATCATTGAGATCATGTTGCTCTTGGATTGATGGATGTGGGTGCTCTTCCATGGATGGTGGTGATGGGATGGAGAGATCATTCTGTGGTTGAAAAGAAAGTGCACTAGAGTTTGAGGGTTGATTGTTGAAGGTATTTGGTGGTCCGATTTGGGTGACGAGAGCTTGTATAGTAGAGTTTAGATCGGCAAGTGCTTTTTTCATGGAGGTTTGGGGTGGATAGGAGGGTTCATTTGTTGGGAGAAAGGGTTCATGGTAGGAAGGTGGTTCATCTTGATAATGATAAGGAGATGGTGTATATTGAGGTGGTGGTTCATGAGAGTAGTTGTGTTAGAATGGGGGTGGTTCTGTGTATGGTTCATTTGGCTCATAAGGTGGTTGGTATGGTGGACACGGGTTAGGGTCATATGGAGGTGAATGGTGGAAAGGGGCTTGTGAGTATGGTGGTCCAAAGTCATGTTGAGGAGAGAGTTCATAGGAATATGATGGGGTCCACAATATCTATCATCTTGGTATGTATTGTAGGATGGTCTTTGTCTGTGGTATTGTGGAAGGTGTTGCTGCCAGAAGGGTTGATCAGATCCTCGTGGCTCCTTCCATCTCTGATTGTTTTGACCTTGATGCATGTTCCTGTTATAATTCCCATTCCTTGCAACAGCATTGGGACCAAACTCAAAGCGAGAGGGGTGAGAATTCATGGTAACTAATAAAAATTAAAAATAAAAATAAAAATAAATAAACAGGTAAAATAAAATAAAATAAAATAAAATAAATAAGAGAAAATATTTGAAAAAGATTTGATTTTAAGATTAGGAAAAAAAATAAGATAAGTTAGGTAAGAAAAGATAAGTTTTTAAATTAAGAGGTTTTGAAATTTAAATTTTTGAATTTGAAAATTAAATTTGAATTTTAAATTTTGAAATTTGAATTTTGAAATTTGAAATTTGAAATTTGAAATTTGAATTTTAAATTTTAAATTTTAAATTTTGAATTTTTGAAATTTGAAATTTGAAATTTGAAATTTGAAATAAGATAAGATAAGATTTTGAAAAAGATATGATTTTTTTTAAAAATATTTGAATTTTGAAATTTAAAACTAAGATAAGATAAGATAAAAATTTTAAAATAAAAATCTGAAATATATTTTTTTTAATTTTCGAAAAAAATCAATTAAAATATTTTTGAATTTAATGGGGAAAGAGAAAAACAATAAAGTGACACTAAACTTAAAATTTTTAGATCAAAATGAAGAAAACAACCACGAACAACTTGAAGGTCAAGATGAACACGAAGAACAACTTGAAGATCAAGATGAACACCAAGAACAAATTTTCGAAAAATTTAATAACTAAATAAAAACCAATAACCTCTTAATTTACGAAAAAGCAAAAATAAAAACAAAAATAAAAACAAATAAACAAGCAAAAAGCAAATGTTTACAATAACCAATAATAAGGCACACGTTTGCAATTTTCTGGCAACGGCGCCATTTTGAAGAGAGAACTTTTGCGTGGTCTAAAAATTCGCAGATAAATTCTCGTTGCAAGTATAGCTTCTAAACCAACAAAAGTCATTTCTTACAAACGTTTTGGTTGTCACAAGTAACAAACCCCTTTAAAATTGATAACCGAAGTATTTAAACCTCGGGTCGTCTTCTCAAAGAATTGCAGGGAGGTGTGTTATTATTGGTTATGTATTTTCTGGGGAATTTGGAGTTTGGGCAATGGGCAAGATATAATTATAAATTAAAGCAATAAAAATAAATAAGAAGTTTTATGAAATTAAATTAAAAGCCTTGACCCGGAGAAGATTAATTGGAAGTTCTATCCTTGTTAAATTTTCCAAGTGTAATGGTAATTGGTTGTTGTTCTACTTAGTTATCCTTTACTAAATGAAGGAAAATCAAGTTGGGAGCCAACTTCTATTCACAAGTCATAATCCTCACCCTTGTGTTTGGATTAGCGTTAGTGGCCAGAGAGCCAATCACAATTAACTCTTGAGTCTTCCAACTCAAGGGTCTCCAAATATTAATCAACTCCAAAATCAAGTTGAGAACCTACTCCATTGACATGGATGCCAATTTCATATAATAAATGACTAAATAAATACTTGAGGATAATCAAGCAAATAATTGGGTAAATAGAAAAATACTCTTTGCATTAATAATGTCATTAAAGCTTTCCAATTGTAACTCTGAATAAGGATTAAAGATATAAAAGAGTAAGGAAATAGAAAATAAACTAGAATAATAAAGTTCTCAATGGAGGTAGTAATATCCAACTCAACAGCATAAAAGTAGAAATCCTAATCCTAAGAGAGAGGAGAGAGCCTCTCTCTCTAAAAGATACATCTAAAACTAAAAATTATGAATTATGAGCTGATGATTGTGGATGGATGCATTCTCCCACTTTATAGCCTCTAATCTGTATTTTCTGGGTCGAGAAATGGGTCAGAAACAACCTAGAATTCGCTAGTTGCGAATTCAAACACGCTGATTTTTCGTCACTGCGATGCGTCCTCGTGGAGCACGCGTTCGCGTCGCCTATCGTTAGTGCAAGTTATGACCGTTTTAGTGCAAGAGGGTCAGGCTGACAGCTTTGCAGTTCTTTCAACTTCTTGTATTCCTTCCACTTTTGCATGCTTCCTTTCCATCCTCCAAGCCATTCCTACCCTGTAATCTCTAAAAATACTTAATACACATATCAAGGCATCTAATGGTAACAAGAGAGGATTAATAATAAGCAATTTAAAGGCCCAGGAAACATGTTTTCAATCATAGCACAAAATTAGGAAGGAAAACATAAAACCATGCAAATAGTATGAATAAGTGGGTAAAGAGTTGATAAAAATTACTCAATTGAGCACAAGATAAACCATAAAATAGTGGTTTATCAATGAGCCAAAATATGAATTGACTGTCCCGGGTCCGGAAGACCGGGTTTGTTTTGGGAGGGCTTCTGTTGCGGACCTTCATTTCTTTTTTATGTATAAAAGCCTTTTTACCTGCCTGGGAGTTTTTGTGCCTTTTTCTGATTTTGAGATCTCTGTTCTGTCTCACTGCCACGTCGCTCCTACTCAGCTTCACCCCAACTCTTGGAGTTTCCTGAAGATTTACCAACTTGTTAACCAAGCGCTATATTTTCCGACCTCTTTGAAAATCTTCTTTTATCTTTTTCATATGACAAAGCCCTTTAGTGGGCAAAACAATAAGCAACAGTGGGTGTCTTTCCGAGTTATTCAAGGCCGGAGAGTTTTCAACTTTTTTTATGAGTCCTTCCATGATTTTAAAATATTTTTCTTTAAAGTAAAAGCTGTAGAAGGTCACCATTCCTTTTTTTTGGATGAAAATTCTTCTCCCCGCTTTCCTTTGTACTAGCTGGAGACTTCTCCTGTGGAGAAGTATGGTTTGGATGACTTAGATGAGGTTGAGGAGGCTGTTGTGGGATTCCTCCGAGAAGTTTGGGGAGGGCCCTCTATCTGGATACGAAGAAGTTCCTCCAAGGGACTTCGAGCTTTGTTCGGACCCAGATAGATAGTTTTGTTATTTCATTTTCTCCGACTTGATGTTGCTACTTCCGACTTTGAGATCTTTTCGAACTGTTATTTCCGACTTGTAGACTGATTCTTTTATTTTTCCTTTTATAGAAATGGTGAAGAAGAATTCCGGTTCCTCCTACCAAAAAGTTCAAGATGCAAAAAAGAGGTCTCGGGCCCGAGTGGATGCCGTAAGGGCTGCTGGCACTCTTCCTCCTCGTCCTCCTCTCCTTCCTCCTCCTCGCAACTTGGGGACCTCTTCTCGCCCTATATTGGTATCTTTTGCCTCTTCTCTTTCTCCCCCCGTCTAACCCCCTCCTGAACCCGAGAAGAAAAAGCGCAAGACTTCAGAGTCTGGCTCTTCTTTTTCTAGGGAAGCTAATTTTGATGGTCCCAAGTTCGTTCAAAACCACATCTATCCTCATATACGAATTAATATGGATGATGGTTCCGTTCAAAACCATCTTAATATCTTAGTTCAGGGGAGTGTTTGGGCGGCTGGGGTATGCACAAAGCTCCTTGATATTTTGTAAAAAAACTCCCCTTAGCTCTCTGGGCTCAACCCAGAAGGTTGAGAAATTGGAGGGAAGGATTTTCCTTTATCAGGAGAAAGAAAAGAGGCTTAAAGATGAGGTCGCCAAGCTGAAGGAGAAAATGGACCGTCTCCAGAAGAGGGAGAAGAGGTTGATGGGGTAGTGCGTTATGGCGGAGGGCCTTAAGGAGAAGGCGGGGCAGAACTATATCAGGATTTATGGGGAGAATCTTGACTTGAAGAAGGAACTGTCAGGATGTCGGGAGGCTTTCCAGGACTTGGAGGATTCAGTGCCTGAGGGTGCAGAGGAGGCCTGGAGGGTTTTTAAGGAGCAAGTCGGGGTCATTGCCCCTGACTTGGATCTTTCTCCTCTTGATCCTGACAAGATTGTAGTTGATGGGGCCATTGTTTACCCTCCTCGACCTGAAACTGACTCCGACTTGAAGACTTGCGGACAGAGGATAACAGAATATCCTCCTTGTGAGGAGCACCAAGATGGTTACCTACCGAGTTCTTCTGAGGGTCCTGCTCAAGCTCCTGAAAGATCTGCTCCGTCCTCCCCTGTTGCTGATCCGACTTCTCTCCCTGCTGCTGACCCAACTTCTGGTGATTCTTGAATTTTCTTTTTATTTGAATCAAGCTATGTGTGGACCCGGCTTGTGGTTCCTTTGTTGAATACTTTTATTTGTTTCTGTGGTGGTTGGTTCTTGACATTTTCTGGCCTCTTATGGCCATTAACAAAATATTTTGCTTTAAAATACCCTTTTTTGGATAAGGGTTCAGGATATCTTTTGGTGTGTGCATGCTTTCTTTAAAACCCTTTTTTGATCTCTTCGTTTTTGGAAAATCTTATATCTTGGCTGGCTGTCTTTTGTCTAAGTTGTTTTGAATTTTTCAAAGACTTGGGACAGACTCTGCCTTCGATTTTTGATGGATTTTCTTATCTCTTTTCGTATTCCTTGTACTAAAATTTTTTTTATTGAGTTTTCTGTAACTTAGGTTATTTTTGTGATGCATTTCTATTCTGCTCGGTTTTGCCGACTTGTAAGTCGATAAATTTCCGAGTTTATCATGATCTACTTTTATAACCTCTTTACACCGACTTGTACCTCATCGTTTTATCCTGACGACCTTTTTTAGGTTGGTTCATGGGATTTTCACGTTTTGTCGAGTTTAAGTTGGCGCGTTTTGTAGAATGATAATAACGTAAAAAGGAATTTATAAAGAGATGTAGAGGAAAAAGATCTTTACTTATTACAAAGGTACTTTTTGCTACTAAGGGGTTTTGTCGAATTGTTGCCCCCTTAGCCCCTGATAAACCCTAATTTTGTGGTTTATCTTGTTCTTATTTTAGGGAATTTTATCACCTTTTCTCACATTTATTCAATGAAATAGCATGGTTTTGTAATTCTCCCTTAAATTGTGCTTAAGTGTAAAAACATACTTTTTAGGCCCTAAAATTGGTGATTTTAATTCACTTTAAATCCATTCGATGCCTTGATGTGTCTGTTGAGTGATTTCAGGTTTATAAGACAATTATTGGATGGAAGAATTGAAGAAAAAAGCATGCAAAAGGGAGAATTAATGAAGAAATGAGCTTTTGGAGAATTGAGGGCCATGCGCACGCGTCATGCACGCGTACACGTGCATTGGAGATTTTTCAAACCACGCGCACGCGTCAAGCACGCGTACGCGTGAGTAGGGGTTTTGCCATCGATGCGCACGCGTCAAGCACGCACACGCGTGATGCTCGGAACGTGACCCACTTAAAGTGAAATCGTTGGGGGCGATTTCTGAGCTGGCCATACCCAAATCCAACTCATTTTTGAGGGTATTTTATGCAGAATTCAAGCTTGAGCAAAGGGGGAGCAATTGTTTGTAACTTAGCATCATGTAGGTTAGTTTCTAGAGAGAGAAGCTCCCTCTTCTCTCTAGAATTAGGGTTCTTAGGACATTTCCATCTTAGATCTAGGCTTAATTCCATGTTTTCATATTATTTCCTTTACAATTTCTTGTTCTACTACTCTATTCTCCTTAGTTCTCTTGTCAATTTTACTTTTATGTCTCTTTTATGTTTATAAATGCTCATGTTGGATTTTGTTTACATTTAATGAAATTTAATGTTTGATGTTCTTTTATTGATGATTTGAGTTGTGATCTTATTTTTCTTGCAATTGGTAGTTGGTAGATTTTATTGATTCTTGTAATTTATGATGTTTACTTTTATTGCACTCTAGATGTTTGATGAAATGTTTTCTTTAGTTTTTGATTAGTTCTCTTGACTCTTGGCCTAGGCTAAGGGAATTGAGTGACCTTGAATCATTGGGCCTCATTGAATTGGTGATTTGAGAACCCTTGGTGATCAATTTGATATCCATTGACACTAACCCACTACTAAGTTAATTAGTAGATAGGTTGGGACTTATGGGTTGATGTGATCAAACCTATTTGACGTACTTTAAGCTTAGGAATAGACATTATGTACTTAAGGCTTTTGGGAAGTAGACTTAATAGGTTGATACCTCATAATTATCAATATTTGGTTTGTTGACAAGGATAGTGATCTTAATTTCTCATGTCTTAGCCAAGAGTTCTCTCCCTTATTTTATTAGTTCTTGCTTGATTTACGTTCTTGTATTTTATAATTCCTTGCCAATTACAATCAAACCCCCCTTTTTGTTCTTCATAGCCAATAATTGACCACTTCATTGCAATTCCTTGTGAGACGACCCGGAGTCTAAATACTTCGGTTAATTCTTATTGGGGTTTGTACTTGTGACAACCAAATTTTTGATTGGGAGGATTGTTTGCTGGCGTAGAACTATACTTGCAACGAGAATTAATTTTGTGAAATTCTATACCATCACAACAAATTCAACTCATCAAAATGGTGCCGTTGCCGGGGAGTTGCAATGGTGCTATGTTATTGGCTATTGTATATATTGTGAATAGCTTGATTTTTGGTTTGTTTGTTGGTTTTTGCTAGTTGTAGGACTTAGTTTTCTTTATTTCTTGTTAGCCTTTTGTTTTTATTTTCTCTTTCACTATGAATTCTCATCACTCTGGCTATGAGTGTGGTTCAAACTATGTTGTAGGAAATGGAAGCTTCAATGAGGATGTGCATCAAGGATTTGGAAATCGAAGGTGGGAGGAGCCCCAAGCTTATGAACAACCTTCTTGGCAACAACCTCCTTCCGAACCAAGCTTGAAAAAAGTGCTTGAGGACATGACTACTATCCTCACGGAGATACGCGAGGACCAAAGGGCATTCTATGCCACCCGAGCCGTCCAAGCATCACCCCAACGTAACTACTCTCCAGATTCTTATAGGTATAATCCTAATCCTAACGCATATCCATCTAGTGTGTGTGTTGATCCTTATTGTAGTTGTCAATCACAACCACCACCACCCTATGCCTATGAACCACCTCCCCAACATAGTTTTGAACCACCGCACTCACAAGCCTCATACCACCAAACACCTCTATATGATCCTAACCCATATCCACCATACCAACCACCTTGTGAACCATATGAACCATATGAAAAACCACCCCAATTCAACCCCAATACCCTCAAGAACCACCACCTCCATGTTATTACCAAGATGAGACACCTCCAATGTATGAGAACTCTCAACCACAAGATGAATCACCTCCCATATTTGAAAAAAATCATGGCTCAGTTTGCTAACATTACTGCTATCTTGGAATCGTTGGACTCATGCAACAAGCAAAGCATCTCCATGGATGAATGTGAGGAATCAACCGAAGAAATGAGCATGAAGGAGATTTTAGAATCTCAACATGAGGATAAGGAGATGGGGTATGTCTTGCAACAAGTGGAGAGTGAAGAGATTGATAATGAATAAGTGGTTGAAGAGCTAGGCAAAGTTGAACAAGAGGTGGATTCCAAGTTTGAGAACATCTCCACATCAAGTGGTGTTGTTAATGATTTTGTGGAAGTTGTTGAACCTTCTTCCAATGAGCTTGAATTTGATGTTAAGGAGGGTGCGCAACCTCCTAAGCATATAATGAATTATGAAGAATTGGAAAAAGGTGAGCAAATAACAAATCTTCCTCTTGGAGATGAGCCCACACCAACACATGATCCTTTGGTATTTGAGGAATCTTCCCCTATTGATATTGAGGTAAATATTGAGATAAGTTCCACATTACCTCCATGTTGTGACATGAAGAGTGGGGAAGAGCTAGAAGAAGTTGGCGAAGAGGTGGTTGAATGTGAAGAACTTTGTCAAGAGGAAGAGGTTGAAGTTGAAGAAGCTTGCCAAGAGGTGGAGTTAGTCAAGAAAGAGCACAAAGGAGTAGACCTCGCATTGTCTAAGTGTGGGGAGGTTCCTCTTCCTAAGTCACCATCATCCAACACAATATTCAAGTGGGTAAAATTCCTATCCCTAAGCTTTACTTTCTCACTTGAATATGGTTTGATTGAAAATGATGGTCAACTTAGAACTCTTTGTGAAGTCAAGAGTAGGAGAGAGATGGTTAGTGGTTGAAAACATCACTCTAACTTCATGATGGTTGCATGTTCAAAGTTGAATAGTAATGGTTGGTGTAGAACCAAATTGCATGGGTCTAGGAGAATGTTTAGATGCTTAATTGAGAATTCACAAGCCTTGTCACCCAGATTTAACTATGGTAGTCAACAAGAAGATAGGTGCAAGAACAAGGTTTGGGACCTCCGAATTCATTTCAACAATCAAAACTCTTGGGGCCTTTTCATTTACTTAAGCTTACTTGAAGGCTTTATGTGCCTAATTTGGGATCCCGGTGGACATTGGAGATGCAAACATTGGTGGGGATTCAAGAATGAATTCAAGCATAAACCACCATAGCAAGGACTCCCACCAAATGTCCAACTTAAGGACTTAAACTAAAAGTGTTAGGTGTGAGACACCCACCATGGTAAACTCTTTTCATTTTCTCTTTTGTAAATATTGATAATTTAGGTTTAATTCCATGTTTTGTTTGGTTTGTTGCATTTATTTGGGAGTCTAGTAGGTTAAATAAGGTTTTATGATATTTTGGTAGCTGTTTGGAGGTTTAAAAAGCTTGGTTGGTGCAAAAACATGGAAGAAAAATTTTGAAAAACAGGGCACCAACCCACGCGCACGCGTGCATTACGCGTGCGGGTGACTCAAGCATTTTCGACCATCCACGCGCACGCATCACCCACGCGTATGCGTGGATGCAATTTTCCACCTCCAAGCCATTTTTCCTATAGTTGCGCGCGTAGTGCGCAAAATCTGTGCAAAACGCGCACGCCATGTCACGCGTACGCACACCTCACACGTACGCGTCACTCTCAAAATAACCATCGACGCGCACGCATACCTTACGCGTACGCATCACATCCATTTCACTTCACCCACGCTCACGCGTGTCCTGCGCGTACGCGTGGATTACCTTACTTCATACACTTCTTTTCTCATCTTCTTTCTATTTCTTTCCTTCTTTTTTCTTCTTCCCTTCTTCTACTCCTCATCCAACGCTCCCAAACACCATCAACCATTAGTTAGTTAGTTAGTTAGTTGTTTGGTTAGTTTAATTTTTGTTTAATTTTCTATTTTTCATAATTAGTGTTGGATTGTTCATCTTGTTTACTATCTTTTGCTGCTGATTATTGATGCGATGTTAGTTTAACATCATCGTTGTTAATCTTTATTGTTGGACTCTATTGTTGAGGTTATAATAATTACTTGGTTTTGAGCTCTTCATGCTTAATTTTGTGAACGCCAAGCACATATGACATTGCCTTCAAGCTTTTAACTCTTCTTGAATTGAATGATTTGGCCGCCATGTGATTTGCATCATTCACTTTGATTAGGCAATCTCTCGATGGAGGATGTGCATTTCTCTTAATGCATTGTGCTTCTTGATTATATGCATCCTTATATCTTTGGCTTGAATGCTTTCTTGCTTCTTTATTGCTTGTCTGGTTGTCTTGACTGCAAGTTTAAAGAATCTCAAGCACACTAGGGTGAGTGAAGTGCATGTTCCTTTTTGGTGTAATTGTGACATAGTTCTTTTTATACTAGTGTGTGTTCTAGACCGCATGCATCTTAGAACCCACACACCTGGTTCATTAATGTCACACATTGGGTCCCTCACTTCATTCTAGTGATTTACCTCATTCCAACAATGTATTCTTCCTTGCTTTTGCATTTACTTTTCTTACTATTCTCCTTTCTATTTTTCATGGAGGAGTCATTATAAGTACAAACGGAAGCGTAAGGAAGAACACGCAGCAACCGGTTGACCTACCAGCTGAAGGTAGCAATCCGGAGAATCGCCGTACCCCCTTGCTCATCTTTGAGTGCACCAAGGACGGTGCAAGCTTTTAAGTGTGGGGAGGTCGTCCGACCAGTCAGCGCTTCACTTTTGGGTGACAAATTTCTAATCCCAACACTTTGCATTTCATTTTAGGATTTTTAGTTGCATTTTCTTATTTTGCATATGTATATAATAAGCTTAGTCAAAATAATAAAAATTTTCAAGGATTTCATCTATAGAGCACCCCAATTGATTGAAAAAAAAAAAATTTTTAGAACTTGCTTGAATTATACATTGTGGAACATGATTTTTGAGCTAAGAACACAAGCATGTGAGACTTGAGCCTAATTGTGAGGTTACATCATATATGACCACTTATTTTCATTCTTGTGTGCATTATTCTCTTCCTATGATTGTAATCCTTGATTTGTTTGATTCTTTATGTCCAGTATTTTATGTATACATACAATTATATGATTGAGGCCATTGTTTCAAATAGCTCACTCACCCAAATAGCCTACCTTTTATCTTCCATTGTTAACCAACTTTGAGCCTACGCTAAACCCATTTGTTCTTAATTTTAGCACATTATAAGCCTAAAGTGAAAAATAATAAATGTTCTTAATTTGGATCTTTGATTAGCTTAGGCTAGTGAGAGTGTTTATCATTTAATTTTGGTAGAGTTGGAAATATTGGTTGGGATAAAAGTGTGTTTTTGTGTTTTTGTTGAAAAATCTTGGGAATTGGGTACATACTCATGTATTAATCATGTGTAAACCATATGCATTGATGTTCTTGTATATATTTTAGTTTAAAAAGAAAAAAATGAGAAAAAAAAAGAAAAATATATATATATAAAAAGGAAAAAAATAGAAAAAGAAAGAAAAAGAAAAGCAATAAAAGGGGACAAAATGTCCCAAAGTTTAAAGTTTAATAAAATCAATGCATATGTGTGGTGATCAAAAGAGAATGCATGAGTATGTGAAAAAGTGAAGAATTGATAGTTAAGTTTGTTTAGAATTGCATAGGTTGTTATAGGTTAGGTGGGAAGTTTAAGTTAATCAAAGATTCAAATTTCTAGCCCACTTGACCAAATGCATCCTACCTTGACCCTAGCCCCATTACAACCTATGGAAAAGTCCTCATGATATTTGTATGCATGCATGAAATAATTGTTGATTGTTAGATGAAAAACAAATCTTAGAAAGCATGATTAGGGGAGAATTGAGTGAATCAACCCCATACACTTGAGTGACTAGAGCGGATACACATTCGGTGAAGGTTCGATCGCTCAATTACATGCTTCCACCCATGATCATCTTTTCTTACAAGTTTGTAAAATCTTTCAATAATTCAATTCAATTGTGGGCTTGATTTGACTGTTATGGCTTTATCCCCTGTACGTATATATGTATTCTTGGAAGTTGACTTATTTTGACCAAAGTACTTGCATTCATTTAGATAGACAGCCTATAAGTAGATTGCATGTAGGTAGTTTGCATTGAATAAATGTTGACACCCTTTGCTTCTTTCTTAATTTTAGCATGAGGACATGCTTAGTTTAAGTGTGGGGAGGTTTGATAAACCCCAATTTTGTGGTTTATCTTGTTCTTATTTTAGGGGATTTTATCACCTTTTATCACATTTATTCAATGAA
This sequence comes from Arachis ipaensis, assembly GCF_000816755.2. Taxonomy (NCBI): domain Eukaryota; kingdom Viridiplantae; phylum Streptophyta; class Magnoliopsida; order Fabales; family Fabaceae; genus Arachis; species Arachis ipaensis. The sequence goes on from NC_029787.2 coordinate 116,560,488, forward strand.
ATAGCATGGTTTTGTAATTCTCCCTTAAATTGTGTTTAAGTGTGAAAACATGCTTTTTAGGCCCTAAAATTGGTGATTTTAATTCACTTTAAATCCATTCGATGCCTTGATGTGTTTGTTGAGTGATTTCAGGTTCATAAGGCAAGTATTAGATGGAAGAATTGAAGAGAAAAGCATGCAAAAGGGAGAATTCATGAAGAAATAAGCTTTTGGAGAATTGAGGGCCACGTGCACGCGTCATGTACGCGTACGCGTGCATTGGAGATTTTTCAAGCCACGCGCACGTGTCAAGCACGCGTACGCGTGAGTAGGGATTTTACCATCGACGCGCACGCGTCAAGCATGCGCACGCGTGACGCTCGGCACGTGACCCACTTAAAGTGAAATTGCTGGGGGCAATTTCTGAGCTGCCCAGGCCCAAATCCAACTCGTTTCTGAGGGTATTTCATGCAGAATTCAAGCTTGAGCAAAGGGGGAGCAATTATTTGTAACTTAGCATCATGTAGGTTAGTTTCTAGAGAGAGAGAAACTCCCTCTTCTCTCTAGAATTAGGGTTCTTAGGACATTTCTATCTTAGATCTAGCTTAATTCCATGTTTTCATCTTATTTCCTTTACAATTTTTTGTTCTACTACTCTATTCTCCTTAGTTCTCTTGTCAATTTTACTTTTATGTCTCTTTTATGTTTATGAATGCTCATGTTGAATTTTGTTTACATTTAATGAAATTTAATGTTTGATGTTCTTTTATTGATGATTTGAGTTGTGATCTTACTTTTCTTGCACTTGGTAGTTAGTAGATTTTATTGATTCTTGCAATTTATGATGTTTACTTTTATTGCACTCTAGATTTTTGATGAAATATTTTCTTTAGTTTTTTATTAGTTCTCTTGACTCTTGGCCTAGGCTAAGGGAATTCAGTGACCTTGAGTCATTGGATCTCATTGAATTGGTGATTTGAGAACCCTTGGTGATCAATTTGATACCCATTGACACTAACCCACTACTAAGTTAATTAGTAGATAGGTTGGGACTTATGGGTTGATGTGATCAAACCTATTTGACGTACTTCAAGCTTAAGAGTAGACATTACGTACTTAAGGCTTTTGGGAAGTAGACTTAATAGGTTGGTACCTCATAATTATCAATATTTGGTTTGTTGACAAGGATGGTGATCTTAATTTCTCATGTCTTAGCCAAGAGTTCTCTCCCTTATTTTATTAGTTCTTGCTTGATTTACTTTCTTGTCTTTTATAATTCCTTGCCAATTACAATTAAACCCCCCTTTTTGCTCTTCATAGCCAATAATTGACCACTTCATTGCAATTTTTTGTGAGACGACCCGGAGTCTAAATACTTCGGTTAATTCTTATTGAGGTTTGTACTTGTGACAACCAAATTTTTGATTGGGAGGATTGTTTGTTGGTGTAGAACTATACTTGCAATGAGAATGAATTTTGTGAAATTCTATACCATCACAACAAATTCAACTCATCAGCCCCTATTTTGATGCCTCGTTAAAAACCCCTTCAGAAAAACCCTTTCTTTGGGACAAAACCATGAAGTCAGGAAAAGAGTACATCAAGGAATGGAGTTCGCTTTTAACTATAGTACCTTTTCATATTACAAGCATGCCATGACCTGGGTAGCTCGGTGTCATTTAAGTCAGTCACCTTATAGTAGCCTTTTCCTAAAACTTTACTAATTTTGTATGGCCCTTTCCAATTAGCAGCAAGCTTTCCATCCCCAGATTTGTTGACTCCGATGTCATTTCTAATCATAACCAAGTCGTCTGGGGTGAAACTTCTTTGAATGACTTTTTTGTTATATCTATTTGTCATCCTTTGTTTCAATGATACTTCTCTTATCTGGGCTTGTTCTCGGACTTCAAGGAGTAGCTCAAGTTATTCTTTGTGCCCCTGTACGTTGCCGACCTCATCGTAGAAGCTCACCCTTGGACTTTGCTCATTGATTTCAATTGGTATTATATCTTCTATACCATAAGCAAGTCGGAAAGGTGTTTCTCCTGTGGCAGATTGAGGCGTAGTCCGATAAGCCCATAATACTTGAGGAAGCTCTTCGGCCCAGGCTCCCTTTGCCTCTTGCAACCTTTTCTTCAACCCTGCCAATATAACTTTGTTGGCTGCCTCGGCTTGTCCGTTTGCTTGTGGATGTTCTACTGAGGTGAACTGATGTTTGATCTTCATACTGGCTACCAGGTTTCTGAAGGTGGAGTCGGTGAACTGGGTACCATTATCAGTGGTGATGGAATAAGGTACCCCATACCTTGTGATAATATTCTTGTAGAGGAATTTCCAACTTCTCTGGATGGTGATGGTAGTCAATGGTTCTACTTCAATCCACTTCGTGTAGTAGTCTACTCCCACTATTAAGTATTTTACTTGTCCAGGCGCTTGGAGGAAGGGTCCTAATAGGTCCAATCCCTATTTCGCAAAAGGACATGGAGACGTTATACTTATGAGCTCCTCAGGGGGAGCGACGTGGAAGTTTGCATGCATTTGGCACGACTAACACTTCTTTACGAACTCGGTGGCATCTTTTTGCAAAGTTGGTCAGTAGAACCCGGCTCAGATGACTTTCCTGGCCAGGGACCTTGCTCCGAGATGATTTTCGCAGATACCACTGTGGACCTCTTCTAAGACTTCTATCGTCCTTAAGGTCAGAACGCACTTTAATAAGGGTGTTGATATCCCCCTTTTGTAGAGAATATTTTTCACCAAAGTGTAGTTTTGTGCTTCCCTCCGAATTTTCTTAGCCTCTTTTTCCTCTTTGGGTAGGATGTCGAATTTTAGGTATTTGATTAAAGGGTTCATCCATCCGAGGTCTAATCTGGAGACTTCAAGGATGTCTTGCTTGGCCTCTGCTTTTGTCACAGAGGGTTCTTGGAGAGTTTCTTGGATCAGGCTTCTATTATTCCCCTCTGGTTTGGTACTTGCTAGCTTGAAAATGGCGTCTGCTTTGCTGTTGAGATCCCGAGTTATGTGTTTGACCTTGGTTTCAGCAAATCGTCCCAGGTGCTCCAAGGTCTTGTCTAAGTATCTTTTCATATTGGGATCTTTAGCCTGATACTCTCCATTTATTTGAGAGGTTACCACCTGAGAGTCGCTGAACACGACTACCTTGGTTGTACCGACTTCTTCTGCCAGCTTTAATCCTGCAATTAAGGCTTCATATTCTGCCTGATTGTTGGAAGTTGGGAAGTCGAATTTGAGGGAGACTTCTATTTGCGTTCTCCTTTGGTTGACTAGTATTATGCCTACACCGCTTCCAACTTTGTTTGAGGATCCATCTACATATAGCTCCCATGTAGTGGATGCTTCCTCTTCGTCTCCTGCATATTCTGCCACGAAGTCGGTCAGGCATTGGGCTTTTATTGCCGTCCGAGTTTTGTACTTGAGGTCGAACTCAGATAGCTCTATAACCCATTGAACCATTCTTCCTGCAATATCCGTTTTCTGAAGGATTTGCTTCATGGGCTGGTTCGTTCGAACTCTTATTGTATGAGTTTGAAAATAAGGCCGTAGTCTCCGAGAGGCTACTATTAAGGCATATGCAAACTTCTCAAGTTTTTGATACCTTAATTCAGGGTCTTGTAGGACTTTGCTGGTGAAGTATACAGGATGCTATCCGACCTCATTTTCCCGTATTAGAGCTGATGCTACAGCTTTGTCTACTACGGACAAATACAGGACGAGTTCTTCCCCAACTTTAGGTCGGGTCAGAATGGGAGGTTGGCTTAGAAACCTTTTGAATTCCTGAAATGCTTCTTCACACTCAGGAGTCCATTCGAACTGGCATTCTTTTCTTAGTAGAGAGAAGAACAGCAGGGATCTTAATGCTGATCCTGCCAAGAACCTAGAGAGCGCGGCGAGTCGGCCGTTCAACTGTTGGACCTTCTTTAAACAAGTTGAGCTTTTCATTTCTAGGATTGCTTTACACTTGTTGGGATTGGCTTCAATTCCCCTTTGTGTGAGCATGAATCCTAGAAATTTTCCTGCCTCCACCGCAAAGGTGCATTTTGCGGGATTTAGCCTCATCCCATGCGTCCTTATGGTGCTGAAAACTTGCGAAAGGTCAGCGAGGAGGTCGGCCTCATCCTTGGTTTTTACTAGCATGTCGTCCACGTATACTTCCATTAAATTCCCAAGATGAGGAGCAAACACCTTATTCATCAGCCTTTGATATGTGGCTCCCGCATTTTTCAGTCCAAAGGGCATAACCACATAGCAATAATTTGCCCTAGGCGTGATAAATGATGTTTTTTCTTGATCCGGCTTGTACATCGGGATTTAGTTGTATCCCGAATATGCATCCATAAACGACAAGTACTGATACCCTGAGCTGGAGTCTACTAGGGTATTGTTCCGAGGGTTACCTGAAACTGTAGGTCGATCTCGGACGAGATCTTCTGTGCTGGTCAGCGTTAATGTGTCCGACTTGTGAGTGGTGGCCGGAGCTGCCGTGTCTGACTTGTTGGACTTGTGGGTGATGCTGATCCTTCGTCACTGGAGGGTGGTGGTACCTGCAAGGGACTCCGATGCTTAAGTTAGCAAGGGTATTAAGTAGGTTTTTAGTAGAATCAGAGTATGAGTTATACTTGGGTGCTCTAGTGTATTTATAATGGTGAGGAGTGACCTTTCTAGAGATAAGATAATTATCTTATCTTATCTTATCTTTGAGTGAAGTCATCTTATCTTTAAGAGAACCGCCCTTATCTCTATAGGCTTGGGCTGCCTTTGGATTTGGGTCGTGTTCCTCTGTTTGGGCCCTTTTTGGGCTTTTCTGGTGATTTGGCCGAGCTCCTTGAGAAGAGGTCAGATAATCCTGACCTGAAGAGGTCGGTCGACTTTGTCGTTAATCAGCCCGGGTCGGACAGCTTGACCCAGGGTATGAATAGGTATCAATTCTTGGAAGAGGATAGGGATGTTTGGGACACGCCTTGTTTAGGTCGGTGTAATCGACGCACATCTTCCATTTGCCGTTTTGTTTTTTGACTAGCACCACATTTGCCAGCCATGCAGGATATTTTACCTCTTTGATGAAGCCGTCTTCTAGGAGGGCTTGTACTTGTTCTTCCACCACTTGAGCTCACTCTGGCCTGAGCTTCCGTCTTCTTTGCTGAATAGGTCGCGACCCGGGGTATACTGATAGCTTATGTAACATGAGTTCGGGATCTATCCCAGGCATGTCGGAGGCTTTCTAGGCAAAAAGGTCGGAATTCTCTTGTAGGAGCTTTACCATTTTCTGCATCAAGTCTTCTTTTAGGTTGGCTCCTATGTTGGTATTTTTTCCTTCCTCTTTTCCAACCTGTACCTCTTCAGTCTTTCCTCCCGGTTGTGGTCACAGCTCCTCCTTGGCTCTGACTCCTCCGAGTTCAATTGTGTGCACCTCCTTGCCTTTTCCTCTCAAGTTCAAGCTTTCATTGTAGCATTTTCTTGCCAATTTCTGATCTCCCCTAATGGTTTCTATTCCCTCTAATGTTGGGAATTTCATGCAAAGGTGGGGAGTGGATACCACTGCTCCGAGCCGATTTAGGGTAGTTCTGCCGATTAGGGCATTGTAGGCTGACCCCACGTCGACAACTATGAAGTCGATGCTCAGATTTTTGGATTTTCTCCCTTTTCCAAAGGTTGTGTGAAGGGGTGTGAATCCTAGTGGTATTATTGGTGTATCCCCCAGTCCATACAGGGTGTCAGGATAAGCTCTTAATTTCTTTTCATCCAATCCCAGCTTATCGAATGCTGGTTTGAAAAGGATGCCGGCTGAGCTCCTCTGATCTACCAGAGTTCTGTGAAGATGGGCGTTGGCAAGGATCATAGTTATCACAACTGGATCATCATGTCCAGGAATGATTCCTTGCCCATCTTCTTTGGTGAAAGAAATAGTTGGGAGGTCGGGAACTTCGCCTCCAACTTGATAGACTTCCTTCAAGTGTCTCTTGCGAGACGACTTTGTGAGGCCACCTCCACCAAATCCTCCCGAGATCATGTGTATATGTCCGGGGTTTGTGGTGGTGGATCTCTTCGGTCTTCATCATCTCGCTTCCTTTTTCCATGATAGTCCGACCTTTCCATGAGATATCTATCAAGCCGACCTTCTCTGGCCAGCTTTTCTATCACATTTTTAAGGTCGTAACAATTATTCGTTGAGTGACCATATATCTTATGGTACTCACAGTAGTTGCCACGACTCCCCCCCCCCTTTTATTTTTGATGGGCCTAGGGGGTGGTATCCTTTCAGTATGGCAGATTTTCCTGTAGACATCAATTAGGGAAACTCGTAGAGGAGTATAGGAGTGATATCTCCTAGGCCTTTCAAGGTCTACTTCCTCTTTTTTTGGGCTCTCTTTCCTTCTCTTTTGATGAGTGAGAGTGTCCAGGTCGCCAGCTCGACTCTCGAAGTCTGGCGTTTTCCTCCATGTTGATGTACTTCTCAGCTCTCTCCTGTACATCACTTAGGGAGGTCGGGTGCCTTTTTGATATGGACTGGGAGAAGGGGCCTTCTCGAAGTCCATTTACTAGACCCATAATCACTGCCTCTGTGGGCAGGTCTTGGATCTCCAAGCACGCTTTACTGAACCTTTCCATGTAGTCCCTCAAAGGTTCTCCGACCTCCTGTTTTACCCCCAGGAGGCTTGATGCGTGCTTTACTTTGTCCTTCTGGATGGAGAATCGCATCAGGAACTTTCGTGAGAGGTCATCGAAACTGGAGACTGACCTCGGGGGAAGACTATTGAACCACTTCATCGCTGCTTTTGTCAAGGTTGTCGGGAAAGCCTTGCAGCGAGTAGCATCAGAAGCGTCGGCTAGATACATCCGACTTTTAAAGTTGCTTAAATGATGCTTTGGGTCATAGGTTCCGTCGTAGAGGTCCATATCAGGGCTTTTAAAGTTCCTTGGAACTTTTTCCCTCATAATGTCTTCGCTGAATGGATCTTGTCCCCCAAGGGAGAGTCTTCTCGGTCACTGCGAGAACTTCGACTTTTAAGAGCAGATTCCAACCTTAAGATCTTTTTCTCTAGCTCTTTTCGTCGTTCAATCTCGTTTCTCAAATTTCTCTCCGCCTCTCGCTGTCGCTCCAGTTCTTGTTCCAACTACTCCAGGCGCCATTGGTGACCGTGGAACAATCCCATGAAATCGGCTACATGGGGTTGTCCCTCCTTTCCTGATTCGCACCTTCAAAAGAGTTTGCCTTTGGGTCTTTCAACCCAGAGGTGCCTTCTCTATGCTGGTTGGTCACCCCTTGATGGGTGACTATATCCGCGTCGTTGTTTCCAAGGTTCTGATTTTCTTGCTCCGAATCAAACGCTGTGTGGCCATCTTCGGGTGAATTATCCGCCATTACTGGTTGATCTCTCGGGTCCCCGACAATGGCGCCAATGTTACTGCGAGTAACCAGAGATTAATGAGCTGGACTCGCTGGGTTGGCCCAATCGTCTGAGGGAGGAAGCCTTCGAGCAGGTTTGCCTTTGGGAGCCTCCGTATGACTTGTGTGTGAGAAAGAATGGGGGGTGGTACCTGCAAAGACAATCCGATGCCTAAGTCAGCAAGAGTCTAAGCAAGTTTAGAGAATATTGGAACTTAGTGATACCTAAGGGGTGTCAGTGTATTTATAGTGGTAAACCAATAACTATCGTTGGAGTATTTCCATCTTTTAAGGAGGATAACCGTTCCCTTATCTTAGGGAAGTTAGGATATGACTCCTGGAAGTGGGTTGAGAGATTTTAAGGGCAGTTACTTATTTGAATGGGTGTTATCTGCCAGCTAATCTCTACTCCCGACTTCCTTAGAGCAAGTTGTGGTTAGATCCGACTTCTTGAGAGAAGGTCGGTGTCGAATGAGGGCCAATATTTGGATTGGGTCTTTCATTTGGACCTGGGCCTTAGTGTTGGGTCAAGGTATGAACAATATTAAAAAATAATAAAATTATATTTTTACCATAAAATTCTAAAAATATAAAATATTTAAAAAAAAATACAAAATTATATTAGATTTTAAAGATTTTTTTTGAAATAAATAAAAAATATTATTTCCAAAAAAAATATTTCAACCTTAAATACTAGGATAGTTATTTTTTAATTTTAGGTAAGTTCGCATATCTTTCACTTCGAATTCTCATAAATAACTGTCTGATTCAAATTGAGTCCCCCTAGGAAGCCAATGGGGTATTTGTATAATGTGTACAATGGGCTGCTTATTTAACCCAATATGAGTTAAAAATGAAAATTACACACGAAATAATAAATTTAAAAACTCTTATTCAGTTATTTCATATCAAATTTCAAATTTCAAATTCTCCAATTTTAAATTTTAAATTTTTAAAAAATCTAGTTAGTTATTTCAAAAAAATAACAATCTGAAATCCTCCAATACTCTCTTCTTTTTCAATCGGTGGCCACCCCACCTTCATCAATAATCATCACATTTCACCGTCGCTACTTGGCTTGCCACACGCCACTCACCCTTAATAAAAATAACCATCCACTTAAGGATAAAAATAATCATCCGTATACTGACAAACCCCATTTGTAGGGTTTATCTTGTATTGATTTTTGGGGATTTTATCACCTTTTACCCATATTTATTCAAGAAATAGCATGGTTTTGTATATTCCCCTTTAATTGTGCTTGAATGTGAAAACATGTTTTTTAGGACTCAAAATAGCTAAATTTAATTCACCTTGATTCTATTAGATGCCTTGATATGTTTGTTAAGTGATCTAAGGTTTAGGAGGCAAAGATTGGATCAAGGGAATGAAGAAAGAAAGCATGAAAAGTTGGAGAACTCATGAAGAAATGAAAGAACCGGAAAGCTGTCAAGCCGACCTCTTTGCACTTAAACGACCATAACTTGAGCTACAGAGGTCCAATTGATGCGGTTCCAGTTGGGTTGGAAAGCTAACATCTGGAGCTTCGAAACGATATAAGATTTGCCATAGTTGCATCGCGCATAGGGGCGCGCACGCGCACGGTACGCGGACGCGCCGATGGTGGCACATGACCCACTTAATGCAAACGTGGCCAGCGATTTTAGAAGCCTTGTGGGCCCAATCCAACTCATTTCTGATGCTATTTAAGCCAAGGATTAAAGGAGAATCAACATACTTTACATACTTTAATCATTAGTCATAGTTTAGTTTTAGAAATAGTTAGAGTTAGAGAGAGAAGCTCTCCCTTCTCTCTAGAATTAGGATTAGGAATTAGGGTTAAATTAGGATCTCATAGTTCTAGGTTTAATTCAAGTCTCCTTCTACTTCTACCTTCAATTGATGATTGCCACACTTTGGTTCTTCTCTCTATCCCTATTCTCTTGTTGTAATTTCTCTTATTTTGTTTCTAGGTTTTGTAATTGAGATACTCTTGTTCTCTCTATTTTCTTTCAATAATGCAATTTGAGGTAATTCATGATAATTGTGATTTCCTTGATTGTTGTTGTTAATTCTTTACATTCAATTGTAGTTAGAATTCATTCTTGTTGTGGTGTTTGCGGTCATAAATTCATTTTTTTTGTTATATTATAATTTTTTATAAAAAATGAGAATTAATTTAATAATAGGATAAACTATTAAAATAGTACTTAAAAATTTGCATCACTCATAAAACAAACCTCAAAAGATACTG
>NC_029787.2:116570876-116578421 GCF_000816755.2 Arachis ipaensis
TGAAGCCAACCTTTCTTTCTCTATTTCTCTTTCCTTCATCTTTTTTTTCTTCAACTTACTAAAAATAAAAGGAAACTATATAAACTTACTTTCTTTTTGCTCCTCCTTTTTTTATCATATATTGTAATACTTTTTATTAAAATAGGAATATATAAAATTTTTATCATTTTTTATTCCTAAAATTTGGTAATTTTTTGTCAAGTAAATATTTTTTTAAAAAAAAATTATTGTGAATGACCACATACTTTTTAAAAAGAAAAAAAACTAAAGATTAAATTTTATTCCAAATTTTTTTGTGCACCTTCAAAATATTTATGCAAATAAAATCTAGTGTCTCATGAGAGAAATATTACATAGTTACTTGCTTAGTTTATTGTGAATAAAAATTATGCTTCTACAAGGCAGCTAACTTATTAAGAGTTTTCTACAAAATTTATTTGAAAAAAAAGCTCTCCATGCTGAGAACCTAGGAAAAGAAGTTTTTTGATTGGAAGAATATCTCATGTGCCAAAAATTCATGATGAAGATTATTATTTGGGACTACTATTAAACATTGAGAAGGGTTGTATTTGCTATGAAGACATTAGAACAGTTAATGGTGTTGTATATCCAGCTTTCAAGGATGCATGTTATACGCTCGGTTTGTTACAAGATGACTGCGAATTTGTCGATGCAATTGTTAAGGCAAGTACCTAAGAAGGTTATTTGTGATGCTTTTGATGTCGAACAATATGGGTCGACTCGATTGTGTGGAAAATTCACTGGCAATAGTTTTCCGATGATATTTTATATGCAAAACAAAGGATTATGCAAATTGAGGGTGATGTATCTGTTTTTGCTTATTGTGTTCTTTATTTATCTACTATTTAAGTGTTAATTATATTTCTAATAATATTTCTTTTTCAAATGTAGAGTTGCACTTAAGCGAAGAAGAGATAAAAAGTCTTGCCTTTATGCAAGTTGAGTAGATACTTCAGGAGAATGGAAGATCACTCACAGACTTTCTCGGGATGCCAATTCCATCAAATTGTATTACCGCGAGCACTGATGATCGTTTATTGATGGAATAACTAAACTTTGATGTTGATTCTTTGACAAATGAGATGAATCATTGTTTGCAATTATTAACAGATGAACAACAACAAAGTGTATATGAGAGAATTATGGCTACAATTTATGGGACCAAATCAGGTTTCTTTTTCTATATGGATATGGTAGAACGGAAAAACATTTTTGTGGCGAACCCTTTCTGCTTCAATAAGGAGCTGTCGTGATACTGTTTTGAATGTGGCTTCAAATGAAATTGCGTCATTGCTTCTTCCTAATGGAAGAACTGCACATTCCAGATTTAAAATTTCACTCAGCATTACTGAGGATTCTATTTGTAATATGAAGTCAGGGAGTCCTCACGCTAAACTATTAGTAAAGGCAAAGCTCATTGTATGGGATGAGGCACCAATGATAAGTAAATATTGTTATGAAGTTTTTGACAAGTGTCTAAAGGATATTCTTCGATTCACTGTAGGTTATAAACAAAATTTGCCTTTGGGTGGAAAGGTCGTAGTGTTGGGTGGAGATTTTAGACAAATTTTACCCATGATTCCAAATGATTCGAGACAAGACATTGTTCAAACTGCAATCAATTCTTCATATCTTTAGCAATTTTGCATTGTTCTTGCTTTGACAAAAAATATGAGACTAACAATGGGTCTTGCTGGGCTTAACATTGATGATGTCAAAGAGTTTAGCCAATGGTTATTGCAAATTGGTGATGGCTTGGTGGGAGATTCCACCGAAGGTAAATCTCAAGTTGAGATTCTTTCTGAAATTCTAATTACCAATTTTGATTCTTATTTTGATGAGCTTATTAAATTTGTTTATCCTAATCTCTTGCAAAACATGGTTCATGTTTCATATTTCAAGCACTGGTATATTCTTGCTCCTACTTTAGAGGTTGTTGATAAAATCAATAATTACATGATGTCCAACCTCCCAAAAGAGGATAAAATATATCTGAGTTCTGATTCACTATGTGTTGAATAGGAAAATATGGAGGAAGAGTTGAATGTCTTTTCAACTGATATTTTAAATGGAATGAATTGCTCAGGATTACCACCTCACAAGCTAATTGTCAAGGAAGGTTGTTGAGGAATATTGATCAAGCATCTGGTTTGTGCAACGGTACTAGATTGTAAATTAGAAAAATGGAAAATCATGTAATTGAGGTTGTTACTTCGGTCCCAACATTGGACAAGTTGTCTTGATACCAAAAATTAACATGGTGTCCAATAATGAGACTTTGCTAGTGAAGTTTCAGTGTAAACAATTCTCTGTGATTGTTTCATTTGCGATGACAATAAACAAATTACAAAGACAAACATTGTGTACTGTTAGTTTGTATTTGTCTAGACCAGTGTTCACTCATGGACAATTATACGTTGCACTATCAAAAGTGCATAGTAAGCAAGGTTTGAGAATATTATTGAAAAATCATGATGACTTTGAAAAAGGATACACTTTAAACGTGGTTTATCGCGAAATTTTTTGGAACATGTAACCTGGTATACTTTCTAACTTAAATTAGCTATATCCTTGTAAAATTATGGTAATACTTTTATTTTAGTTAAAATAAGCTATATGAGTTCCATCGATTTATCACTCTTTGTGACATCAGAAAGTTCTTTTCCCTTTTTTGTAGGTGTTGGACATGATTTTTTCACATTTTAAGTAGGTTTATACAATTTTATTTTACTATTTTATTAATTTTTTGTATGTGAACCGGATCGGGTTGAAAATGCGATATGAGGGGATGATTCGGACGAAGAGTCCGCTCATATCGTGGGGGACAGTGACGAGGATACTCCGAGGAACCCACCTACACATCAGGGGTCATCCAGTTCTGGGATACATCAGCATCCTCCACATTTCTCAATGCTGAACTTGGAAGCCGTTGACCTGCAACCGGGCATAGATCCTACATTTGGAGGTCAAAGATTACATGAGGGACATCCTTATGTGAAATTTCAGGTTGACCAATCTTTCCAAACTAAAGAAGAAGTTGTGTTGATTGTAAAGGATTATAGCATCCGTCGTGGAGTTGAGTATAGGGTGATAGAGTCAGATCATCTCAAGTATCATGGGAGATGCAAGGAGTTCGGAAAAGGTTGCACGTAGTTGATTCGCATCACACTTCGACAACGAAAGAGTACTTGGGAAGTTAAAAGGTACAACGGACCTCACACTTGCTTGTCTACATTGAATAATAAACTACGAACCTTAAATTATATTTCTAAAATTTAAGTCTTAAATTTCAAATACTAAACTACAAAACTTCTAATTTTAAAATTAAAAACTGCTTCAATAAGGAGCTGTCGTGATACTGTTTTGAATGTGGCTTCAAATGAAATTGCGTCATTGCTTCTTCCTAATGGAAGAACTGCACATTCCAGATTTAAAATTTCACTCAGCATTACTGAGGATTCTATTTGTAATATGAAGTCAGGGAGTCCTCACGCTAAACTATTAGTAAAGGCAAAGCTCATTGTATGGGATGAGGCACCAATGATAAGTAAATATTGTTATGAAGTTTTTGACAAGTGTCTAAAGGATATTCTTCGATTCACTGTAGGTTATAAACAAAATTTGCCTTTGGGTGGAAAGGTCGTAGTGTTGGGTGGAGATTTTAGACAAATTTTACCCATGATTCCAAATGATTCGAGACAAGACATTGTTCAAACTGCAATCAATTCTTCATATCTTTAGCAATTTTGCATTGTTCTTGCTTTGACAAAAAATATGAGACTAACAATGGGTCTTGCTGGGCTTAACATTGATGATGTCAAAGAGTTTAGCCAATGGTTATTGCAAATTGGTGATGGCTTGGTGGGAGATTCCACCGAAGGTAAATCTCAAGTTGAGATTCTTTCTGAAATTCTAATTACCAATTTTGATTCTTATTTTGATGAGCTTATTAAATTTGTTTATCCTAATCTCTTGCAAAACATGGTTCATGTTTCATATTTCAAGCACTGGTATATTCTTGCTCCTACTTTAGAGGTTGTTGATAAAATCAATAATTACATGATGTCCAACCTCCCAAAAGAGGATAAAATATATCTGAGTTCTGATTCACTATGTGTTGAATAGGAAAATATGGAGGAAGAGTTGAATGTCTTTTCAACTGATATTTTAAATGGAATGAATTGCTCAGGATTACCACCTCACAAGCTAATTGTCAAGGAAGGTTGTTGAGGAATATTGATCAAGCATCTGGTTTGTGCAACGGTACTAGATTGTAAATTAGAAAAATGGAAAATCATGTAATTGAGGTTGTTACTTCGGTCCCAACATTGGACAAGTTGTCTTGATACCAAAAATTAACATGGTGTCCAATAATGAGACTTTGCTAGTGAAGTTTCAGTGTAAACAATTCTCTGTGATTGTTTCATTTGCGATGACAATAAACAAATTACAAAGACAAACATTGTGTACTGTTAGTTTGTATTTGTCTAGACCAGTGTTCACTCATGGACAATTATACGTTGCACTATCAAAAGTGCATAGTAAGCAAGGTTTGAGAATATTATTGAAAAATCATGATGACTTTGAAAAAGGATACACTTTAAACGTGGTTTATCGCGAAATTTTTTGGAACATGTAACCTGGTATACTTTCTAACTTAAATTAGCTATATCCTTGTAAAATTATGGTAATACTTTTATTTTAGTTAAAATAAGCTATATGAGTTCCATCGATTTATCACTCTTTGTGACATCAGAAAGTTCTTTTCCCTTTTTTGTAGGTGTTGGACATGATTTTTTCACATTTTAAGTAGGTTTATACAATTTTATTTTACTATTTTATTAATTTTTTGTATGTGAACCGGATCGGGTTGAAAATGCGATATGAGGGGATGATTCGGACGAAGAGTCCGCTCATATCGTGGGGGACAGTGACGAGGATACTCCGAGGAACCCACCTACACATCAGGGGTCATCCAGTTCTGGGATACATCAGCATCCTCCACATTTCTCAATGCTGAACTTGGAAGCCGTTGACCTGCAACCGGGCATAGATCCTACATTTGGAGGTCAAAGATTACATGAGGGACATCCTTATGTGAAATTTCAGGTTGACCAATCTTTCCAAACTAAAGAAGAAGTTGTGTTGATTGTAAAGGATTATAGCATCCGTCGTGGAGTTGAGTATAGGGTGATAGAGTCAGATCATCTCAAGTATCATGGGAGATGCAAGGAGTTCGGAAAAGGTTGCACGTAGTTGATTCGCATCACACTTCGACAACGAAAGAGTACTTTAAAAGGTACAAGGTACAACGGACCTCACACTTGCTTGTCTACATTGAATAATAAACTACGAACCTTAAATTATATTTCTAAAATTTAAGTTTCAAATACTAACTACGAACCTTAAATTCTATTTCTAAAATTTAACTCTTAAATTTCAAATACTAAACTACAAAACTTCTAATTTTAAATCTTAATTTTTAAATACTATATTTAAAAATTAACCTTACAAACCTTAAATACTATATTTAAACCTTAAACCTTAAATCTCAATTATTGAAGGATAAACATTCTACTTAAACATTATATCTTTAATGTTAAATTTTAAATCTTAAATTTCAAATACTAAATTACAAATCTTAAATTTTGTATTCTAATTACTATACCCTACATATTATTCAAATAATAAACTACGAACCTTAAATTCTATTTCTAAAATTTAACTCTTAAATTTCAAATACTAAACTACAAAACTTCTAATTTTAAATCTTAATTTTTAAATACTATATTTAAAAATTAACCTTACAAACCTTAAATACTATATTTAAAATTTGAACCTTAAATCTCAATTATTGAAGGATAAACATTCTACTTAAACATTATATCTTTAATGTTAAATTTTAAATCTTAAATTTCAAATACTAAATTACAAATCTTAAATTTTGTATTCTAATTACTATACCCTAAATACTACATATTATGTTATAAAATTTCATAACTAAAAGAAAACAAATTTATCTCTTTATTGATGCCATTAGCAACAGGCGCAACGCCATTAAGTCGGCACAGGCTGTCTTCGTTCGCCACGGTCTCGCGCTTTAGGAATTTCAAGTGCCCAAATCCTCTCCTAGCCTTTTCCTCCTTCATTCTCAATCCACAACTCTCTCTCTCTCTAAACAAACAACTTCTCTCTCTAAAATATTCATCCAAATGAAGAATTTGCTACTAAATCTAGCGGATATATAGGCAAGCATAAATCGCTATAGGGCAGTTTATGCAATTTAGGCATTCATGAAAAAATCGCTAGAGGGGTACCGCGATTTTTTCTTTGTCGTTTTCCAACGTAAACCGTTGCACCCCAACCACAGTTTACGTGCAAATCCAAATCTACTATACTTCTATCGTAGTTTCTATAATTTTATGAAAGTTGCATTTGTGTCTTCAATATATAAAAGTTGTATTTTAGTAATATTGATTTGCAAACAATTTATTTTGGTAACTTGTCTTTAGTTTAATTAATATTATGGTTTTGATTTTTTTTTTCTTTATTCATTTCAGGATTAAATTCTTCTGTGCATCCTTAATTCTCATCAGGTTGAGATGGCCGAGTTGGTCTAAGGCGCCAGATTAAGGTTCTGGTCCGAAAGGGCGTGGGTTCAAATCCCACTCTCAACATAACTTTTGTTTTAAATAAATTTTGTGCCTGGCAAGTGTGGAGCCCCCTATGATATCTGCTTTAAGCTGCAAGTCTCCAATTATCAAAGAGGCAGATAGCCAAGGGATAATGCGGGTGACATGCATGGCTTACACACCACTCACAAAACCACCCCATGCTCACTCTTATCACCATAGTTTCCATTATAGCCATGGCAGAAGCTTCAGGGCTTCCTCTGCTGCCCCTGGTGTAGACCTCAACACTCTCCAGTCTGCCATTACCAAGGTACTCGTGCTCACTCTTTATTTTCTTTTTACCAAAAATTCTAAATAGACAATATCATATATTTGGGTTTGTTAGGTGACTATCAAAACTCAATTCCTCTGTTTTGCATAAAAGGTTGAATACATTGGGCAAGAAACATTTTCTCAGTTAGTTGTTTAACTGCTGGACATTATTTTTCTCTTTTTGAATAATACCCAAGTTGGACATGAGGGTCATTAAAACCAAGCTTAAATGAACTTAGGTTGAATGAAGTTATTCAAATAATTTAGAATTTAGAGGACAAGAATATAAATTGTGTTTTGTGCAGAAAGACAGTAATGCTGTTAAAGAGGCACTTGATCAGCTCAGTGAAGTTGGTTGGGCCAAGAAATGGAGTTCTCAGCCATACGTTTCACGCCGCACGGTCAGTGTCCAATTCAAGTGTCCCTAATTCCTAAACATTAACCTTATCAACTAAATCCTGACTGCATTCATGGCCATAGGATGTTCAATTCCCCCCAGTTGTTAATATGTAGGCTTCATCTGTCTTACAAGTTTTGACCTTTCAAAATTTGTGCTCCAGACATCACTCCGAGAGCTGAC
>NC_029787.2:116578482-116587146 GCF_000816755.2 Arachis ipaensis
ACCTTACCTTGCAATCCCAAGTGTCAGGAATGATGTGAGTTATGTACTTTTCTATCTTCATCATGTATGTATACAAGGGGATGAGACATGAGGAGTAGTACTTTGTAGTGTTTAATTCGTAAAGCTATTTAAACTGTACATATAGTAGCCAACCATAGACTTTGATTTTGAACCATAGCTCTTGGAGTTCTTGTGTCAGTGTCGCATTCTCGAAATTTTGATTTTTTTTTTCCAAGTCCAATAAATAATAGAGATCTTTGGTGACGCAGGCAGCTTTTCTTTTTACTGTGGTGGGAACAACTGGATTCTTAGGTCTTCTTGCTGGCCAGCTTCCCGGGGTATCTCTCTCAGACACTTCTGTTTTGATATGCGTATCTTTTCAATGATCTCTACAGAAATTTCAGAGTATGATGGAGTCTTGTAGTATTGAAGAATGCATTTGTAATAACTAATTAAGTCATGATATAACTGATTGGGGAGAACCTGAGAGAAGTTAAATTGGAAAATTTAGCAACTTTTACCTTTTCTGCTTCTATGATGATCTTACCCTGCATATTATATTCTTGGAATTTCACTGGTGAAGAGTATAGTTGGGTGAAAATAAACATTTGAGAACCATTTTCCGTCTAATTTTCACCTTCCTGCTTTCCGCTTCCAATTCCATGTTGACTATCTTTTGATCTCTGATTAATGGTTGGTGATTCTTGTAGGATTGGGGTTTCTTTGTACCATACTTGATTGGAAGTATTTCCTTAGTAGTTTTGGCTATTGGTAGCATATCCCCCGGGTACATATGAATTTGGTTTACAATGGAACAGTGGATTTCTTTCTCTTCAGTGTGTGCTTTGACATTAACACTCCTCTCACTGACATGCTAGTGTAGGCTTCTCCAAGCAGCTATCAGCAGCTTTTCAACATTTTTCCCTGATTATCAAGAGAGGATTGCCAGACATGAAGCAGCACACTTCTTAAGTACTACTGACTCTTTACTTTCTTGGTCTATATACAAAAGGCTTCACATATATCTGTGACTTATCTTTGTTCATTCTAGTTGCTTATCTGCTTGGTGTACCCATTTTGGGGTATTCATTGGATATTGGGAAAGAGCATGTCAACCTTATTGATGAGAGGCTTGAAAAACTTATCTATAGCGGTCAACTTGATGCCAAAGAGCTAGACAGGTGTTTACTCTCAATTTTGAAGTAACTTCTTCAATAACCCAGTGTCAAACTAAGATTCATATGAATTAAAATTATAAAAAATAAACTCTTATTTATTTATTTATTTATTCAGATTGGCTGTTGTATCAATGGCTGGACTTGCAGCAGAAGGTTTGGAATATGACAAGGTGGTTGGTCAATCTGCTGATCTTTTCAGTCTGCAGGTTAAATCTATGTTAGCAAGATTAGATGGGAATGTCTAGTTTTGTATCTATCTTTTCTATAATTCAAATAATCCAAATTCTTTTTTCCTACAGAGATTCATAAACAGAAGCAAGCCACAACTCAGCAAAGATCAGCAACAAAATCTGACTAGATGGGCTGTAAGTTCTTCTTACACTTTAACCCTACATATAATGGCATTATGCGTATGCCTTTTAACTGTTTGAATTCATGCACCCCTTTCCCTTTAGGTTCTGTTTGCTGCTTCTCTCTTGAAAAATAACAAGGTAAGTCATGAAGCATTGATGGCATCAATGTCAAACAAGGCAAGCGTACTAGAATGCATTCAAACAATCGAGAGTTCAGCGTAGTTGGAAGGCCCTCTCTGCTAATCAAGGCTATTTTAACAGAGGCTATTTCTGCTTTGGATTTTCGGGGCTATTGAGTTATACGTGTCTTATAGCTTTCGTTCACACAATCTTTAGATTGGGATATTTGTAATAATGAACTCCACACAAATAGGGAAACTGCAAAAAAAGGAGCAGAAAGTGTTCTACTAATTCTTGTTAATATATAATGAATACCCATTTTTTCTTATGTTAAGATGTAATAGCTACACTCTGTCACTCTATGAACGATACTCCATTTTTTGAGGTAAAATACTTGAGAAAATTGCGTAATCAAATTTTGCTAAATTGGTAGCGATCATCGAGATAACTACAACTTTTATTAATATTAGAAGGAATCAAGTTTTAGCATCTTGAGTGTTGGTAACACCCATCTCAAAACAAATTTCTCCATCCTTCTACATATGCTTGAATAAAGGGAAAAAAGCTTTTAGGTTCAACATTCCCTTACAAACAAATTATACATGATATATGCGCATTATTTATTCTATCTATGTATTTTTTCATGAGAATCTAACTATGTCAATGGTAATTTTTTACACACAAGCGCCTTCAAAATGTAGTGTATATATAGATCACTGCTTTCCGATATCAAGTGTATGGTATAGATTATTATGTAGTTTGCATGCATCATGAATTGTTTGATCACAATTCATCAAGCCAATCACGAGGCTCAGTTTCATAGAACAAGCCGTCAACGATCTGGTCAATAACTGAATCGATGAAGCTGTTGCAGCTAACGGTGAAGATTTTACCCACTCTGTTGCGTGCACTTGAGAACCATGCGAATAGTGCCGCACACGTCACAGCACCCAAACACACCCCACCGGCTTCCGTTATTCCCTCAACGTCCATCTTCCTGAACACCGAGTTCCCCGTAACCATCTCCATCGTAACCGTCGCCGCAAACACCATCTACACACAAAAAAATTTCATTTTAACTTAATAATAAACTAAATAATTACTATAAAAACATAGTTGAGTAGTTGGTTAGTTAGTTAGTTAGTTACCATGGCGAGGCGACCGGAGATGATTTCGAAATCCTGGCTTTTCTTGGTGCTTTCGATGTACTCCGAGAGGGTGGCGAAGAAAGGGGACACGTCATTATTGCCGTCTATTCCGTCCTTCTTTATGACGCCGATTGGATCGGAACCGTAGGATCTGAGAGTGCACAAGCGCGGCTGCAAAACGATGTTGGTGCCTTCAGCCTCTGCCAGTTTGGGTTTGGGAATGGATATCTGTGCTGGGCCTGGTTGTTCCTTGGGCTGTACCGCTGATACTCGGACCGGGCGGAGTGCGCAGTGCGCCACACGCGTTGCAGATGCCATGAGAAAGAGAAAGAAAAAGGAATTCGGCGATGCGAGTTTGAATGAAGAGTGTGAGAGTTTAGAGTTGAATTAGGACCTAGAAGCTTCTTCTGTTGCTAAGGCGAGTGTGTATGTGTGGGGTACACATTATGGTTACGTGTGAGTTAGGAAGTTCGTTAACGTGGTTTTCGGGTAGCTGGGGTGGGGTCTTGGAAGTAGAAGCGTAAACGCTGAATACGTTGCACAGTGTAGTATCAGACAAATTTGTTGAGGCTCTCTTTCATTCTTCTCTAGTCTCACCTCCTCCTCAATCATTTCGCATAAATTCTCAACACTTATTTACCCTTAATAATAATTGTTAAACACTTGATAAGTAAGATGAAATAACTCGCTAAGCTTTATGTAGGTAACAAGTACATCATATAGATGAACCGGTGATCTTTAAGCTAGATTAATTGTATTTAAGAATGAACGTGAAACCTAACATTAAATTTTCAATCCCACGAATATAATATTCTTCTGAAATATTTGTACCCTTTTTGAATTTAAGAATTACCTAAATAAAATTATAAAAAATAGATTAGAGTATGATGTTGTCATCGTATTTCTATTTCAAATTCTTAATATTTCAAGTTTTATCACATGACTGTTACGATCATTAATGGTAGGATTATTTTAATTAGAATACTCGATCCGTTATTAACATATTCGAGTAGATTGAGGTTTTCTTTTGGTCCAATCCAGTGGTAAGATATAGCTACAAGAAGACGACAGTCATCAATAAGTTTGTCATTTCTAATGGTATAGGATGTATTTATAGGGATGCCAGAAAGATTTAGACATCATACTTAAATTTACATATTTAAAATATTATATATATTGTGAAGTTATTAAGTTACGATTAACTCCTCTTCTTATATCCTTTTAATGTTATAAGATGTTTTTTAGATTTAGTTGATTTAGAAAAACAAATTATTCTTTTCATGAATTGTTTGATATTTTATTATGGTATCTGTTTGTATCTAACTAGCGATATGTATTTAAGAGAAACCGAGATCCAAAGTGGATTATTTCTGACCAGGTTGGATGGGCAACCTGCAAAAGCATTTCGAAACTTAAGTCAGTAGTGCATTTGTTAGGAATTGAGAGTGTTGTATTTACCTGCTTTTGGAGTCTCCGTTTTATATGTTTTTCTAGTATCCGTTGAGTATTTATTGTCGGATGTACGTTTATGTTGCTTGTTAGCCGTTTTGCCGACCTGGCATTGCATTTGTGATTTAAGCTTTTCTACGCAACATTGGTAACGCTTGATTTATTGTAGCCAAAATCTCGCTATCCATAATTGTTCATTTCAGTATTCCAACTTGAGCTTCATGACTTTGCAACTTGTCAAGTATGTCCAAGTTTGATGGACCGGGCCCATTTTTGGGCCTTTTGAGGGGTTTCTTTTTTAGTCTTTTTTGGGCGTCAAAAAACCCCTTTGAAAAAATCGTTCAGTTTCTTCAAGCGGTTTTTACTTCTCCTTGGTTCCTGAACCGTCACCCACTCTCTTTTCTCTCTTCATCAATCAATCAATTTAATGAAGCATTAATTTTTCATAAAATAGCTAGTTCCACTTTTTCTTACTTCATTTATCCTTTTTATTTTTGCGTTTGCCTCCTGGAGAAAGAGAGGAATTTTTCTACTTCTTCTTCTGCTAGGAGCTCTCTGGACATTTGTAACCTTCGTTCCTCATTTCTTTCTTCTCGCAATGACTATCGTGTCCAGGTAAGAGTTTTTTATTTTCTTTGCACCCTTGTTCTTATTCTGCTATGTCCCATAATTTGGTGAGATACATGTAATTACTCCTAGAATGTGATATTTTCTTTGGCGTTTGGTGTCTTTTTGTTGTCCTTTACTTATTTTTGGGTAATTTTGAATTGTTGTGGTAGTTGTTGTAGTGGGAGTACCACTGTTAGGTTTTGGTTTTCTTCCCTTTGAGGTTTGGATAGTGTGTAAGGTTCTTACTTGCGAGACTTTTGGTAGTTTAGGATAGAAAATCTTCTTTCTGTAAGATGAAGAAGAAATTTTCCTTTCGTGACATAATAGTGGTGCCCCTATAGGTATACCTGAGATGCCGAGGAAGAAGGTGATCGCCTCTTGCGAACGGGTTGGGACGTCGTCTTCTGGGCCAACTCCCTAACCTCCCCAACGTGCGGGCCAGCGATGCTTTGATACGTACTCATGGATTTCCAAAGAAGTAAAATCTACTCCTGCTACCATCACAGAGGATGAGCTTGAGGCCATGCGCATAGCTGGGGTCATCTTTGATTCTGGCTTGGGGAACTTGTATGTCCTTTCCATTCTTCACTGGGACAATTGAATTTTCCATTTCAACCACCACGCGGGATCCCGACCTGACTGGTTGCGGATGTATGAGATGTTGTTCACTCGTCTAGAGTTTCGTCTTCTGTTCTCCAGCTTTCAACAAGATATTTTGAGTTATACTAATGGTGCTCCTTCACAACTGCACCCAAACACGTGGGCTACCATCCGGGGCTTCGAGTTGCCGTGCTCATTCTTAGGGCTGACTGCTACCTATAGGATCTTTTTTTTTTATTTCTTCACTTTAACAATGTCTTTTAGTTCCTAAGGTCGAGGGTTTATCTCTTTTCGAAGTATCTCAAATAGGAGAATTTATATTCTCTTTGAGGAATCTTATCATAGTTTCAAAGAAAATTTTTTAAGATTGAGAGGGTAGAGGGAATCACACCTTTTTTTTCATGACCTTGGAGGATGAAAAAATGTTTAATTTGTATTAGAATTTTAATATGTCATCTCCTAAGATCCAGCTGCAAGGTGTGAATGCTTCTGAGTTCACGAGCATTCAAATGATCTCGGAACTTTGGAGTGACCATCCAGTGTCCCTTTGGACTGTTTTGGCTTATGAGCACACTACTCGGAATGCTGTTGGTAAATACTTTATGTTTTGCGTTTTTTCGATTTTACTACTTACCTTCTTTTGTCTGCACTGTTTTATTGATCTGGTGGTTTGACCATTTTTCCTTTATAATTTTATTCATAGTTGATATGGCCGGCGCCTTGGAGGCTATCATGGCTATGAGGATGAGGTAGACTTCCTCTAATGCTAATGCTGCCGCCAATCCAGACAGCAGTGATCGAGTCTCTTCTTCAGCTACTTTGAGCCACATTCCACCTCCTCTGAAATTTAACTCGGGAGTTAGCCACGAGGTTCACGATGTGGAGGATGTGCCCCCTCTCCCTTCTCCTACTAAAAAGAGACAAAAGATGGGTATGAGTCCCACAGCTGAAATCCCCTCACCAACTTCTTCCGATTGTATTCTGGAGAAAGAGTACCAAGCTCTCGAGTTTGTTGACGAATATCTTCTTACTGAGAAGACTAAGTCGGGATTGGCCAAACTCCCTCTGGGGATCCCAAAATTATTTCACTTCTTGGCTGAACATAGGATACAATCAACCATTAATCCGAATACCCCGATTAAAGAAACATTTCACGAGGACGACTAGGAAATCGATCCCAATTCCACCGATGAGTAACAAGTATCCCCAGGGTTCGAGTGCAACACTAGGGAACATCGTATTATGGGCTTGGGACCAGAAGATTATGACCACGCCATGCAAGAAATGCAGAAAATATAGGTTAAGATAAAGGAGTTAGAGTAAAAAGTAGAGGAGCGCTCGCAGTCTCGGAGGTCCCGATCTTGCAGCCGTACAGCTAAAGATCGGCAACACAGTCGAGAAGGAGTGTCCCCAAAAGGGGCCGAGGTTATCAACGCGATGACAGCTACCCACGAACTCGTAAGAGATCTCCTCATCATAGGGACGAACATGACGATCGTGATAGACGAAGGAGATCCAATTCCAATTCCACCCAGTTCAGAAAGAAACGAACTCCAGATATGAGTTTGATCCTTAGGCGGCATAGGGGTCCGCGGGTACACGTGATTTGTAACACCCTACCACACAAAGCTTTAAGCTTAAGTCATAAAATAGAGGTAGTGAGGTATTACGATCTCTAAGAATAAAATATATACGTAGATATAGTTGAAGAAATTTTTAACTAGGAGCCTTAAAGAAAGGTTTAAGCAAAAATCGCAAAAAAAAAAAAAGCGCATTACACTCGTAAACGTAAAAATGGAGAATAGATATGAGTAAGACGTGAGTAAATACAAGGAGTTGAGTGCCAAAATATAGAATATCAAGCTCCGGATGCAACCTGCGAAGCTAAGGCCGGCCAGAGTATAAATACATATATAAGCATAAGTATATATCCCAAGATAACCCAACATGCATAAAGAAAACACCCAATTCTCCAAAAAGCCTCAGTAAAACATCATTTATCTATATATATATATATATATATATATATACATAGGAGAATCTATAAACAGAAAATAAATAATAGACAACCCCAAAATATAACTTTTCAACTTCGCTTGCCAGAGAAACCTCCAGATGCCCTCCGAGGCACATCTCGACCTGCATCTGAAAACAACAACATAGATATGGAATGAGAACCAGAGGTTCTCAGCATCGTAATGGTGCCCACATACATAATATATAAGGTCCCGGGAAAGCCAGAGGCGATCCTAGAACTTTGACACTCAAATTTAAATCTTAAAGTTTATAAATGGAAAACCATAAACAAGGTAGGTTATCTAAGGTTCTTATTTCTAATTCCTTTCTAACTTAAGCCCTAATTTTCGCCTTCCTCCAATCCTCCAAAACTCTGATGCACAGACAAGCAATACAGAAAAAGCAAACACAAGTAGGATACAGATACAGCAGGTAGCAAATATAGCAGGTAAGCATAGTAATCACATAGGCAAGCCCAATTAATGCATAATCAAGCAAACACACACATATGCATATGATGTATGCCTACCCTATGGCTGATGAGTCTCATCTACTAGTTATATAGCCAACCTGACATGTCCGGTAGCTAACCCGGACATCGTCCTCTTGAAAACTAGTGAGCGGTACAGTACCACGATCCTCACCTGGTGGGCGGTAAACCACCTCGATCCCCACCATCTGCGGATCGTAAACCACCTCGATCCCCATATACGTTTTTAATTGGAAAACAGCACATACGTGGGTGGTAAATAACTACGATCCCCACAAAATAATTTTTTATCAAATTCATCCTCTTCATCATTCAATTCATTCAACAATTATCATCATCACACCTCCCATTCTGTTCATCAATAATTCACACTCAAAACATAATTCCTTTCTTAACTAAATAAAACTCAAAACATAATACTTTTCTTGATAAATTGAAACTCTAACATAATACTTTTCTTAATAAATCAAGTTCCAAAACATAATGCATTTCTTTTCTTTATAAATCAAAGTCAAATAATATAATTCTTTTATCCATACTTGTCTAAATAATACTTCAAACTAAATCTCCAATTTTTATAAAAATTTCTATGACATCTTCTTTAAAATTTGAACTTTGCCACCCTTCTCGGGTCACAACCAAACCACCAATTCCAATATCAAAATCATTTCCAACTCTCAATTCATTCATTATTCAATACA
>NC_029787.2:116587157-116601761 GCF_000816755.2 Arachis ipaensis
TTTCCAAATTTTGAAATTTAAGATTTTGAGTTTGATAGATTATATGATTTTGATGATCTGGGCTTGAATTAGCTTGAGAAAACTATTGAGTTTTGTTCATTTGAGCCTTGGGTAAGGTAAGAAACTCATATTTCTTGGTGAATTTCTAATTTAGTGAACTTTATGTTGATTATAGTGATATTGTATGAAATAGATTGTGTTCTTGTTGATTTGGAGTTTAATTGGGCGGTTTGGAGCAAAATCCGGTGATTAAGCTTGAGAAATTGACGTTTGGAAGCTTAGAGCTTATGGAAGGAGAGATTTTTGAGGTGTTCCGAGCTTAGGATGGAATCGGCCAAGATATGATTTTGGTTTTTCATAGATAATATATAATATTTTGTAAAAACATAGGCTAAATGACCATAGGATAGGTTAGAAATGTGGGAATATGTTAATGTTAGTAACCTTGATGAAAATATGGAATTATATTGCGAATGAGTTGATGAATGATGATTTTATTGAGTTGGTTGAAGGAATTGTGTTAATTAATGTTGTTGATAGGAGTTGATGAATGATTATTGATGAATGTGAGTATTCATGATAAAAGATTGAGGATTGGTTGAGTTATATATATATATATATAATATATAATATATATATATATATATATATATATATATATATATAACTCAACCAATCCTCAATCTTTTATCATGAATACTCACATTCATCAATAATCATTCATCAACTCCTATCAACAACATTAATTAACACAATTCCTTCAACCAACTCAATAAAATCATCATTCATCAACTCATTCGCAATATAATTCCATATTTTCATCAAGGTTACTAACATTAACATATTCCCACATTTCTAACCTATCCTATGGTCATTTAGCCTATGTTTTTACAAAATATTATATATTATCTATGAAAAACCAAAATCATATCTTGGCCGATTCCATCCTAAGCTCGGAACACCTCAAAAATCTCTCCTTCCATAAGCTCTAAGCTTCCAAACGTCAATTTCTCAAGCTTAATCACCGGATTTTGCTCCAAACCGCCCAATTAAACTCCAAATCAACAAGAACACAATCTATTTCATACAATATCACTATAATCAACATAAAGTTCACTAAATTAGAAATTCACCAAGAAATATGAGTTTCTTACCTTACCCAAGGCTCAAATGAACAAAACTCAATAGTTTTCTCAAGCTAATTCAAGCCCAGATCATCAAAATCATATAATCTATCAAACTCAAAATCTTAAATTTCAAAATTTGGAAAGAGTGGCTGAGTAAAAAATTTCTAGATTCTTACCAAATTGATATATGGGTTTTGTAGAGAATTTTGAGACAAACGCGTGGCCGCTGACGGGTTGTCAATCGGAGCTCCGGATTGAAAGTTACGAACGATTGAAAATTGGAAGTGGGTTACGCACATTCTCTCTTCTTCGGCATGCTTCAACTAAAATAATGAGGAAGAAAACAGGCTGAGCCATGTTTATATAAACGGGCCTTGGGTTCGGTTTGAGTTCGGTCTAATCGGTTCAGCCTGTTGACCCGTTTTTGGACCAAAATCTTTAAAATTGGTGTCAAATTCGTATTTTAATTATTTCTTCCATTCTAAATTATAAAATTTAATTTTCTAATTTCTTTAAATAAAATTAATTTATTGGCTAATTATTTATAATTTCACAAGTTTTACATCCTATCCACCAAATTGGAAATTTTGTCCCTAAAATTCAAGTTCAGTTTCCTGATAATAAGTGTGGGTAGTTACTTCCCATTTCGGATTTCAAGCTCTCAAGTGTGTTTCTCAATTCCAGCTCGACTCCAAGAAAACTTTACTAACAGTACTACTCTTCCGCGTAGTCGCTCAACACTGGTATCGTCCATTCAAACCGGAAGTACTTGAAACGTTAAATCTTCTTCTAATTGAACTGATACGGTAGCAAAACTATTTGATACGTCGCCGGCCACCAATCCGTCTTAGTACTTCAAACGGCTCAATACACCCTGGTTTCATCCCCTTAGTCTTGATTACCCCTCGATTCCAGCCTATTGAGGCAACCTCGAAGAATGCGTAACTTCATTCCTTAAACTATCTAGGTTTTCTCTCCCGATCCGCATAACTTTTTTATCGGCTTTGCTCGGTCAAAATCTCAATTTGAATTCGCTTAGTTTTTCTCTGTTGTCTTGCCTTTTGATTTAGGACCTAGGATGCTTAAGCTTCCAAAGAATAATAGTCTTCCCTATAACCTGTCAAATACTGAGTTATATGCACCGCTACTTCATCCTTCGTGTCACATCTTAGTAACTTTAAGGTGAATCGAAGGTTCGATCATGTGTGCTTCAGACAATAGTTCACGTGTCCACTTTCGACATTCGTCACACTAAGTCTTTTCTTATACATTTAAATTCCATTCCTGTTTTTTATTAATCTCTTCTTGATTCCCTTGTCCAACAAGCTTCGATATTCTTGGTAGCTCCTTATCCTCTTACTATGCTCTCCTAATCCCAACCTCACAATTGTTTAACATTTGCAATTGATCCAGTCTGACACCTCCATCCATTTTCTCATCTTCCAACCTAATATTCCGAACATACTTAACAGTTCATTCTCCATAATTGTCCTATAAACAATACTCAGAGACTTCCTGCTCAGGGCATCCACCAATAGATCTTAACATTGCATCAGCACGTCTCCTAAGCCCTTTGGTAATGTATCGTAGTAAGCCTTAAACGGTTCATCAGGTTCAGGTAATCGCGAGTACTAGCCTTGTAGTTAATTCCTTTCTCTCAAGATTCGAAACCTTCATTCGCATTCAGACATCCATACAAACGGTGTATCCTTACGATTCAATCTGCAAAAATTAAACTTCACAACTCCCATGATCCTGCACACGCTCAAGTTTCACGTTCTGTGTCCACCAATCATGTTCTAAGGAACTAACGCTTTGAGGATTATATCTAAGAATTATGCGCGATACAAAATCAAGCTCGAGTTAATTTCTGAAAAGATTCTAAGCTCAAAGGATGAACGAACAACCTAAACGGTGTTCACAAGAAATCAGAAGGATGTCTGGTGTTCTGATTAAATAAAGTTGTAGAAAATTTTACGACATACACAGGATAAGATTTAAGATGTATCTCACGGAGGGAAGCCAAATCAAACACTCTGTTTAGAAAGAAGCAAGGCGTAGTGAATTAAGTAAGTCCCTGTCAATTTTTGAAGAAACATAAGTTCACAGAGAAAAGTAATTCGACTGCTAGTTTTCAAAAATTCAAGAATCACCTTGTTGTATCAAAACAAAATTAGGTTCGCCTCGGAGAGTACAAAGTTCATGCACGATTACGTGCGAGTAAGTAATAGAATTGGGGAGACAATTAAATCTTTTGCAAACAAAGAATTTGAGAAAAAACCTCAAGCAAGTTATAAGGGAAAAATAATCGATCGAGTCACGAAGGTCCATGGATACTAAGTCTATCACACAATCAATCTTTCTCCATTATAGCTCACCGTCACAAAATTCAAACACTACCCCTCACGACCATCAGCTTTTTTAGACCCTTCGAACATAAATCGAATCATATATTCAAAGCAATTAAGCAACACTCGGTGCGTTGATAACCAGTCCAATTCTATCAACAGTAAGCAAGAAGGAACCTCGAGTCTAAGTATTATAAGTTGAGAAGTTGGTATATGCACACTCGAGTCACAACTAAGTCTTAACACTTTCAACTCTAAATCCTCACCTCCGTCATACACTATGTCTAAATGCGGCATTCTCAATATCATATAATGCAATTAGAATTCTATTAACATTTTTCAGGATTACCTCCACCTTGTGGTCATGATTGATAAGCGTCCTGAGCCTTTTTGCGGGAGAAATTTCTAGAGATATGACCCGGCGCCCCGCACCTATAACACAGACCTAAACCCTTTCGGCACAACCTATTCGGATGAAAACTTTTGCACCTTTGGCACCTCACATCCTCTGAGTAAGCATCACTTGCTTCCCTTTATCATTCTCCAAGCGACTGCCATTCTTCTTGAACTCTTGGCACCTCGGTGCGAAATTCTGGTTGTGGTCCCTTTGGTGAAACTCTAGGCTTTCACCCCCTGTCACAGCAACCTTCTTTAAACATTCTTCCGTGACCCTGCTCTTGTTTACCAAGTCTGAAAAAACTCTGATTTCCATCGGGCCCATAAAACTTAATATATCACTCCAAAGTCCTCTTTCGTATTTGATGCACTTCCACTCCTTAAAGTCTCCTGGAGCTCCCTGACAAATCCTAGAGAATCGGCACAATTCTTCAAACTTGTTCGTGTATTCAGCGACCGACATCTGACATTGTTTCAATTGCAGCAGTTCAAGATCCTTAGCCATTCTGACCGAGTTAGGGAAGTATTTCTTGTAAAACTCAGTTCAGAATGCATCCCAGAGTATAGCAGCATCACCATGCTGCAGAAGGCATCGCGTCCCTTGCCACCAATACTGGGCTTCACCCGCTAACTGATAAGTTGCAAACTCAACACGTTGATCTTTAGGGACTTGTGCTTGTAAAGCCCACTCGATTGCTTGAAAACCAGTTGTCGGCCTCAATGGGGTTGATAGTTCCTCCGAAGATTGGTGGATGTATCTTAAGAAAAGTTGCAATCGTCAATGGCCCGTTATCCCCATTAGTGCCATTCCCATTTCCAGCTTTATTCCCTAGCGCTTCCGCTGTTGCCTGTATAGCCGCAGCCATATTTTTCAGGGTAGCCATAAAGTTCACAAGATCGTTTCTCGTCATTTCAGGGTCCGCAGTACCTATTCTACCTCTGCCTCACCAGAGACCGCGTCCACGAGTCGCCATCTGGTTCCTATTTACACCAAACAAGCGATATCAAGGTGATCAATCTCAATATCGCAAGTCTAGTGCTTCAAAGTCCCAAATGCATGCTCATGAATATTCATGCCATATTTAACAATTAGATAACCTAGTTTGGCATCTACAGACACCCAGAGTATGCCCAGAAGCATAGTCAGTCCGTCCCTCAGGCTCTATAGGAATGAACTACTCTGATACCATAATGTAACACCCTACCACACAAAGCTTTATGCTTAAGTCATAAAATAGAGGTAGTGAGGTATTACAATCTCTAAGAATAAAATATATACGTAGATATAGTTGAAGAAATTTGTAACTAGGAGCCTTAAAGAAAGGTTTAAGCAAAAACCGCGAAAAGAAAAGCGCATTACACTCGTAAACGTAAAACCAGAGAAAAAATAAGAGTAAGACGTGAGTATATACAAGGAATTGAGTACCAAAATACAGAATATCAAGCTCCGGATGCAACCTTCAAAACTAAGGCTAACCGGAGTATAAATACATATATAAACATAAGTATATATCCTAAGATAACCTAACATTGCATAAAGAAAACACCTAGTTCTCCAAAAAGCCTTGGTTAAACATCATTTATCTATATATATATACATAGAAAAATCTATAAACAGAAAATACATAATAGACAACTCCAAAATATAACTTCCCAATTTTGCTTGCCAGAGAAACCTCCAGATGCTCTCCAAGGCACATTTCAACCTGCATCTGAAAATAACAACATAGATATGGAATGGGAACCGAAGATTCTCAGCATGGTAATAGTGTCCACATACATAATATATAAGGTCCTGAAAAAGTCAGAGGCGATCCTAGAACTTCGACACTCAGATTTAAATTTTAAAGTTTATAAATGGAAAACCATAAACAAGGTATATTATCTAAGGTTCTTATTTCTAATTCTTTTCTAACTTAAGCCCTAATTTCCGCTTTCCTCCAATCTTCCAAAACTCCGGTGCACAGACAAGCAATATAGACAAAGCAAACACAAGTAGGATACAGATACAGCAGATAGCAAATATAACAAGTAAGCATAGTAATCACATAGGCAAGCCCAATTAATGCACAATCAAGCAAAACGCACATATGCATATGATGTATGCTTGCCCTATGGCTGATGAGTCTCATCTGTTAGTTATATAGCCAACCCGACATGTCCGGTAGCTAACCCGGACATCGTCCTCTTGAAAACTAGTGAGCGGTACAGTACCACGATCCTCACCTAGTGGGCGGTAAACCACCTCGATCCCCACAAAACAATTTCTTATCAAACTTGGTGGGCAGTAAATAACCACGATCCCCACAAAATAATTTTTTTTTATCAAATTCATCCTCTTCATCATTCAATTCATTCAACAATTATCATCATCACACCTTCCATTCCATTCATCAATAATTCATACTCAAAACATAATTCTCTTCTTAACTAAGTAAAACTCAAAACATAGTACTTTTCTTGATAAATTGAAACTCTAACATAATACTTTTCTTAATAAATCAAGTTCCAAAACATAATGTATTTCTTTTCTTTATAAATCAAAGTCAAATAATATAATTCTTTTATCCATACTTGTCCCAATAATACTTCAAACTAAATCTCCAATTTTTATAAAAATTTTGACAGCATCTCCTTTAAAATTCGGACTTTGCCACCCTTCTCGAGTCCCAACCAAACCACCTTTCAAACCCTTTTCAAACCACGATCCCCACAAAACAATTTTCTTTAAAATCTGGTGGGCGGTAAATAACCACGATCCCCACAAAATAATTTCATATCAAATTCATCCTCTTTATCTTCAACAATTATCATCATCGCACCTCCCATTCCATTATCATTAATTCATACTTAAAACATAATACTTTTCTTAATAGATCAAGTTCCAAAACATAATGCATTTCTTTTCTTTATAAATCGAAGTCAAATAATATAATTCTTTTATCCATATTTGTCTAAATAATACTTCAAACTAAATCTCCAATTTTTATAAAAATTTTGGCAGCATCTCCTTTAAATTCGGACTTTGCCACCCTTCTCAGGTACCAACCAAACCACCTTTCAAACCTTTTTCAAATTATTTCCAATAAGCCAAACCAATTCCAATATCAAAATCATTTCCAACTCTCAATTCATTCATTATCCAATATATATATATATATAACTCAACCAATCCTCAATCTTTCATCATCAATACTCACATTCATCAATAATCATTCATCAACTCCCATCAACAACATTAATTAACACAATTCCCACAACTAACTCAACAAAATCATCATTCATCAACTCATTCATAATATAATTCTACATTTCCATCAAGGTTACTAGCATTAACATATTCCCATATTTTCAACCTATTCTATAGTCATCTAGCCTATGTTTTCACAAAACATTATATATTATCTATTAGAAACCAATACCATATCTTGGTCGATTCCTCCCTAAGCTCGTAACACCTCAAAAACCCCTCCTTTCACAAGCTCCAAGCTTCCAAACGTTCATTTATCAAGCTTAATCACCCAGATTTTGTTCCAAACTGCCCAATTGAACTCTAATATCAACAAGAACACAATCTATTTCATACAACATCACTATAATCAACAAAAAATTCACTAAATTAGAAATTTACCAAGAAATATGAGTTCCTTACCTTACACAGGGTTCAAATAAACAAAACCCAATAGTTTCCTCAAGCTAACTCAAGCCTAGAACATCAAAATCACATAATCTATCAAACTCAAAACCTTAAATTTCGAAATTTATGAAGAGTGGATGAGTATGAAATTGCTAGATTCTTACCAAATTGATATATGAGTTTTGTAGAGAATTCCGAGAAGAACGCATGGCCGCTGACGGCTTGTCAATCGGAGTTTCGGATTGAAAGCTACGGACAATTGAAAATTGGAAGTAAGTTACGCACGTTCTCTCTTCTTCAGTGTGCTTCAACTGAAGTAATGAGGAAGAAAACGGGCTGAGCCATGTTTATATAAACGGGCCTTGGGTTCGGTCCAACTAGTTCGGTCCATTGGCTCTTTTTGGGCCAAAATCTTTAAAATTGGTGTCAAAATTTGTATTTTAATTATTTCTTCTATTCTAAATTATAAAATTTAATTTTCTAATTTATTTAAATAAAATTAATTTATTGGCTAATTATTTATTAATTTTGCGGGTGTTACATGATTATGGGGCAAACGCCGTTCACATCGCATGTTTTGCAAGTCAGATTACCTAAGCACTTCGATAAACCAATAGATCTGAAGTACGAAGGGAAGTCTGATCATTTGGAGCACGTAGATGCTTTTGAAGCTAGAATGAACTTTGAAGGAGTGGGAGATGCCATAAGATGTAAGGCATTTCCAATTACACTCTCAGGTCCTACAATGACTTGGTTTAACACCCTGTCATTAGGTTCTATCTCCTCATTTTACGATATCAAAATCAAGTTCCTTGCTTATTTCACAACTTGTAGAGCCCAAGTCAAGCATCCAATCTCTTTACTTGGAATAGAACAGAGGACCGGAGAGAGCATCCGTGATTATTGTTGAGACCACCTTCGAAACATCCTCGTCCCTCATGTACTCCAAGGCAATCTGATGAATTTTCTCTATAGACTTCACGTCTTTTGAAGTGAGGTGTCTTCTAAAGTCTCCTTCAAGCAAGATTGCTATAAGACAGAGGCAAACAACCTTGGGAGTTCATGTATTGACTTCTTGAAGAGCTTTGTTGAACCTATCTAAATAATTCCGGATGCTCTCTCCAATCCTCTGTTCTATGCCAAGTAAAGAGATTGGATGCTTGTCTTGGGTTCTCTGAGTTGTGAGATGAGCAAGGAACTTGATTTTAATATCGTGAAATGAGGAAATAGAACCTGATGGCAGGGTGTTAAACTAAGCCATTGCAGGACCTGAAAGTGTAATTAGAAATGCCTTACATCTTATGGCATCTCCCACTCCTTCGAGGTTCATTATAGCTTCAAAAGCATTTATGTGCTCCTGAGGATCAGACTTCCCTTCGTACTTCAGATTTATTGGTTTATCGAAGTGCTTAGGTAATCTGACTTGCAAAACATGCAATCCAAATGGAATTTTCCATATAATCACGTGTTCTCGTGAACCCCTATGCTGCCTAAGGACCAGACTCCTATCTGGAGTTTGTTTCCTTCTGGACTGGGCAGACTGGGAATTAGATCTCCCTTATCTATCACGGTCGTTGCGTTCGTCCATATGAAGAGGAGATCTCTTACGAGTTCGCGGGTAGCCGTCATCGCACTAATAACCTCGGATCCTTTTCGGGGACACTCCCTCTCGACTATGCGACTGATCTTTAGCTGTACGGCTGCGAGATTGGGACCTCTGAGACTGCAAGCGCTCCTCCAGTTTTAGCTCTAACTCCTTCATCTTAACCTGCATTTCCTGCATTTCTTGCATCTTGTGACACATTTCTTGCATGGCGTGGTCATAATCTTTTGGTCCCAAGCCCATGATACAATGTTCTCCAATGTTGCGCTCGAACCCTGGGGGTACCTGTTGCTTGTCGGTGGAGTTGGGATCAGTTTCATGACTGTCCTCGTGAGTGTTTCTTTGATCGGGTTATTCGGATTAATGGTTGACTGTATCTTGTGTTTAGCCATGGAGTGAAACAATTTTGGGATCCCTACAGACGGCTCCAATGTTCGTACTAGCTGGCAATACGTACTCAAGAGAAACCGAGATCCCGAAGTGGATTATTTCTGACCAGGACAGGTGGGCAACCTACAAAGGCACTCCGAAACTTAAGTTTGTAGTGCACTTGTTAGGAATTGAGAGTGTTATCTTTACCAGCTTTTGGATCCCCCGTTTTATATATTTTTTGAGTATCCGTTGAGTATTTATTGTCAGATATATGTTTATATTGCTTGCCAGCCATTTTGCTAACCTGGCATTGCATTTGTGATTTGAGCTATCAGGTTTTCCTACGTAACATTGGTATTGTTTGATTTATTGTAGCCAGAATCTCGCTATCCATTATTGTCCATAATAGTATCATATATTAAGTCACATTTCTTTAGGTAAATATATAATAAATATTATAACCTTCTCTTTTTAGAGAAAAATGATAGTTAAAATGTAGCTATTAAACTCATAAAATGAGTTATTAAATATTATGTTAATTCATAAGAAATTACTATTATTTTTGTAATATCTTCTATAAAATCTTCTTGAAGTTCGAGATAATAATCAAAATCTAATTTGTTTATATTCTCTTGAACCGGTTCTTATAAGTTATAATGAGTTCAGAGAAATTTTCTATAACAAATATCTTACAATTTATTGTCTCTTATTAGAAGTGATTTTGTTCTTCCGAGTTTAGGAGTTACCTGAATAAAATTATAGAGAATATGTTGGAGATACGATGGCGTCACTATCCTCCTATTTTGAGTTTCTAATGTCCCGAGTTCATGATTTCTAATGATGGGGATGTTCTTGCAATGACTCCAACGCTCAAGTTAGCATGGATCGCAAGAGGAACTAAGTTAGAGATCAAACTTTAGTACACATATTTGGAATAGTGCATATATTGTGAGGTTGTGATGTCATGAGCTCCTTTCTTTATGGTCTTTAGAGGCTATTAGTTGCCTTTTAGGTTAAGTTGATCTAAGAGAATGTGTTGCTATTCTCATGAACTATTTGATATTTTGTTGTTGTATCATATGTTCATATGATTCTTAGCTCTATATGTAGTTGATGTTGTAATTTTCTCTTGAATAGTAGAATGATGGTTATAATATAGTCATTAACCTCATAAAATTGAGTTATTAGGTATTATAATGAGTGATGAGGAATTAATATTTTTTTGTAGCGTCTTCTTTGGAATCCAAAGAACACTTAATCATCAAATCGGTTCATTAAAATTTCTCATACTCTCGAACCTAGTTCTTTGTATTGAGATTATAGAAATATTTCAGAGTAGACCTTCAGATCTTAACCCAAGCGTCTCATTCTTTAAGGTGGAGCTTTTTATTTTGCTTACTTTTCTTATAAACTTCAAACTCTAACCATAACTTCTATCAATCGTAGGTTACCTCGTTAATTTAAGAGTTTGCGAGTTAGATCTTTTTTTAATCAAAATTTGCATATTATAATTCTAGGATCAAGAGTCGATGTTTTCATTCCTTGAATGTCAGATGAATTTTTCGGTTTCATCATGGATTTTTCGTTGTGGGTACTCCCAACTCGTAGCTTGTAAGTTCGAGCATCTGAGTTTTTGAGATTCCGACGAAAATATATCAAAATTAACTCAAGTTGTCGGAATCAATAATTATTAAATTTACTATGTATGAAATAGTAACTCAAACATAAAAATGTGGCGAAAGCTAGTGCACTCCAGGTAAAGTAGAGAGTGCAGTACTCTTTACAAGTTAACCTACTATTAAAAGTTATCAGGTAAATTAAATTTATTTATTATTGTTATTATTTTTTTGTTTATCATGGGCTGAACAAACAAATTGGCACTGACAATAAAAAACTAATTCTCTCATTTAACACAGAACGACCTTGACACCACAAAGGAAAACTTGATCGAATTCTTTCGTTATTCTGTTATTGCAGATATGATGTCTTCAAGCATCTTCACTATTTTGTTTGCTGGCGATGGTTCCACTATTGTTCTGCTAGCCACAGATTTTGACGCTCTTAAACCCACCCCCTTCCACCTCTGTCATGAATGACCTTTAAAATCCAAAAAATCGCTGTCATAGAAGAGGAAGACGTTGTTTGTCGCCGTTGCTGGTTGGCTAAACTCCAAACGTAAAACTAATTCGGTAAAAAAACTCGGTCTCCATGAAGGCGCCATGATTCTCATATGACGACGCAATCAAAGTACAAAATACATGGCAGTTACAACAAGTCCATTATCTTTTATTTCAAATTATCCTCAACGTGTACGTAATAGAATGAAAAATTAAAAATACAATTATATTTAAAAAATATTATATACATAATATATATTTACTATTATTTTTTTTAAGATTCTAATATATCTTTTTTTTTCTGAATTTAGTACATGGATTTTCAACTTATTTTTTATGTATTATTTATTTTAATTTTAAAGCTCAGTAACTTTTTTTTTTGTACAGACATGTTGCTTTTAATATTTATATACTATTTTTTTATTTTGGACTTTAGCCGAATATCTGAAACTTACAAAAGAAATCTAAAGTTTATAAAAAAAATGGTTAACCTGATTAACAGGTTACCTCTTTAAATTCAGACCATTCAAGTAAAATATAATAAATGAAGAATTCAGATTTAACGAATTAACAAGGTGTGCAGCACTCCATACTTAACAAGGAGTGTTTAAGGATGAGCCTGAAAATGTTGAATTTAAAATTAAAAAAAATTATTTCTCTAAAAATAATTATATCATGAATATTTTCATTCAAGTGCAATCTATCTAAATGAATTTTTTCGATCTAAAATAATTGTTTAGACAATTGAATGATGAAATTTTTTAATTTAGATTAATTGACTCATGAATTTGTTTTAATAAACAATTATTCAAAGATTATTTCTTTATTTTTACCACAAATTTTTATATTATGTTTTTAAAATAATAATATGCTCTAAAATAATTTATAAAATTTGAGTAAAATAAATTATATATTTACGTATCTAAATATGAATGTTGTTTGTCTTCAAGGAGCTTAATTAGGATTTTTAATATTTTTTTCATTAGTAAAGAAAGTACGAATGTGATTTGTCTTCAAGAAGTTTAAGTAAAAATTTTAACATTTTTTTCATTAGTAAAGAACGAGTTTTTATCTTCTAATTTTGTAAACTTCAAACTCTAGGTCTCAAATTGTGTTCTTTGTGGTAAATTTACAAATTTTTTTTTTATTTCTTACTTCACAACTTTTAAGTTGTTACTAAAGCTCTAAATTATCGACCATTTAATTGGTCTAGCAATTATAAGGCTTTGAAGCATATAGTGATGTTATCAGAAATTGAAATTTGAAAACCTTTTAATTTTTTTTGTGAAATTTTGTATTATGTGCTTTAGTACTTATCTTTTATGATTATGTATTTTTTACTCTTTTTTTTATATTATTCATCTTGTAAACATGTGTTGTACTAAACTAAACTCATCTTGGAATAGAACATAGAATGAAGAGAATGTGACAAGCAATGTGTCTCCACAGATGGCGCCATTATTCAAAAGTGGTTTTGTTCTTCCGAGTTTAAGAGCTACCTGAACAAAATTATAGAGAGTAAGTTGGAGACACGGTGTTACCGCTATCCTTCTATTTGGAGTTCCTAATATCCCGAGTTCGTCATTTCCAATGGTGGTAGTGTTCTTGCAATGATTCTGACGCTCAAATTAACATGGGAGAAATTATATTTTAAATGCATGTATTTAGAATAATGTTTATATTGTGAGATGTGATGTCATAAGCTTCTCTCTTTATATTTTTTAAAGTTGTCTTTTAGGTTAAGTTGATCTAGAAGAATGAGTTGCTGTTCTCATGAATTGTTTGATACTTTGTTATAGTATCATATATTCATATGATTCTTAGGTCTATATGTAATTGATCTATATGTAATTGATGTTGTAACTTTTTCTTTAATAGAGAATAATAATAATTATAATGTAATAATTAACTTCTTAAAATTAAGTTATTAGGTATTATAATGAGTAGTGAGAAGTTAATATTCTTTTTGTAATGTCTTTTTTCGAATTCGAGATAATACTTAGTCATCAAATCAGTTTATTAAAATTTTTATACTCTTAAATCCAATTCTTTGTACTAAGCTTATATATTAAATTAATAACAAAGTATTACATATAACATATAACAAATGAAAAAAATTAACACACAATGACAATTATATCATAGCATTAGTTCTAATATTTTGCACCAGATGCGAAGTTCACTTTTCTTTATCCATGACGTAAGCTACACTTAGTACCCATTATTTGAATGGGTGACCAGCCAACAACCTGTGTCCCTTGCGAGATGTGATTCATCAATGACAGTGTCATCGAAATGTCGTGATTGAAATTTCGCAGCCTAAAAGATATTTTTGGTGGGAGGGTCAAGACCATATTTCTTATTGTTCCACTTTTTGAGAGAATGAATCTTTAAAACCTTTTAACAATGGACCATATACTGAGTTCGGAGTATATAATTGATTAAAAAAATTTTCTCAAATAGAAACTTGCAAGAAAATTCAACTAAAAATAATAGTTCTTTTTTTTGTGTTAAGGTATAAAATAATATGGATATTTTTTTTACCCAATATATCTCTTAATTTAACAGGTTAAGGATTAATTTATCATAAATTTGAGCTCCATTTAATGGTTTATTGCTGGCTGATGAGTTACTGCATACACAACACGGAAATTGAACTTCCGACACTTACTTAAACGGCCATTAAAGTTTGTTTAGTTAATATTTATTTAATATGAAATTTTTATATAAAGTGGCCCATCTCAGCTTCCTGCACTTCTGTTTTTTTTTTTCTTGTTTTTGGGGACAGATAACTTCCTACACTTTTTAAGTTTTGTTCCAATGGTTATTAGCAATATGGGCCAAGTTTAACAATAATTGGAGAACATAATTCGAAGGGGTTTTTTTTTGGTCTTGGGTAATTCCAAGTTATCGGCAGAGAATAAGATATGGTCCCTTTAGGATATTGGGCCTTATAGGATGTTTTTACCCATGATGACCTTCTTTACCATTTTTGGGCCAAAAC
>NC_029787.2:116609602-116610139 GCF_000816755.2 Arachis ipaensis
AATAAATTCGACTACAAATAGAATACAAATTCTAACATAAATCACATTATCTTTTTTTTCCTTCTTTTCCTTCCCCTTGTGTCCCTTACATCGAAATTAAGCTGGCTTTGAGAAGTGAGACACCATAGTCCATAATATAAAGAGGAGACCAAAACTTTAGTTCGATTACTTCTTGCAAAAAATTGGCAATGCTGGGTGTGCCATGTATTAATAAATTCGACTACAAATAGAATACAAATTCTAACATAAATCACATTATCCTTTTATCTTTTTTTTTCCTTCCCCTTGTGTCCCTTACATCGAAATTAAGCTGGCTTTGAGAAGTGAGACACCATAGTCCATAATATAAAGAGGAGACCAAAACTTTAGTTCGATTACTTCTTGCAAAAAATTGGCAATGCTGAACCATTTTGGTGTGCCATAATTCACTTCTATTTTCGTGCAAGTAGCTCATTTGGAATGAGATGTTACAGTTTCTTGCTTTTTTGTTGTTTACTGTCTTTTTTTAATAAAGTTTGGTAGGACGTGTATTCTGAA
>NC_029787.2:116613422-116614105 GCF_000816755.2 Arachis ipaensis
GATGAAATAATATTTTTAAATGATTTTAAAAATTGACGTTTGTTTTTGCTTTCAAAATTTAATTTTGCTCGAGTATAAAACTGGATATGCATTTAGTCTGTGTTGTTTCATTCTAAATTAAGTCAAGTCCTGTGATTTAAAAGCTTTTAGAAGAGGTCATAAATTATAATAATAAAGTAACAAAGGTACCATATAAACGATTCTAACTTGAGTAAAGCACAAACTTAACTAATACTATGAATCATTTTGTGCAATTTAAAAGCGATTAAGACTAGTTTCAAATCGTATATCACTATATTGTTGCTTTTCTTCAAAAAGAAATAAAATGTATGTGCATTTAAACTGTTTAAAGTGAGGGTGAAGTGAAGGTCATAAATTTTGCCTTGATGCATTTACCAAATAATCCCTTAACTCAAATCAGTATTCGGTGGTGGTATATCCGTATATGTATAATGTATCTGTCTCCTACGGCGGCTTCATTGGTGCATCCAAAATGGAATGCAACGTTAAACTACACCGCCAAAATGACCAAGTCCACTTTACTATGGCGCGTATCCAGCACGCGCCTTTCTTTGGGTTATTTATCAATACTGTTACTATAATAAATTAATAACATTCGATCAAATTTCTTTTGAGGGGAAGATATTAATAAAATAAAAATAATTAAATAAATTAAAATAATA
>NC_029787.2:116614369-116650249 GCF_000816755.2 Arachis ipaensis
GAATAAAGATATTTTTTAGTTAAATTTTGATCCTCTATTTTTTAGTTTTAGTATTGTGTTTTTAGTGGTATTTTTAATAATGTTGAGGTTTAATGTGTTTTTTATATAAAGATTATAAATCTAAAAATTAAATTTGTGATTTTTAGATTTTATTTTTTAAAATATGTAAATTTGAAAATCAAATTTATATTTTAACACTAAAAAAAATTTTAAATATGCAATTCAAAATTTTTTATTTACTTTATAGTAAAATAAATATTTTAATACAAATTAAACTTTGAATTATATGCGGTCCTTCTCGGTTTTTTTTCAAATTAGCCTTGATCCTCTGGTGTGACAAAACGTACAGAAGCCAAATAAATTTTTTTTATTGGGAAGAAAGTGTTGGAGCGAGTAGATGCACGCGCAGGGGAAGTTTGCGTGGAACTTGGTTGAGACTTGAGGTTGATCAGCGTTTCTGAGAGCTGTGTTATTATTAATGTATGTTATATTATTTTGTTGGTGAAAAGAGCTTGTTGTGTTGTGGTTGTGCCACTCCCTCTGTTTAAAAGATATGTTGGATTTTGGAGAGGAGCTGAGCTTAGAGAGTTATAGGATCCCATGCCTCATTTGGATTCAGCTCATTGTTTTCTTCCTTCTCCTTGCTCTCTTCTTTCTCCTTTCTTCTGATGATTCTTCCACCGCTTCTGCTTCTTCTGCATCCGCATCTGCATCTGCTGCCACCAATCCTCGTCGTCAAAAATCACTAGTCAACGGCAACAACAACCACCACCATGTTTCTACCTCCACCGCTCTCACCAACCGTCTTCAGCATACACGGGTACACGTCTAACCTACCTTCAGCTCCCCCTGTTATTCTTCTTTTTGCTTTTTCCTTATACCCTTTTGGATTCTCATGCATCTCCCACCATAAAGATCTTATCTTGTTCTCTCTCTTGTTTTCTTTTGGAGTAAGTCTAGAATATGAGATCGCTTTGACTTGAAGAAAAAACACGACTTCAATTTTTTTTTGCGTTTTTTGTTTTTGTTTTTCCTTCTTAATTTGTACTTTAACTATTGTAACAATTTGTTGTTATTTTGGTAAAAGCTGATTTCTTTTGTTGCTTGGGGATACTAGATTGTGTCTCTTCATCTCTGTGAGAATAATGTTAAGAATGTTAAATATAGTGAATTCAGAAATCACAACATAAAATTATCCTCCGTTCAAATCCACCCTTCAAATTGGGCTTTGACTTCAAAAGCTGTTCTCTGAATTGGAAATGGAGGATGCAGCTTCTGAAATGCCCTTGACTAGTTGGTGAGGGTACCTCATTTTGTGACTTTTCAGGATTAGGAAGGAAGGAACTGTTCCAGTTTCATATGGGACAAATAAACATTTATAATCGGATTAAAAAACATTCGAAGTTAAAATCCGACTAATCTCCGTGATTTAACCATATGTTATCAATCTCGTACTTCAATAAGGAATACTTATAATAAATTTACAACAAACTTGCTAAATTAGGCTCCATGTTTTATTAGGTATGTTAAGTTGTTAACACACAAAAATGAACGCAATATCATTGTATGTTGTATTTGCCTCTAAAGCCCACCTTAACAAATGTTTTTAACCTTTGGTTGTTACATTCACACTACGATTTCACCATTTAAGATACCATATATATTCTAAACTCTAAATCATTGACCTTTTGAGCTTTCCCATGTAAATTGTCTCCTAAAACATCCCTAAATCGGTGAATAAACTCGATTTGATATCTGTGTGCTGGGTGAATCAGAGTCATGACTTCATCTATTGAAGTATTATATCCAATCTACTGAGAGTATGATGGAAAATCAACTCCTCTTTTGCCAATAAATACAAAGCAACACTTAATAACCCATTCTCCGTGTTCATTAACTTCTTGCTGTCCTTTTCCTTATTTAAAAAAAATAAAAAGTAAAAAATTCTGTTGATGAGTTGCATTTGTCATTGCTATATAACATTGTTGGAATTATGATCTTTGCATACTTAATTGAACTTGTGTTAGAAGTTAAAATGTTCCTATTAATGTATGTATTGTTTTGCATGAGACTAAATATGAGAATTATGTTGTACCATGGGCAGGGGGCAGAGAACTTAAGTATAAAAGGTGAGATAGAAACAAGCTCAAGCACAAGGACAGTGAGAGAAGAGATTGCAGAAAGAGAGGGTTCACCATTGTATTTCCTTCACCCTTGTCATTATTTCAAATTAGCTAGAGTAGCATTTCTCAAATGTCTTGGATTGGATTCTACTGAATCTGATAGTCCTCCAATCCGAAGGCCTAGGAAAAGAAAAGAGAGTTAATTGATTATCAACATTGTATATGTTGTCATTTATCATGATGAGAAAGTTCCATTATTATTCATTATTTTTTTTTTTATTTTATTTGGTTCTTTGTACTGTTCTCCTTCTCCATAATTTCATGTTACAGAAGGATTAAGGAGAAGTTTCCATCCTTGTGGAGTAATGAGGTTTCCACTATATAACATAATCAGAATAAAGATAAGAGGGAAAAGAATTGAAGTTGTCGACTCGAACAAACTAATTTCTTAAATTTTATCAATCAATAAATAAAAAACCAATGTCTTAATTTTCACT
Source organism: Arachis ipaensis (assembly GCF_000816755.2). Taxonomy (NCBI): domain Eukaryota; kingdom Viridiplantae; phylum Streptophyta; class Magnoliopsida; order Fabales; family Fabaceae; genus Arachis; species Arachis ipaensis. Next base: position 116,616,990 of record NC_029787.2, read on the forward strand.
GAATGGCTTTATATAATTTGAGTTTGTTTAGGTGAGGTTCTAAGAAAAGATTTTTTTTTACTTATCTTTTTTTAGAAGATCTTATGTAAAAGTAAAAATAATATAAATTGCAACTTCTCAAAAAAGTTGTTTTTTTATTTTTACTATTAGAAATTTACCAAACATGCTAAAAAGAAAATCTTTTTTCATTAATCCATGGTACCCCTCAACCCATTTAAGGGTTTGCCGCTGGTCAATGAGTTGCTGTATGCACAAAGCAGAATTCAAACCCTCAACACTTGCTTAAGCAGACTAGTGAGCTAACTACTAGACCAACCCAACTTGGTTGACAATAATATTAAATATAACATAATAGGAAGTTTGAAATTTACCAAGATGTTAAGTGTGTTATACTAAGGCCCGTTTGGAAGCTTTAAAAGTAATTTTTTTGAGCTTTTAACTTATGAAAAATAGTAGTATTAATGCCTGGCGCAATTTTCAAAACTAAATTACGGCTTTTTAAGAAGTTATTTAGGAACTTATAGAGAAGTTAAAAAAATAACTTCTCTCATAATACTACTATTTTTTATCAAATTTCATAAAATAAACGCTTTTAGAACTAAAAATCCAAACACAAAATAACTTATTTACAAGCTACTTTTAATGTAGTCATTTATTGTTTAAGCTATTTTTTCAAAAATAACTTAATTTGTTTACCCAAACTGACCTAAAAAGTCATGGATTTAACTTTTGGGATTAACAAAATAAACTTCTATACATTATATATGATGAAAGATATTTTAGAAGTAAAAATTTGTATATAATGGTAGATATATTAGCCATGATGGTACCATCTTCCTTAGAAAAAGTATATGAATCTCGTTAACTATAATTTTAAATATGTTTTTAGTAATTTCCAACAAAGACTTTGATTGGCTTACATTGTTTTCAACATAATAAATACATTTGACTCTTATATTGTGATTTAAGATTAAGAAAATAATTAAGAGAATTATTAGTAGTATATATTATTAGTTTATTACTCAGCAATACATGTAATTGATGTGATGGGCAACTTGCGGTGGTGCCAATGGTTTTTGTTGATTATTATAAAATTTGGATGGTGAATGTTGAATTGAGACAGCCGACCAAGGCGACCATTGGACCCAATCACCCAAGAATCCAACATGCATGATGTTAGGTGAAAAATTAGAGTTGTAATTTACTAATTTTATAATCAAGGCTGCGTTTGGCACCAGATTATAAAGGCAGTGGGCGTAAAAGCTTTGCGTTCGCATCAAAGGTCACGCCACATTTATCATTTATGCACTTCAATATAGGATCTTGTTACTGGCAAAGTAGATTTGAAAAAGCAGGATGATAATGACTTATTGAAGAAGGTGAGTGGCTGAAAGATACGGTGGCTGGGGACCCCTCTCAATTAAGGTTCTTGATAGCTGAATCATTAATGCCGTTTTTGCTTGTGTTTCTCCACCATTGTTCACTGTTTAACTTGCAAGGAAATCAAGAATGCTCCCTCCATGTACTACAAATGCCAAAATGCTAGCTCCTGTTATACTTGGAAGTCAATGAAAATCTTATATTTTTGTAGATATTTCAAACAAAATATTAGCAATAAGTTTATTTTGTAATTGTAATTATTCCGTTGGAAACTCATGCCGCTTGTATTTAAGCTAATTTAATACTAAAATGAGATCCGTGCAAGGAACAGTAAATTAATGATAGTATATAATAAATATTAAAAATTGATATATTTTGCAGAATTAAATTAAATATATATAAATTAAAGTTAAATTTAAAAGGTGTTTTATTTAAAGTAATTTGTAGTACAAAAGATTTTGATATTGGAGTTGTAAAAAGTGATATTTTTATTTGGTGGTTTGATTTTTGTATTTGTTTTAGTTGATGAACTTAGTCTTCTAATGTGATACTCGTCCTCTTTTTTTTATTGTTATTGTTAGAATTGTTGCTTTCTTCTTTCTGTCGTAGGTTCCTGAAAAGACATGTTCTTCATGAATTGTTGAGTTATATGCACTTTCTATTATGTTGTTTGTTACATCTTTGCATGTATATTATTCTTTTGAAGATGTGTCTTGAATGATTTTCTCTCTTTAATCTCTTGATGGGTACGTGATCTTTGTCTGAAGATATTAGTATTGGCGAAGTTGGTTCCTATAATCAATGAATAATTTAAATTATAAATAAAAATGATGTCTTGAATAAGTGATTTTTTTTTATTATTACTTATTTTATTTGTTGTAATGGGTGTTGAACTTCAATGTTTTTTGTTGGAACAAATATCTTGGTAACAGTATATTGTTGACAACCTTTTTTGAGATTAAAATCATTTACTTTGACTTCAAATATAAGTGTAAGGTTGCACAAATTTTTCAATTGGGGTGGTGCTTCAACGTCATTGATAAAATTGTGAAAGAATAGGAAAAGCAAAGAAAAGAACTTTTATTGATTGTTGATTGATTGAATTGTACTGAAGTGTGTTGTAAATTATGAGGGTAAAACTAAATATATATAGAGCATTGTCCTATGAAAAATAAAAGCAAATAAAGATAAGATAAGAACAATTAAAGATAAGATAAAGATAAGATAATAAAGACTAAAATTAAAATTGAATTTTTGTATTCTGTTGGGCTGAATTTGTGGGCCATGATACTTCTTTATTGTTGTCATGAGCTAAAGTAGAAGAGTAGTTTAATACGCCCCCGCAAGCTGGTGGATGGAAGATGTCAATAATCCACAGCTTGGATAAGTTCCTGATGAAATTGTTGAGAAAAGCGCGTCTGACGTGGTGACGCGGAGGAAGATGCGTGCGGCAGAGCTTGAGCTGCCTACTGCAAAAATATAAAAGGAGATGCTGTGCTTGAGCAGCGATCTTCAAAAACTGCGTGCGGCGGAGCTTGAGCTGCCGGCGGCAAAAATATAAAAGGAGATGCTGTACTTGAGCAGCGATCTTTAAACAATTGCGTGCGGCGGAGCTTGAGCTGCTGACGACAAAAATACATAAAAGGAGTGCTGTGCTTGAGGGAGAGAGAGCAAGCAGCGATCTTCATAAAAAAAAGAATGAAAAAATAAAAAATAAAAAAAATAAAAAATAAAAAAATAAAAAATAAGCGTGTAAAACGCAACAAGATTGATCTTTAGAGGGCGCGTATGGCGCAATAAGAGTGGTCTTCAAATGGCGCGTAGAGCGCAATAAGAGTGCAGATGGAACTGCTAGAACAGATGCAGATTGAACTGCTAGAACAGATGCAGATTGAACTGCTGAAACAGAATACTGACGAAACTTCCGGAAGAAGTTGCAGATGAAATGCTAGAAGAAGGCGCAGACGGAATTGCTGGTAAAGAACCGGGATAATCAAAACTGTGGTAGAATTTTCACTTGGATGCATGTAACTAAATCTATGATTATTTATTGTGGGAGGAAGTTGAAAAAGAAGCATGGTGATTTCTCACCGAAAAGATGATAACTTATATATTCTCCTCAAGGAGGATACCATGGCTCTGATACCATGATAAAATTGTGAAAGAATAGGAAAAGCAAAGAAAAGAATTTTTATTGATTGTTGATTGATTGAATTGTACTGAAGTGTGTTGTAAATTATGAGGGTAAAACTAAATATATATAGAGCATTGTCCTATGAAAGATAAAAGCAAATAAAGATAAGATAAGAACAATTAAAGATAAGATAAAGATAAGATAATAAAGACTAAAATTAAAATTGAATTTTTGTATTCTGTTGGGCTGAATTTGTGGGCCATGATACTTCTTTATTGTTGTCATGAGCTAAAGTAGAAGAGTAGTTTAATAGTCATTACTTTTATGAAGTGTCATTAGATTTAAAGCAGTTGTGCCCAATAATTTTTTTTCCTTTGCCATCAAATAGCACTTTGATTTGAAATAAGTATTAGGTTAGTAATTAATAATTTGATAGATGAGATTATTAAAAATATATAGTTACCTTATTGTTGGATATTGTGGTGTTTGATTACATGTGCCACAAATGTAATTGTCTCATTTTCATCTAATATAATCATTTCAAAGAGGTTCCTCTTCATTTGTGGTTGTTAATGTTTTCCATAGACGAACCACGCAAACTTTGATAAACCAATTATCTGTTTGTTTGGTAATATTGTCCAAAGAATGATGCTCTATCAAGTAAGTTTGAGATGTTGTATAGTTCAGAAATAAATTTCTTGTGCTAAATTTGATGTTCTTTGAAGGAATAGTGATAAGAGACTTATATAAATAGGTCAAAGTATAGAATTTGAATATTTGTAACGTAAACTTTAGTATGATTAATAATATTATTATAATATTTGTAATATAGATATTTATTACGTTTAATGAGTTATTTATAGAAATTAATTATTGGAAGTTATAAACTTATTGTATTGTTTATAACGGTAAGATCTAATAAATATAGAGATATAAATTCAATTTTTGTAAGTTACAAACTTGATTAGACACTATTAATTTTTAATTATTAGTGTTTTTTTTTTTTTTGCTGATTTGGAAATAATAGGTGATTTGAAAAAAATTGAGTGGTTGATTCTAAAATTTTGCCAAGTAAGCAACGTTACTGACATGGCATTAGTAAAAAGAGAAACATGTTTTAAATGTTTTAAAAGTAATGTGGGTAAACTTACCCATCTACTTTTATATATTTTATATATTAAGAATAAATGATAAATCACTAAAGATATACACTATCATTTATATTTTACAAAATTGAAGATTCTGACTAAAACCAAGGATGCATAACTAAATGATTGAATTGGTCAAAATTTATGCTCTACAAATAGTAGGTGATTTGATCCCAACTAAATCTACCAGCATGAAATCTTACATGTCTCTTTACAAAGATTTCCTTCGGCTGATTTTGAAGTCCAAGCTTCCCATCCTTCGTTGGGCTCTAATACAAATCACCAATGATTGATATGGCATGATATCCAGCAGGTGGTGCAAGCTTTTGAGATTTTTGCAATTTCTTTGGCTCTTTTCAGTACTCATCTGCTGCATCACCTGAAGATGGTGTGTTCTTCCTATATGGTAGTTGCTGTTGCACCTAGTCAAAGTTTGCAACCATGTTATGACATTCCTTGTATGACAATGACCAACGGATCCAAATATGGAATACATGTCAATCAGAACATAGTCTGATGAGACATGCAGATTAGGTTCAAGTTTCCTGAGTGGATAGGGGATAGTGCTTTGCTTCAGTTGCACTCTACATAATGGCTGCATTCAAAGTTTCAAAACAAATCCAGTGAACAATGAAGAGTTGCTTGGGGATTTTCCTTGCCGCTGACATCGCAAATTTCACATAATCATGCACTCGGGCATAGCCTATAAATTCCACAATTCACATTGGAGTTGCTGGCAACACATTAACCCCCCCAAAACACACATTCACCTCAAGTATTATGCAAGAGCACCTAGCCATTTTCTGAATAATATTCTATCATGAATCCTTTCCAACTACTTCCATTCACCGTTCACCCTGTTTTTTGACATTTGGTTCCTATCCGCACGCTACTTTTCAAGCATCGGCTTTATGGAGAAACAAATAATCAGTCGCTAGCTGGCTCAACTTCCACCTGGGGCGAAGTAACTGCAAAAAAGAGAGCTCCTTAGCCCGTCTTTTCATCCATTCTGCGAACACTAGTCACTGTTGTGTTGCAAAAGAAACATCTCTGGCAATTCAGTAGATGCCTGGTTATACAGCCATAGCAACACTTGTGTAAACAAGGTTCAATCAAGGCATCCACTTCATATGTTACACATATGCAGCATATTCTATCCTCAGCATCAGTTTCACCCACACAATCCACTTTCTCAAGTTGTTCCACAATGCGGCAGGTAAGGAGGCTCAGAAAATTCTCAAGCGGCTCATATTTTGCAGCATAAGCGTCCCCACTAGAAGAACCATCCTGGAAAAATCAAGAGCACAAAGCTGTTAACCATCAGTCTCAAATAAAACTTGCACTCAAGACTCAACAAACTTAGAAGCCTGTTGAGTATAATTCTAATTTATAGAATTAGCTAGCACCAAAAGTTGGAGAAAAAGGTAATTGGCCTCGGTTAAATGATACTAACATGAAGTTGCATTAAGAGAATACAAGGCATTAAGATTATTCAAGAATCAATAGCATAAATTAAATGGTGACGCAACTAACCCAGTTAAAATCAAGAAGATATTGAAATCCATAATGGACAGTATTTGGACAGTCCATGCTTGCAAAAACATCCACGAGATAGTTGTTTTCTTGAAATTCTGCCAAGTTGGTAGCATCCAACAAATTTAAGATCATCCCGACAAGGGGAGCCAAAATCATGCCCCGGTTTACTTTCTCTGGAGATTGACCATTTCGTCTAACGGACCTGAGATTATTATTTTAGAAGAGAGTCAGAATTCAGCCAACCAACATGGTTCCATTTAAAAAGATTGTTACAATAAGATTTGACTACCAGTAAGAATAACAACCAATAACTTGAGTAAGAATTTTAATTCAATAGCAAACCATAAAACCAAGTTTCAAGTTACAGGATCAGGACTTACATGTCAAAAAATTCAGCATCCGCTGCAGAGATAATGTTATTTAAGATAAACACAATCAACTCAGTTAACCTCCGCAAGTTTGTTTCTGGTCCTGACAGGAATGCTTGAGGAATCTCACGAGTGCAGAACTCTAAAATCCTTGCAAGATTACATGAAAGATCGAATATGACAGAGCATTTCCTTTGTTGAAACTCTACTACCTGAAAAGGCATGTTTCAACAATAATAATTAATTGAATTAGACAGTTATATCAAAATCAACCATGAAACTCTGAATTTGCAAGCACAGAAAACAACACAAGCTGCAAACTCAATAAAGGATGAAACAGATATTCATACCTGGTATTTTTCTTGCATTTCTCTAACAGAAACTGAAAACTCAGTCATGGTCCAACTAAGTGTATTAAATAGACGATTTAGAAAAGCTGAAAACAATACTTCATCATTTGTGCAAGCTTCTTTTAGCAACCTCTGCATTTGATTAAGAGGCAACAGGGGAAAAAATTGAGTGAAAAACAGACCCATGCAAAATTACAGGTTAACAAAATATGGATATCACATACTTGGAAAAGAAATGATGATGAAGATGATTCTCCATTTTTCGAAAAACCGAAACCAGAACCCTTGCATAATCGCAGAAGTATGTTTGTAACTGGGATCCAAGATCTGTTATCAAATGCTGACAGTAAAGCCTTTGGCATTCTATGGGTGGCTGCCTCATTGCTCTCAAAAGCAGTCAAATACTCCCTGTACTGAACCAGGACAGATATAGACTGAAGAAGAAGATCCCTAAGATCTGCACTCGATATTCTTGGATCATTGAAATGAGTGACAACAAAGGTAACCTGATTTAAGATAACCAATTTGTATACTTTAGAACCCAATACCCATTATACAAAGACTAAAAATGTAGATTAATTTGTAGATTTTGGATCATGCATAATGGAAAATAATAAAATTCCATCATATCAGAGGAGTGCATAACTCTAGAATACCGACTTATATCTGCTAGGGCAATAACAATGCCATTGGCCTAAAAAATGCAATTACTCAAAATGCACAGCAAGAGATATCCACCTTCCACGTACGTCTTTACATGCAAAAATAACATCCAATATTGAAAAACCTAGAAGAAAATGGAGAAATAAGTTTGAAAAGAAGCCCATACAAATGAATTAAGTCCTCGCTTAATGAAACTTGTGGATGGAGCAAGCGGAGGATCACTTTTCCGCAATACATGAAAGCAATCAACCTGTATAAGGAATCAAAATTAACATAAATACTAAAAGATACTTAATTATTGATAGCATGCTTGGGACAAGCATGATCTTAGGATATAATATTATTGATTTTATATTTTCAAAATCTATCACAAAAAGCTTTTGATTATAAGCTATGTTTGACCCAAAATAAGCTTAACCTCAATTCATATTAGAGGAATTAAAAATGTCTGCAAACTGTTTATAGAAAATCGCACAAGTCCAATTCTTAGAAAACTTTGTATTTTTTATGATTCTTTGCTCAGCAGGGCCACAAAGTGTATCGAAGGCCAAGGACAATATGTCGGACAGATGAGCAACATAAACATCAGAGAAGGAGAGAAAAAAAAAAAGAAACAAATTAACACTTGTTTTTCTGCATCTAGCTGAAGCGAAAAGATGATTGCTTATTTACCAGAGCTTCCAAGTAATATTCAGGGACATAGACAAACACAGAATCCATATTGCTCAAAACCAGCAGCAACTGGACAACCCACATGCAGAGTGCAAACATTCCTCTCTGCTTCCATCGTGCAAACAGAGAGATGCGAAACCTGTGAAACAAGATGCCCCCAAAAAACCGAGAATGTCAGGAAAACCAATAATATACGGCTCAGGGTTCTCAAGAAATAATATTTATTTTCTTCCTGTAAAGAATATTAATAATTGAGAAGCATCCAGAAAATTATAAATGCACTTCAGAATAAAGTACAAATCACTGAGGACCAAACATATATGTTAGGTCTTCAAGTTTTATCAGGATATCATCCTGAAAGCTTTTATAATGCTGACCAAACAAATGAGAGGTTATAAAGATGTTCAAAATGTGCCATCAGTTTCAATAACTTTAATGCTTTATACACCCCCAGTGAGTCTCGGCATAACAATAACAACAATCTAAATTTGAAACTAATAACAAAACATAACTATAAGTTAATCATAATGTAGTTTGCCAAAAAGTGGAAACATATATATAAGATAATAAAAGTAGAAATAAATGATTAGTTGAAAAGCTCCTCTATATGTCATCTTACCAAGCACAATGCCTGACGCAATCAATAACCTCTTCTCTATACTCATTCCGGGCTTCCTTCAGAAGCTTCAGTTGCCCACTGCAGGCTCCTTCTCTTATTTGTTTATCAGTTTCCTCCAAAAGTAAGATTGACTGTGCCTGATGTGTCATGTAATATGATGCCTACAAAATTGGAAGAAACCTCATGTTCAAGACAAGTGTCACGGATTTTTTGGAAACAATTAAACCATTGAGTACAACATATGCAAGAACTGAATCATGGGAATCAGAAGAAGGTTGTCATAATTGGTTCCACTTTTACAAAAAGCATGATTTTCTAGCAATTACTCAGATAATTTCTCATCATAAATAAAGATTCTCATCATAACTGACATGTAACAGTTGAGGATAACAGCTATAAACAGTTGGGGTAAATTATACCGCCATTCTTGAGGGTTGTATACTTGCAGTTACCCTTCCTCTTGTTTCAGGAATTACATTCACCTATTTCATTACAATATCCTCGAATACCCCCCCCCCCTTCCTCCCAAAAAACACAGTATACATACACTCAGCCATCTGTAAAACCAATTTCTGAAACAAGGTCTGTAAGGGAGGTCACCATAATTTAACCAAGGAGTTAAACACTTCAACTCAGGGACTTCGATTAAGACATCAGTTCCTTTTTGCATAACACAGCATAAAACTTGACCCTAATATTATAGGATGTAACCTTAGTGGAGCGCAGCTAGTTATTATTGGGTTAGGAGACAAGCTTGTGTAGCACCACCACAACCCCTTTACATTTTTCATTCTCAATTTCTATTAGGTTAAGCCATTTCAAAGAAATATCCTATGCATAAAAACTCATTATGTATTTATAAATTTGATCAACCTTATCCCCTCAAGGCCTCACCTGCTTAAAATTTGATGCAAGACCAACATGATACAACCACAGCAAAACATCAAGTAGCTCTTCTTCTAGTAGTGCAGCTGTAGGCATATCAATATCCTTTGAGACGGTTTTTGTATGGTGCATCTGTCGGTAACCATACTCAGGTTCAGATTGATCACTGGAGGCAGGTTTATCAGTTATCTCATCTTCCAAACTGCCCTCACTGCATTCAGCAGTGACATGAGCAGACCTCTCTGGGATAGAACTACAATGGCCACGAGAACCTTTGGCTCTGTATTTGGCAGGATCCTTCAAGTTTCTTGTAAAGTCAGAATCATAACTAGAACAACAGCAGGGCTTCTGCCTGCTTGAATGAGTAACTCTGGTTTCTTCATCATCCATGCAGCCTTCGTCCCATCTAACCACTTCCATTTCATAATCAATCACGGGGTGTACTTTTGATAAGTGGCTATAGGATCCGCCAAGCCTGGAAATATCAGTTTTAAGCGGATCATTTTTCACTAACAAACTAATAGGGAAGCTTTGTTCGCCACCTCTATGTAGAAAACCAGTATCTGATTTGCAGCCCTTTAACCAGCCACAGATGTCACCCAATTCAAATCCTTCAGATAGGAAATGGAGTATCACTGAATAAGTTGAAACAAGAACTGAATTGCTAGAAACTCCTGGGGGTGGGACATTTCTGTCTGCACCTCTGTTCCTTAGTAGAAGGCTTTGTAAAAATGTTCTAAAAACAGACCCAGGCAACTGAGGAGGCGTTGAAGGTGGTATAAACTGTATCACTAAGCGACAAAGATCCCTGTGCTTCTCCTCAATCTGCACACGGAAGAGTAGATTAATAAACTGTGAACAGGGTATCCCGTAGAACAATAAATTCCAATACCTTAACCCACAATGTCAACTGGGAAAAAAAAAGAATATTCTTGAACATAAAAAAACTGTAGAGCAATGAAACCACTTCATTAATAGCATGATGTTGTATTTTATATAAGCCTAATGTTTTACATGATAAAGTGAGACTAAGTTCATTTGTATAGTTCACTTGTTGCATCTTCACAGCTCCTCAACAGAAGGATAAAGATAATTTAGGCAAAAAGAATATTCAATTCAAATATTCTTACTGAAAATGAAGTTACACGGCCAAGCAGAAAGAATTTACCTTGCTGATTGATTCAGATAAAGCTGTGGTTGTCAACATCATGTTGTCTGCATAAGTTGCATCTTCACATGAACCAGGCCACCAAACAGTCGGTATCAAGGACTCGAGATCATGTTTGTTCGGAGCCTTTTGTGACAGAAAACCTTCAAACATGAATTCAAATTCTGGTGACTTCCACCAAAGCACCATAAGTTCCTCTCGTCTTAATAAATGACAGGCCAAGGCGAGGTGAGCATATGATCCAGAATAAGGACATTCAGTGAGAATTAATGGGGCTATTTTACAACCACCGGAAAGAGCATCTATGATGTTTTCAAACAGCAAATGTGAACCTTGAAATTGTAGCAGAACGTCAACAACTTTATCCAGGCTTGAATAATCATGGGGTGCAGGCAATCTAAACACATCAAACAAGAAAGACAGCACTGGACCCCAAACCATATACTCTTTGTTGCCAGCATCTGCATCAAGTTCATAGAAAAATTCCCTAGCTATTGCATGAGAGACAGGATGAAAAAATTCTTCCAATGAAAGAAACCTCTTTACTCTTCTCAATTTCTGAACTAAAGAATACTCAGACCTCTCCACAGAATGCATATCCAACAGCCTTGACCAACATTCCAACAACCTGGATACAAAGTAGGTCTTGCATGGGGGAGCCTGGAGAGGACAGTAACCTTCAATTGGAAACTTAAAGGGGCGGCCCCCAAAATTCAATTCACATCTTTCACCCTGGGAGAGAGAGATTGCAGGATAATACCCAAAACCAGGACCCATTTTTCGGATCCCCCGGAATGCCACCCCAAGTGGATTACCGTTCCTGAAGAATAATATTTCATCACGTTCTAAATCTATGCAACATCCAATGACATCACCAACAACCCATGACTGACCATAAGTCTCAGCATCCTTGTTCCATTTGCTAACTCTTTTCCCATCATATGCATACGAATCATCAGCATCACCAACACCTTTATGATCGGTGAAAGGGCAAGAAATAGTAGCCCAACCCAGCTGCTGTATACCAGACGTCTCTAATATAACTTCATACATCCATTTTCCTTTCCAAACACAAACATTGGCCCTGGAACTACTGAAATTCGCCAAGCTTTCTACAAGCAAAGGCAGTTTAATGATTGTAATATCACCACATATGCTGGAACTTTCCAGGCCAACAATCCCAGATCCACCTCCAGCAATAAAAATCCCATCTCTTTCACCACATGAATCCCCGGATTTGGCATTAAACCTAGAGAACTCATTCCTAATGATGGAGCGGATAAAGTTGCTGTCAATTGGATCAGTCACTGGATTGAGTGATCTGTTGGGAAGACCAAACACGTATTCAAGGGTTCGCTCCACAGATTCATGACCCAAATCATCACAACAAGAAAGAAGCCGAGTCTTCGATGAATTATCTTTCTTGTCCTCATCATTCAGGATCACTGCCAGACCAGCTGAAAACCCACCAAGACGCAGGCCCTCTTCCCCCATCTGTGAGGCACTATCCCTCTCAGCTACCCCTTTAGGCAGCTGACTGTTCTTCCAATTTCAAATTCCCTTCCCACAGCAAAAGTCAATCGCAGCACTCAACATATAAACATGATCCATGCAAAAAAAAACAAACTGTGGAATAATCAGTACGGCGTGAGAGGACTTCAGAGGCAAAACTCAAAATAAGAAATCAAAAAAGACAAATGCACAAAAAAGCATCAAAATTTGCGGAAAACTTAGCATGAAAAAAAAACTGGGGAAATTGCACAAGCCACCTTAACCAAGCAAAAATTAGCTAACTGGGCTCCAATTTCTCACCCTCTCATCACTTTTATTGTACAATTAGCGAAAAAAAATAATAGAATAAGAAGTGATTGATTATGGGGAACGGAGAAGGTTGAAGACATGATTGTGATGAGTACTAACAAGTAAATAAAATACTAACAAATGTTGGAGATTAAACATGTTGGGACTGCTGGATTCTTCAATTTAAGTTTTAATGGCGTAACCAAAAAGACTAGCTCCTAATAGCGCCCCAATTAATAAGAAAAAGGCTTCCTAGTTGGCATAATCTAACTAATTAATTAATTAATTAATTAATTAAATAAAATAACAGGAAAAACTTACAGATGCGGTTCGTGCTGTGGACAAAGGCAAGGCGGCGAAAGGTAGCTAACTAGCTAGGGTTTTCAGAGGCACCATTGATTGGACTACAGAAGCACTTATTACATATTCCGTTATTCACAGTAAACAATAGGAGACCGAATAAGGAGGAACAGCGGCTTGTAATAATCAAAATAAATAAATAAATAATAAAATGATTATTTTCTTTTTGTGCTTTTTGGTGGCAAAAAGTTTGGGGGTGGAAAGTGAAGGGAAGTCCGTGTGAATGAGTACCGGAAAACGTGGGTAAGGAACGGGCACGTGTCGATGAAAGGAGCTGGGGGTGACTGGTTGTGAGTAGTGGCGGCGCTAATGAAGGTAGGACAAGTGTGTTGGGTTTTGCGTGATGTTTCTGTGGCTGAGGAATTGCAGTGCAGGGAACAGTGATGGGTGCGTATTAGTGAAGGATCTTTGTTATGTGTTGTGTTGTGCTACGTGTGTGCGTCGAGCGTCGAGCGTCTCTGTGCGCGCCTCTCACCGGGAATGGGTTTTGGTTCGGTTCGGTTCGATGCGGTGAGCTACTTTTTCTTTTGGTTTTAAGCGGTGCGGTGCGTAACCCTCTAGCTAAAAATAAAAGAGAAAAGGATAAATAGGTCTCTCACCTTTTGTCTCGCGGATATTTTTATTCCTGACCATTGAAAAATATTTTTAAGTCCTCGACCTTTATAAAATTTGGACGAATCAGTCCTTCCGTCCAAATGCCTCCATCCAAGTTTTGTGAAGATCAGGAACTTCTACCTATGCTAGAGAGCCAATGGCCTAAGACCAACTGATTTTGAGGTTCACTAAGGATCGAACTCTTAACCTTTTAGATCTAGAACTCTAATATCATATCCTGAAACCACTCATCCTAAAAGCGTAATCTGACAGGACAATGTAACACTAATGGTCATATCTCTAATACTTCCTAAACTTCCATTGTACACATTGTACACTTATGCCATTGGCTCCCTATGCATATTCTTTTTAAAATTGAGATTATTATAATTTTTCTTTTTTATGATAATCTCAATTTATATTCTGAAAAATTTTTCTTTTTTCATTCAAAAAATATTATTTTTTGAATTTTAATTTACAGTATTTTTTATTTTTTTTATCGTCATCACTACCATATACAAATATAACATTCATTTTTTCGGGAGTTAACTCTTCTGTTTTATTAATGACTTTATTGTTTTTTTATAATTTTTTTTTAATTTTCATCATGAATAAAATTAACATCCAAAAACTTACACCAAAATTTCTAGTAACACAAATTAATTCAAAATCAATATGAACACATCTAAAATTAGATATAATACATTTAAATTATATTAATATTACAAATTCCAAATCAATAAAGTAGTGAAAAAAAATCTTTAACACAAACATGATGGTAATTAGTGGCTAAGAGAAAGAGGAGTTGAATATTGACTTCCTTTTAACTTAGTTTGTAACTTTGCTTTCTTTTGAGTGAACACATGAGATACTTAAATTTTATCTCCTAACGTGGTAGGAGCCAAAACAGAGTTGTTTGTAAGAATTACTATAGTGAACCGTGTCTGAGTAGATAAATTAGGAGATACTTTATTTTTGTCTCGTGTTACAGAACTAGTAACAGAGAAGAGAGTAGAGAATGACACACAGATGTATCTTGGTTTGGCTATCAAGTGTAATGTCGCATATATCCATTCTCCACCACAACAATGATGAAATTTTCACTATCTTTTCAACAGGAGTTGAAACCCATTTTGGCCCTTAAAATTTTCGACCGACCTCAATTTCGACTCCCAAATTTATAGTTACCCAATTAACACCCTCAAATATTAGATTGTGTCTCAGGTTTGCCCCTGTAGCTATCTCCGTTAACAGAGATCTGATGTGGCACGTTAAGTTGACAAAGTGTGTATCCACGTGGAACCCAGCTTGCCAGAATGGATGTGTGATGAATGAATGACGTAGCAAAAGTTGAATGAACTCAATTTTTCCAACAAAGTCTCGAACATATTGGGAAAAGAGGGTTGCAAATTGAGTTCATTCAACTTTTGCCACATCATTCACTCATCACACATCCATTCTAGCAAGTTGGATGTCACGTGGATACACACTCTGTCAACTTAACGTGCGACATCAGATCTCCGTTAACGGAGATAGCTACAGGGGCAAGCGTGGGACACAATCCAATATTTGGGGGTGTTAATTGGGTAACTATAAATTTGGGGGTCGAAATTGAGGCCGGTCGAAAATTTCAGGGGTCAAAATGGGTATCAACTCTTTCAACAGATTACAATTACCAATTCTTCTTAGGATATACCCCAATCCTATCTGGGACAAATCCAGATTCTAACCCAACTTTAACTTGACTAGGACTTACCTTAACTTTTCACTGCAAAGTGCTAACCCAACTTGTAAGGGAATTCCCTCAAGATCATGATACAAAATAGAAATACTAACAAAGGATTTCTGAAATAACTTGGACTTTTTCTCCAAGTCTAGCTCTCTACCTTTTTCTCTCATTGACTTTTTCTTACAAACCTCGTTATGTTTGCCTTTCTTCTAATGAAACTTAGGCAGACTAAACAAAGAAAAAGAACTACAAAGTGAAAACCATGAAGGAGAAGAACAAGAACAGTTCATAGAGTTATGAGGACCAAAACTAGTACTCTTTCTCTCTTACTTCAATCATTGGCCGTTCACCCCTATTATAGAGGAGTGAAGCTTCTAGGGCTTGAACCATCTTCAGCACTTGGTTTGTCTTCTTCTCCAACAATCAGAATCCGCAACGGCGTGGTCAGAAGAGAGAGAGAGAGAGAGAGAGAGAGAGAGAGAGAGGACCGAGGCATTGACATGCAACCATACATTTCTCTTTCATCCTTTTTTTTCAATCTTCTTGAATCTGTGTCATTGATCTTTACTTTGACTCCAAGTTTGTTTTTTGGCCGTTGTTGAACCACTGAGCACTTTTGACTTCAACATCTTCATAGTTTCTTGAATGGTGCTTGTGACTCATAGGATTTCTTCATGGTTTTTTGGTGAAGCACAAATGAAAAATAATCTTTTTTGTGATCATCTTTTCATTGAGATCTTCTCTCTTGTTGTAGCCCGTTTTCTTTTTCTTCTTACTTGAGAATGGAAACAAATTTTTCATTCTTCTCTTTGTCCTAACTCCAGAAGTTTCTTTTTGCTTTCTTCTTGGTACAGAGAGTGATATGATAAGAAAGAAAAGGAAGAGAGAGTTTGTTGGTTCAGTGGTTGTGAGAATGAATTCAAATGAATTGAAGTTTGTTTATCCGGTTAGTGAAATGTGATTTTAGGTTATGGATCACTAAATTTGGGCTTGGTTTGGGTCAATTTGTTTTTCTTCCTTTCTCATGGTTCAGCTGTTCAAACTTTGGATTAAATTTTGAATGAATAGTTTGATAAAGCTGAGCTTGGTATCGGGCCAGAGTGTGTGTATGTGGACTTGTCTTTCATGCTTAATGGGCCAATTTCTTTCTTTTTGGGCCAGTCAGATCAAATCACTTTTCTACACACTAAATAAAATATATCACACAAATAATTTAACAATATTCCAATAATGTTTAGTCATCATCTTAGTTATAATTTAGTTCACTAAACTCAACAAAACACATAAAAAAATCATAGACAAAAAAATATTCTTTTTCATTTGTGTAGTTTTAGTTTTTAAAAATAGATTTTTTTTAATGAGACATTAAAAGCGTTTAAAAAATATTTTAAAACATGATTTCGTTTTTGATGTGTTTATAATTCATTTGTGTGCAAATTTAGTGACGAATCCAAACATTTTAAGTAGTAGAGACAAACATGTAGTATATAAAAATAATTTAAAGAATTATAAATATGAATTGTCCTCAGATGTAGGGGATGAACTTCTTTAGAGACGTTGCAACAGAAGTGACTAATGGTAAGACAATATTGAAAGATAAATGCGACGTGAAAAAAAAAGACATTAAAATGGTCAAACGAAGAATTAGAAGATGAAATTAAGAAAGACATAGAATTGATTAGTTTTGAAGAAGATGCATTTGACTACGAAGATGTTACTAGTAACTAATAAGTCTAATTATAATTTATATTCTAAGATTTTTCATTCACTAATTACTAATAATGTAGATAATTTTTATCAGACATTCACTACAAGGGACACGGCTCCTACCTGCGGTAAAATACCAATCCTTTTGCATATCGCTGCTATTCGAGTGAGCTGCTACAGTTCTTGATGCGTTTTGATGGTCCGCCTCCAATAGATCTAAATTGGTTGCCCTTTTTGTCCCAACCGCATCTAATAACAGAGTGGGAGGAGGGGGTTGTTTCATTAAAGTACCCCAACCAATACATTTCGGCGCCAATAACCTTCCCTCTTTTGGCGCGAATCCTAACAGAGCATAGGTGCCAATCGCAGGTCTCTTTCCACCACTGTCATGACGTCGTCGGCGGTCGCCCCAACCATTCGTCCCGGTGTTGTCATCGGCAGCCTTCCCCCTTGCCCTTGCCTTGCTGTGCGCCGATCGTCCCCTCTCCCCTCTCTCAGGTTTGTTCTTGTCCCCTCCCCCAATTTAATTTGAGTGGCTGTCTATAAATTAATTTTGCATCAATTTCATCCCTGTGCCATGTGAACTTTTGGTGTCAAAAGCATGTGAGGAACGATTCTCTTCCTCGTATGTTCCAATTTTCTCCCCCAATTTAACATGCAGATTTGATTTTTTTTTTCCTAATTTCCGAACCCCTAAGTCTTGATATGTTTGTGCTTAGTGCAATTTTATATTGGAATCCAGTTTTGCACTTTCGATTTGGCTTAAACTAATGTACTTCCTGCATGACGGTGTGGTTGACTAAATTAAGTAGAATCTACTTTTAGTAAGCAAGAATATTGGGTGCTTTATCAAACTATCTATGAACTGTATGTTCTCTTATTCCTGGCTTGTTTTCCATCCATTCAAGTCAAGCAAGTCTTTATTTATAATCATGTCTGTTTTGAATACTAAATTAAGTTTAAGAGACAATGCAAAGAGTTTTTGCTTGGATTCCTCAGCTTCTTGTTGAGCTTGTTTCTTGCATGATTCAGATAAACTTAGCTGCTCCCTCACTTTCTTCAAATCCTCTCTCAGATGAGAAACCTGAGATTCCAATTCAGGTATTCTACTTGGCCTTTTCCTCTAATACCAAAAGCAAAATCATAACGAAAAATTGTACATTACAGAATACAATGAAAAAATGCCAAAAGAATCAATTGAATCTCCGACACATGTAAACAAATTTCAATCACAATTGTTGCATATACAATAATGCCATCAACCTTCACAGTTTACACATAAATAGAATCAATAACCGGTTATTATAACAGTAGATAGGGTAGCTTATTCTATCCACTCTCCTTAAAAAGGCCATTTAATATCTATCTAACATCACAAATAAAAATGAAAAAAACTCACGTGCAGTTGTCTTTAAATATATCAAATTATCTAACGGTCTAAACTGTCAACTTCACATGGACACAACTATACATGAGTTTCTACCACAAATAAAACTTAGTCTAATAATATAATAAAACTACATAACCAAAATTGTGTATGATTTTGTGTTGCAAAGGTTCCAAGTTCCGAGACATAACATATTGCTAAGGAAATAATGTTATTAATTTGAAAGAAAGTGATACCTCACGAGCAGGGCTTCTAGGTGATCTTCTTTCAATGACTTTGGGGCTTCTATCCTTTGATGTTGTTCTATGAACTTGATTTAATGTTGATGCGGAATCAATGTACAGTGCAGAAGGAACTTCTGCCATTTTTTTGTTTCTGAAATATTAACATTGAAAAGGTCAATTGACCATGAAGTTGAACTAGAGCTTCTTGCTTTTTTTCTTGTTGATTTATACTTCAATAATTAGAATCTAGTTAAACTCAATCATCATGTTCCAAATAATTAATCTAAATAATTAATCTTGTCCTACTAATCTTTTCCGAAATTGAGATGTTCTATACTAAGATTTAAATTCATCACTATTTTAAAGTTCGATAGAAAGTGATATATTCAAAGAACTTTTGTATATCAGTGTTTTTCTATGCCATTGGAAATAAGAGGCAAAGATTAAGATTATTACACTTGTTCATTGGGTAAAAAAGCTCACAACTTGGCTTCTCTTAGTATAACTGAATTGTCAGCTTATCTTTTTCTCTTGATTCTTTTCCAAGATTATTTTAGTCTTTGTCTTGATCAGTTACACCAAGGCATCATATTCCTCACTAAAAAAATAATTGTTTTCCATATAATATATTATTCTGATGAAACTTTTAAACTTAATTAAGTTCTTTTTCTCCCTAATGTTCATTTTTTAAATATTATTGATTGTCCTCCTATGCATTATTTAATTTTTCTCTAGTCCCTTTTCTTTTGCTACAAAATGTGCTCCTTACACAATCTTCTTCCCTCTTAATCTATAAATTCATTATTCTTCTCATAGATACTACAGTTATTATGGGATTGCTTGATGACCATATGACTTTAGCATAGGTACTTACAATTCAAAGGAGTTGAAAATTATGCATAAATTATTAGTGTGTTGACTGTGACATGTATCATATCACTGTTCACACATTAATATTTTCATGTTTCTGCTTGTTTCAGCTTGATAACATTGACTTAGACTTATCACAGTCCTTGGAGCTATATTATCCCATAACTTCACAGCTCCTACTCCAGAATCAAAGCTTCCTTCAGCTTACACTTGTTCTATTTAGGTGGGTTAAAAGTTGAAACATTTCAGAACTTTTTATACATTATATTTCATCATCAGGCTGCATCTAAAACTATATAAGAAATGCTTATACATTATAAGTCTATCGAACTTTAAAATAGTGATGAATTTAAAATACTTCAATATCTAGTTCTGGAGGTACATTGAATCTAAATAATTAATCTTGTCCTGTTAACAAAGATGGCTTATAGTTCTGCTTTGCTAACTACTTTTAATGTGAATTTTTTAAGAACTATACCAGCAAATGCTTGAACGAATGAAAGAAAGAAAGCAATTATTGGTTATGAAATTCTTGAATAATATACAGTTAATAGCTTAGAAGTTAGTTGAAGATAATTACAACCTCACAAGATGTACAAAATAATGAGTCAATCCTATGTATTATATACTCAAATGAAGTCTTCATTTACTTTATTATATATCTTGTGTTCTTATTTGATATAATTAATGGGTCAATTAGATTTCATATAATTTCAGTTCTGCAATTTTAATATATAAGAACTTCAAACTGATTCTTTAAGAATTAAATATTAAACATAAAAAGGTCAACTGAACTTGAACACCCCCTAAACTCAATCATTATGTTCCAATTAGTTATCAAGTTATCTACGTGCTTTGACACGACTATGTTTCCTCAATTGTGAAACACGGAGACATTTGGGTTAGGAACCAGCGGATAATTACTTATTAAGCCACGTATCATCAAATTATTGATGTAAAAGTAGAAGAGTAATAATAACCCACCTATATGCATTGACTATAGATAAATACGGGATGTGTTGTTCAGCTTCTCCTTTATATTGGTCATATTTCTACTATAGATTTTGATACTTTCAGTTTGGGTATTTCTAAGCATAAAACTATCCTCTATGTTATCGCTTTTACCATTTTGATTTACCAATTTCCATTTCTATATTGGTTAGTTCGCCAACCCATACATTATATTGTAATACTATATTAATTTATCATTTTATTATTTCTCAGATTAATATAATATACCTCTTTTTCTTTTTCTTTTTTAAGGAAGGAATTTTATTTTCCATTACAAATATTTGGCATTGGACCCAGAGTTTCTTTCTTCCAGTAATTTTTTTTTGAAAGTGCAGAATTATTCAATGAGTAAGCAAATTTCTCACATTTTTCTATTAGCTGTGTATTATCCTGTATGCTAGTAAGTGTGTGTTTTATTATACGGCTTAAGAGTTATTCTCCCATTCTATATCAAGTGTTAATTATTCACTTTTTTCTCGTGGTCTGACTTTGCTTTATGATTTGTCGTCGTTCCATTTTTATTAAACTAGATATCGATAAGAGTTGGATTTCAAAGTCGCGAGTTGGTGCAGAATATAGGAACGATTTGACCAGATTCTTAGATTTTGCATTTGCCTCCGATGGGATGATACGTTGTCCATGTCCGAAGTGAGGGTTCCGCCTCTTACGAAATAGAAAGGATGCGTTCGATCATTTGGTGATAAACCATTTCTCGTCTAGTTACACATTTTGGATCCATCACGATGAGAGACGCGGGGTCGAGAGCTCTTGTGACGGACAAGAAGATCAATCTGAACAAAATTTCAACGCCCCGATGCTTGATATGGTCCACGAGGCAATCAACTTCTCAGGACTTCCCGACCACGAAGAAGACTCAGAGAATGAACATGACAGCGGCGCTTTGGATGAGTTGCCTTACTTATACAATGAACCTAGTTGAGAGACCCGCAACTTTCACGACCTACTCGAAGATGGGGAGCAGGAGTTATACCCAGGATGTTCAAAGTTCTCTAAGTTGTCTTTCTTGGTGAGACTCTATCACATAAAGTCCATGTGCGGAGTGAGCGATAAGGCCTTCGGAATGATATTGGAGTTGCTCGCAGACGCCTTTGAGCATGCTCGGATTCTATCCACTGTGCACGATGGCAAGAAAGTCATAAGAAAACTCGGTCTCGCGTACAAGAAGATAGATGCATGTCCAAATGACTGCATGCTATACCAGGGCAACGACCAAGAGCTGACCAAATGCAAGCAGTGTGGGACATCGAGATGGAAGCATAAGACTAAGAAGAACTCTATGGTGAGGATCAAGATGGTTGTTAAGAAGAATGGCAAACCACAAGCGGTGAAGATTCTTCGTTACTTTCCCCTTATTCCACGATTGCAGAGGTTATATATGTCTAGTAAGACAGCCGTTGACATGCTGTGGCATAAGAGAGGTCCTAACTCTGATGGTATGTATAGGCATCCAAGGGACGCCGAGGCATGGAAGTCATTGACATACGATATCCCGACTTCTCTCGTGATCCGCGCAGTGTTCGCCTAGCATTAGCTAGCGATGGCTTTAACCCTTTTGGGAACATGAGCTCGAAGTACTTAATTTGGCCCGTGGTTCTTATCCCGTATAACATGCCGCCCTAGATTTGCATGAAACCCACTTTGTTTATCCTCTCTATGATTATTGCTGGTCCTAAAATGCCTGAAAATGACATAGATGTGTACCTAGAGCCGTTGATCACTGAGTTGAAGCAATTATGGAGGGGTGTTGAAACTTATGATGCAGTCGAGAAAAAAACCTTCAAGATGTATGCTGCGTTGATGTGAACAATCAGTGATTTTCCAAAATTGGGCAACTTATCTGGGTGGAACACGTACGGTGGGAGAGTTTGTCCTGTGTGCAATTTAGATGCTGAAACTAACTGGCTCACACACAGCCAGAAATGGTGTTTCATGGGTCATCGTCGCTTTCTGAATCATGACCACAAATATAGAAAAGACCGGTACTCCTTTGATGGAAAGATAGAGGATAGAGGCCCACCTATCAAAGTCTCTGGTGGAGACATTGTCCGGCAGTTAGAAGGTGTGCATGTCCAACTTGGCAAGGTGCAATTGGTTACGGGGAAAAGGACACGTGGACAGCAAACTGCCGTGCAAGACGAGACTCCTTGGAAGAAGAGGAGTATATTCTTTGAGCTGCCATATTGGGAGAACAATGGATTACGTCACAACCTTGATGTCATGCACATAGAGAAGAATGTGTGCGACAACATAGTTTTCACCATAATGAACGAGAAAGGTAAGTCTAAAGACCACATTAAAACTCGAAGAAACCTCCAGTCGATGGGAATCAAGCATGATTTGTGGCCACGGGAAGATGGAAAGTACCCATCCACCATCTTTACTATGACCAATCCACAGAAGGAGCTCTTTCTAAGGACTATCAAGAACGTGGTCTTTCCAGATGGATACTCTAGCAACATTTCCCGCTGTGTGAACTTACGACAGCGCAAGTTGTCGGGCCTAAAAAGCCACGACTGTCACATTCTAATGGAATATCTACTTCCAATCGCGTTAAGGAATGCATTGCCTCCCCCAGTGTCTTCTGTCCTAGCGGATTTGTCATCCTTTTTTCGCCGATTATGCAGCAAATCCATAGACCCTCAATAACTTCCTCTCCTTCATAATCACGTGGTTCATACTCTGTGTCGCATGGAGATGATTTTCCCTCCTTCTTTCTTCATAGTCATGGTTCACTTGATAGTGCATCTGGTCAAGGAGGTGCGTCTCGGTGGCCCAGTGCATTATCGGTGGATGTACCCAATTGAAAGGTTATTATCAAACAAAATTTTTATTTTGCTTTTAATCAGTGCTTATGACACGTGTTATATTCCCAAAGGTACCTATGCCATCTCAAGTAGTACGTGCATAACAGATCACAACCAGAGGGCTCAATTGCAGAGGGATACTTATCTGAGGAGATTCTCGTATTCTGTTCAAGGTACCTAGATAATGTCGAGAGTAGGATTAATCGACCAATGCGTGTTGACGATCGACCGCGTGAACTTATGGCTGATGAGAGTGCAACCATGTTCCCCGAGGTTGGAAAGGCTGTCGGGGCTACTTCTTTTTACACCCTCACACCAATTGAAAAATTCCAAGCTCACCGTCATGTATTGGTCAATTGTCTGGCCTTGGAAAAATTTATAGAGTAAGTGCATTTGAAAGTATCGATTTCGTATGATCTACTAAAGTTGGAGAACCTGACACCAAATTGTTATGACGTTTCCAGTGAGTATAGGGTGATCACAAAGAGAAGGTTACAAAGTAGGACAAGGTTCCAGTCTCACATAGACAGTGATGTGCATAGAGAATTTCCCGATTGGTTCAAGCGTCAGGTGAATCCTGGTATCATTAATCTATTTACATATTCAAATGGTGTCATATTGTTCGTAACCCAAGATAATGAACATCTAATTTGTTCACTACCAGGTTCCATTGGGAAGCAGCATGCACCCGAACGAATTGCAGTGGCTTGCATGTGGGCCCAATGTTCAAGTTAGCTGTTATACATCTTACAACGTAAATGGATTTAAGTTCAGAACCCTCTCGAGAGAGGAAGGGTTGAAAACCCAAAATAGTGGGGTGTATGTCACTTCTGACACTAGGAGTTATGCAAGCAAGCGCGACAGTAATATTGCTGTTGGTAGCGTCTCGTATTACAGAAAACTAGTAGACATCATTGAGTTAAATTACAGTGGTCAATTCATAGTCGTCTTGTTTAGATGTATCTGGGCAAACACCACCTCTGACAGAGGCATAAAACAAAACTCTTTGGAACACATAGTGGTTAACTTCTCTCATCCAATTCATACCAGTGATCGATACGATGATGAACCGTACATTCTTGCATCCGAGGCTCGCCTAGTATACTATGTGGAGGATGACGCAGATAAAGAATGGAGTGTGGTAGTCCATGTGAACCCAAGGGACATGTTTGAAATGGGTGAAGATATAGGACAATGTCAGTTCGAACTTTCTCCCCAACCGATTCTGATTGGGTTGACTGAGTTTGACGTCGAAGGTTTGTCATTGAGACGGGATGATGATTTAGAGAAAACAACGACTGATGCCATTGATAATTGCGAAGAGGATACCTATATATAGATGTCTTCAGATACTAATTTAGGACATGTGCAGTATTTTTCCCTATATAGCACTGTTGAGGGTTATAAACTTGCATAATTATTAATTAGCAACTAGCATATAATAGATTTTTATAACATGGAAACACTTCATGTATATTGCTCATTATTTACACTTAATTTACCTGGAGAATGTGATTTTATTAACATATTTTGTCCTCAAATTATTTAATTTAGCAAGATGTTAGTAGATTGTAATTGACGTTATATATTGACTGACATGATCGGAGTTGCCAGGAAAATTGGAAGAGAGGGACCTCTTTCTTTGTGCCTCTAGCATCTTGTTTTGTAAGGCGATGGTTGAGGCCTCCCCGTTCGCTTCGCTAGAGCACGCAACATCATTCGCAAGAGACCTGTGGTTCAACACATTATCAATTCAGTCATGGCTGGATACATTCTCAGCACACAGGCACATAGGTGATGCTATTATTATTGCGCATGGGGATATTAGGACGGTACGTTGTCATATGTCTGCTCGTAAAAAGGCTATTTGGCTATATTTCAACCTGCCATAGTCAATCCATATGTTTTATTGTCATAAATTACAAGGCACTTTCGAAGGGCCTAACATATTTGAAACACTGAACATTGTAGGGATTGCTTTAATTCGCAACAAAGTACCGCAAGAAATTCGGCTTCGGGTTCGTCACTAGCACGAACCTGTTTCTTTCGCAACAAATACTAGAGGAGGTGCAGGTAAAGTTTGGATTTCTTGTGATTTGTTTAGCCATCTAGTTGGGTACAATTGTTTAATTCAATGGTGATATGGCTGGTTGCTGACCTTTATTTTGTGAAATGAGGTACTGAATGGGAAAGTAAATAAATATATGCATGTTCCTAGATTAAATGTTGAATAATTGACTCTCAAATCTGAGCAGGCACGATAGCATGTTATAGTAAATTGTTATTTACTCCAACGGGATCATAGCAATTTAAGCTAGTATACCTCAAGTCATTCCCTTTTCCTCTTAGTTTGTTCTTTTGTTTTTCTTTTTACTTCCTAAGGAGATTGTTCGGAAGAAGAGAGTTGAAAACCAAAAACTGGAGGTGGATGTAATTTAGTAAGTTAATTTTCTTCATTGAATCTTGCAATAAGCATGATTTGTACACTGAAGCATGATGAAGAATTTTCTAGATTATTAATTGTAGTATTACTGTATTAGTGTGATATTTTCTTGTTTCAGTTGGAACATTGTTAGTGTATCCTATTAGTATAATGAACGTGATTGAATATTATAAATGGGTTGGATTCTAGCTCTTGTTGACTGTATGTAGTTGCTGGCAGCTTGGTAGCTGACCTAGGAATAAGATATTTACAATAGCTGACCTAGCACTTGGCATCAAGCTTTAGAAAAGATACAGATTTCATTTTATAATTTACTTGCTGATGTAGACGTTATATTAGTAAATTTACTTCCATAGTCATGTATTGAGGTGCAAACACAGTAATTTGCTCTTTCTTTTTTTCCTGTTTTATTGAATGATCTAGTCTCTCTAAGATACTCCCTGTACTCTTTCTTCTGTTTAGTATTTTGTGTGCTTGAATGATTTTGATATCTTTCCTGGAATTTATTTTGAAGATTGTTTTATCAATCTGATTCAGGATGGCTTCATACATTATTCCTCTTTATTGTATCTTGTATTCCTTTTTTTTCTTCTATCTTATATTCCCCTTCCAGATTCCAGGTGTTGACCTTAGCATGTTCATGTGTAGGTAGAATAGAACACCTATACCTAATTTATATTTTTGTTTGGTCTGGCTGGTTCTGAAAATGAGAGTTTTTGAATGGTACTTTATTAGTTACTTAGATACCACGATGTCCATTTGGCATGTTCTTAAGTTGAAACGTGAAGCATTAAATGTTGCTGAAGTATCTAGAAAGTGCCTCTGGTCAGTGTTGTTGATGACTTCTAGCTACCAATTACTGCACCTTTTCAGCTGGAACCTCTTTAAATTTGTGTAGGCACGCTATCAGAATAGTCTACTGGTTGAACTTGAAATTGCATCTCGGTAGGAATTCACTCTTATAGAAAGAGGTCTTACGAAACTTTGGGAACGTAAGCCAAACCAGCAGTTTATAACATAGAGCTATTTTGTGATTTGGTTTTTGTAAAATTTGTAAATTCTATTAACTTGGTTGCTTATAGTGTATCCGTCAGGTTTGGCTTGGGAAAAGACTCAAAAAGTTCCGGAAGAGACAGGCGAGATAGTTCAAGATTCAATGCTCGAAGAAGACATTGTGCCAGATAGTTCTGACGAGGTTGTCTCTAAAGGACACCAACCTTCCATCATAACCTTTGACCTCAATAAAACTTCAGAGGAGAATGATATCTGTTGACTCAATGCTTTATTATTAGTCTGACTTATCTTATAAAATGTTGGGACTAACTTGAACAAAGTGACTGTTTGTGTGTTTTCCTTTGGATCTTGAATTTGATGAAGTAGATATGAATTTGGAGGAGAGTAATCTCAAATTAGTATATAATTCTTGAATTAATTTATATTGTGAGTTGTTGGATTAATGGTTTGTACGAATTCAAGACTTTTATATTACCGATTTGTCATATATATACGTTTTTAAATGTAATACAAATATAAATGCATAAACCTAGGTGGTGAAACTGCTTAATGAACTACATTCTGTAATCATGACTATCATATTGGCAAAATGACATTCTCTGACTTGTACCTTGTATTTTATAGAGGAGAAATTATTTATAGAATAAATACCTAAAATTGATTCTAAAAAATTTTGGATGGAACATTTTTGTCTTAACAAATCTTTAATTTTTAAAAATTTTTGAGAATTATTTTTGTATGACAGGTTAATTCTGTATAATTTGAAGAAGAATAATTTATGTTAAAACATATTTTTTGAAGATCTCATTATCTTATAATAAAATTTATTAAAAATTTATTTTTCTAATATGTATATATATTATAAAATTAATTAAAAGAACCAGAGAGGTGAATCTGCCTTAGAAGAATAATTTTTGAAACGTATGTCAGTAGAATTTTTATATCTTATTTTATTTCATTAAACTAAAAAAATTAGTAAAAGGATATAAATTCACTTATCTGGATGCAGATATTATTACAATATTTTTGAAGGACATATACTTGATTTATAAGTGATTTTTCTGAGTTCTGTGTGCTTGCAACTAATCGATAATTCATGCAGAATATTTCATATATTAAGTTTTTAGAAGTTTCTTTGATATTGTCATTCACCTATTTTTTAAACATTGCAGTTATTTTCATTATTTTTAAACTGATTCTTAAAATTTCATAATTACTCTTTCAATAAATTAAAAGATTAAAATTTACTAAAAATATACGGACAAGATTAAAATAAAATAAAATAAAAGATGAAGAAATTAAAATAGTAATTGAGAACATTTTTATTTTTATTTTTGTTTTTGTTAAACCGATTCAAAGTTCAAACTTCAAACCACATTTTTGTTTATGCTTAAATTTCAAACCAGAGAAGCCACCGCCACATTCCTAATCCTTATTATTCACCTAATACTATACCATTCAATATTGTCGAACCACTAAGAAGCCTTCTTCGTCCTGGTTCTTCTCCTCCACGCCTGTCTCTGCGGTTATCCAGTGTCTTGGAGCCCCTTTTCGCTCTGCCCAAAGCCCGGTGGTTCCACTCTCACCCTCAATCCAGTCATCCACCTGCGGGTAAGCACCACTGGACACCCTGTGCTTAATTGCTTGTTTAGTGTTTGAAAAAGAGGCCAATAATGAGTTTAAAGTTGACATGAAAGTTTCTCCTAATGTGGTTAGCTGAGTTAATTTGTTAATGGGGAGTGGCTTTTGTTGATGAGGAGCATGAGTCCGTTAATGGTGGATTCTGAGTGGGGTATTAAGTCTCAGTTTGACTGCGTTTTTTATTTTCTCACTGTTATATTTGAATATTGTTGCTGATAATGGTTGGCTGCGTTTATTATTCAATTGTTTGACTGCGTTTAGTATTTCTCAGTCAATACTAATAACGCTAAACCAGTTTATCATGATTCTCAAGTCTCCCACTCCCCACTTACCATATAGGATCCTTTAACTTATTTTTCATGCTAAAAAATATCTAATGCTTGGTGATGATGACACGAACAATTAAACCTTAGAAAATGGGAAAATTTTCAATCTTTCAGAAATTAGTAACCTTCAAATACAGGAGAGGTAATTTAAACCAATAAGAATGGGCATGGAGTATTATATACAAGAATTATGATTCTAATTATCAAATATTGTTGGCTATCAAAGACTTTACACTTTTGTTATGTATCCATGACTATATATTTTGGGTCAAATGAATTGTCTTAGTTCAAACTTAGAAAAAGTAGTATTAGAATAACGTGTATGATCAATATAAGCCTAATCAAATAACAAAACATGAATTCACTGAAGGCTGTAGTGCTCCTTGGGTTTTTTACTTTTCTAGATACTTCTAGTGACTCAAATTTCAGGTTTCAACTTTGAAGTGACTGGTCTATAAGTGAGCAGTGTTAATAGTGACACTATTTAGGCAATAGGAAGAAATTAATAATCAACTTAAAGTGTGAACTACAGAAGATGTTGCTACCCAGGACATAGAAATTTCTTGCAAACAATGTTCATTGTCCAAATTTTGCAATGACTTGTGACGTTGTTAACATAGAAATAAGTAATGACCTCTCCAGTACGTTTAGTTTGCATTTAGTAGTCAAGTCTCAACTCTCTAATATTACCCTAATTATTATAACTAAACATGATATTTTTTAATTGATAAACATGCTACTGCTAAGTCTCAAGCCCAAAATTAACCTCCAATAGTGCAGAATATTATGATGATTCTAGGCATTATAGAGTAATTATGAATACATTAATGGTTAAAATTTCTAGACCCAACTTTGAGTTCTTTGTTAATAGAGTCTCTCAACTCATGTACTCATGTACTCTCCTAATCTATATATGAGCTTGGAATGAATTTATGAATTGTGAATTGTACATGCTATATATTATTCTTATTATAGTTTATATGTATGTGTTTTGTTTGGTGATGACACGCTATGTCCCACCATTAATATAATGAGCTATATGATGATATATACAATTGCAATAGGTACGACTTGGTAGTGTATTCCAAACCACAAATTTGGGCATAATTCCTGTATACCAAGTAAGCTTAGTATCACATGATATTGATTTACAATAACTATCATTACTTATTAATACCTTTAATTGTTAGTGTATTTCATAATTCTGATTAAATTATCTATTATCACCCTTAACTGCGGTCTTTGGTCTCATTTTATAAATTTTTTAGTATCAATATGTCATAAATACCCGAGTTCAAATAATAGTAACTAGGGTATGCCAGTGTCATTTTTGCATGTTAATACATATTATTTTTTTATCATTAATTATTATCACTTTGTTTTGATCTAAATGCAGTTAGAAAAGATGCCCAAGGTAGGTCGTTTCATGAAGAAAGCCCATGTAGACACAGCATGTCAGCCGTCTCAAGTAGAATTTGATGCGGCCTCAACTTCGTAGAGAGCGGACTGCCCAATTCTGCTGCCCAGTGGCAGTGGTGCCCCCACATCCTCTTCTTTACGCCCCTTTCGTTTGCCTCCCAGCGAACCACTGCCTACTCCACAGGCTTGCACGAATGATGTTCAAAACTCGGAGCCGGACGCCGAAGACTTAAACCCAGAGGCAGATGAGGTAGATTTTTTTGACCAACATGTTGATAACCTTTTTGTTGCATCGGATGCTCAGAAGCGCAAGGGACGCAAGACCACAGAATTTTGGGATGCTAAAACAATTGGTATAAGAGAATTTATTTAATTCTATTTTTCATTCAGCTATTTTCCTATGATGTCATCGCAGCTTGGCTCCAATGGTAACTAACTAAGAATAAATATGTTTTACAGAATCCGATGGCACAATCAAACAGGTCAAATTGAGTGTGAAGGAAGCTATGAAGCCACCTAACGAAAGAAAGACCGTACTCAGGTTTAACAGTGCACTGCAACCAGTTGGGGATGAAGCAGGTCTACTGAGCGGCATTATAGGACTACTAGGATCTGACTACACCAAATTCCCAATCTGCGAGAAGGACTGGAGAAAGGTTCGCACCAGGGACAAGGTCTATAGTGAATGTGTAAAGGTAAAATGTTATTTTTATTTTTTCGTACCATTCCAAACTCATAATTTGAACACTACTGACAACTTAATTTTGATGTTGTAGGAAATGTTCCATTTTGAAGAAGATAGTAGAGGAATTATCAAGTGTATAATATTCAAAATGCTAGGAAGGGCTTGGAAGGAAACGAAGAACAGATTATACCATCACTGCTATGACCCAGAACTTTCACTTGAAGAAAATATTGAAAACCGCCCAGATGGAATTACTGTGGACCATTGGAGATAGTTTCTCGATTATCGCAATAGCGAAGAGACACAGGTAATATAGTTTTGTTTCATAACAGAAAAAGTCCATTTATGTCACATTGAGTTAGTCAGAACTAGTGTCCAGTAACTCTTAATTTGATGGCATGACAGGAGAAGTGTAAGAAAAATGCTGAGAATCGATCAAAGCAGCTTTACACCCACACCGGCGAATCAAAAAGCTTGGCAAGGCTCGGAGAAGAAGAGGTAATCTAATTTTGGAAATGTTTTTGAACTATCTCTTTCTCTACTTATTCACTTTGTCATCATTATTGGTACAGTCGGAACGACAAGGGAGGAGAGTTAGTAGAGGAGAGTTGTATCTCTTAACACACAAAAGAGCTAATGGCTCCTATGTCCATGATGCAGCTAGGGCTATTGGAGTAAGTAATGTCTTGAGAATCGGGAAGTAGTTTCTCCTATGCTTTAGTTTTTAAAATTTTATTGAAAGTCTGTGCGGTTAGCGACTAGCTAATAAATGCTTATAATTGCTTATCTATGTGTGTAGGAAAGAATTGAGGCTATTGAGCAATGTGATGAATCCTCTAGACTGTTGTCTTAGAATGATTCGCTTGCTCAAGCTCTCGGAAATGAGCACCCGGGTAGGGTGCGTGGCATAGGGAGAAGACCAAAAGACAAGCAGTGGAGGTTGAAGTAGCAGCCGAGAAGACAAAAAGACAGGCAATGGAAGATGAAGCAGCAGCTGGGAAGGTTAGGATGCAGGCAATGGAGAGTGTTTTGATATGTCTACTTCAAAGGCAAGGTGGGAAGCTACCATCAGACGTTGCCGCATGGATGAGTGCGTTGGAGGGACAGAATAGAAAGTAGATCTTAGGATTGTGGAACCTTTTTTTCTTTTAGATATACACTTTTTTGGTGTTGATTATGCAACTCTTAGTAAGGAGTACACTTTATTGATATTCGGATAATTATATCTATTAAATTAATGGTTTTGCTATTGTCGTTTACCTTGCAATTTATTTTTCGGGATATAAAATAATTTAACTTACTAATATTAAGAAGGATTCAATAAAAAAATAAAAATAAATTGTACATTAAAATAAAAAAAGTACGTTGATTGCCAGTGTACAATACAGTATTTTGCGGCCATTTATCCGGAAAATAGCGGCGGTTGCGAAATAGCTGTTAGAAATTTGAAAATTCATGTTAGGAGATAGCGACGGTTTTAAACCACCGCCAATTACATTCGAAAAAACGGTGGCAAGTAAACAGCAGCCTTTTGCACACCGCCGGCCATTACATTTGAACAAATCCGTGGCCATTAAACAGTAGCGGTTTCAAACCGCCGATTATCTCGTGTGGATCACGGTTGGGCAAATCGCGGCGGTTTAAAACCAACTCCAAACATTGCGACGCTATTTTTGGGTTTTGCGGCAGTTGTGTCAGCGGTTCCTGAGATCCGCCGCAAAATCATATAACCACTCCCTAATAGGCGACGCTTAAAGAACCACTGAAATTACGTTTCGCGGCGGCTAAAAACCGCCACAAATCACTCCAGAAACCACCGCAATTTCCCATATCCATTGTAGTGATTTAATATGTATTAGTATATTAATAAAAGTAACTAATTTTTAATTTCATCATTTACAAAATACTAAACATATATATTTTATTGAATGACTATATAAAACCGTTTATATTATCGATACATCAAAACTATTCTACATTAAAACGGTAATATAATTGTTTTAGCATAAGTAATTACATATTGTACATGCGATATATTCGAATAAATTTTGTTTTTGACCCCTTTATCATAATTAATAACTTTATGACAAATCTGTGAAACAAAATAGATTGTACTAATCACATGACTATTATACAAATAAATTATTTAATCAAATTAATTATATTCATCCACTCTTTTTTCTAAGCCAGGCATTGAATTCACTAAATTAAAAGCCATAAATATATAATTTATTCCAATTTATTAAAAGTCCTCAATAAAAAATTATTATTATTGTTATTATTATTGAGACAATTTTAAATA
>NC_029787.2:116650420-116652584 GCF_000816755.2 Arachis ipaensis
TTTTTTGTACCATTCCAAACTCATAATTTGAACACTACTGACAACTTAATTTTGATGTTGTAGGAAATGTTCCATTTTGAAGAAGATAGTAGAGGAATTATCAAGCGTATAATATTCAAAATGCTAGGAAGGGCTTGGAAGGAAACGAGGAACAGATTATACCATCACTGCTATGACCCAGAACTTTCACTTGAAGAAAATATTGAAAACCGCCCAGATGGAATTACTGTGGACCATTGGAGATAGTTTCTCGATTATCGCAATAGCGAAGAGACACAGGTAATATAGTTTTGTTTCATAACAGAAAAAGTCCATTTATGTCACATTGAGTTAGTCAGAACTAGTGTCCAGTAACTCTTAATTTGATGGCATGACAGGAGAAGTGTAAGAAAAATGCTGAGAATCGATCAAAGCAGCTTTACACCCACACCGGCGAATCAAAAAGCTTGGCAAGGCTCGGAGAAGAAGAGGTAATCTAATTTTGGAAATGTTTTTGAACTATCTCTTTCTCTACTTATTCACTTTGTCATCATTATTGGTACAGTCGGAACGACAAGGGAGGAGAGTTAGTAGAGGAGAGTTGTATCTCTTAACACACAAAAGAGCTAATGGCTCCTATGTCCATGATGCAGCTAGGGCTATTGGAGTAAGTAATGTCTTGAGAATCGGGAAGTAGTTTCTCCTATGCTTTAGTTTTTAAAATTTTATTGAAAGTCTGTGCGGTTAGCGACTAGCTAATAAATGCTTATAATTGCTTATCTATGTGTGTAGGAAAGAATTGAGGCTATTGAGCAATGTGATGAATCCTCTAGACTGTTGTCTTAGAATGATTCGCTTGCTCAAGCTCTCGGAAATGAGCACCCGGGTAGGGTGCGTGGCATAGGGAGAAGACCAAAAGACAAGCAGTGGAGGTTGAAGTAGCAGCCGAGAAGACAAAAAGACAGGCAATGGAAGATGAAGCAGCAGCTGGGAAGGTTAGGATGCAGGCAATGGAGAGTGTTTTGATATGTCTACTTCAAAGGCAAGGTGGGAAGCTACCATCAGACGTTGCCGCATGGATGAGTGCGTTGGAGGGACAGAATAGAAAGTAGATCTTAGGATTGTGGAACCTTTTTTTCTTTTAGATATACACTTTTTTGGTGTTGATTATGCAACTCTTAGTAAGGAGTACACTTTATTGATATTCGGATAATTATATCTATTAAATTAATGGTTTTGCTATTGTCGTTTACCTTGCAATTTATTTTTCGGGATATAAAATAATTTAACTTACTAATATTAAGAAGGATTCAATAAAAAAATAAAAATAAATTGTACATTAAAATAAAAAAAGTACGTTGATTGCCAGTGTACAATACAGTATTTTGCGGCCATTTATCCGGAAAATAGCGGCGGTTGCGAAATAGCTGTTAGAAATTTGAAAATTCATGTTAGGAGATAGCGACGGTTTTAAACCACCGCCAATTACATTCGAAAAAACGGTGGCAAGTAAACAGCAGCCTTTTGCACACCGCCGGCCATTACATTTGAACAAATCCGTGGCCATTAAACAGTAGCGGTTTCAAACCGCCGATTATCTCGTGTGGATCACGGTTGGGCAAATCGCGGCGGTTTAAAACCAACTCCAAACATTGCGACGCTATTTTTGGGTTTTGCGGCAGTTGTGTCAGCGGTTCCTGAGATCCGCCGCAAAATCATATAACCACTCCCTAATAGGCGACGCTTAAAGAACCACTGAAATTACGTTTCGCGGCGGCTAAAAACCGCCACAAATCACTCCAGAAACCACCGCAATTTCCCATATCCATTGTAGTGATTTAATATGTATTAGTATATTAATAAAAGTAACTAATTTTTAATTTCATCATTTACAAAATACTAAACATATATATTTTATTGAATGACTATATAAAACCGTTTATATTATCGATACATCAAAACTATTCTACATTAAAACGGTAATATAATTGTTTTAGCATAAGTAATTACATATTGTACATGCGATATATTCGAATAAATTTTGTTTTTGACCCCTTTATCATAATTAATAACTTTATGACAAATCTGTGAAACAAAATAGATTGTACTAATCACATGACTATTATACAAATAAATTATTTAATCAAATTAATTATATTCATCCACTCTTTTTTCTAAGCCAGGC
>NC_029787.2:116652717-116660934 GCF_000816755.2 Arachis ipaensis
AGACAATTTTAAATAATAAATATATAAATAATTGATTATATATTTTTTTAAATTCCTTATAAAACAAACTATTATATATACACGTCTCA
The DNA here is from genome assembly GCF_000816755.2 of Arachis ipaensis. Lineage (NCBI taxonomy): Eukaryota > Viridiplantae > Streptophyta > Magnoliopsida > Fabales > Fabaceae > Arachis > Arachis ipaensis. The sequence goes on from NC_029787.2 coordinate 116,652,807, forward strand.
ACTTATATAATAACGTGAAGGGTTTCGACACTATAAATTACAAAATAATAAATATTGTCAATAAATAAATGATAATTATGTCCAATCAACTTAAATAAAATTGATTAAATAAATTAAAGGTAATAACTTTCTAGTCTTTTACATATTATTTTTATTTTTGTAAAAGTTAATACTTGTATGATTTATAATAACAATTAATCTCCACGTACAAGTCATTTACATATATAAGTTTAAACAAATTCCTTTAACTTAATTTACTTTACATGCCTCTTCTTCTCCTCCTCTTCTTCCTCTTTTTTTTTTTAATTATTTTTCTTTCATTATCGTCGTCACCAACATCATCTCCTCCTCCTCATTTTTTCATTGGAATTTCTTATCCTCCTTCCTTTTTCTCCTTCTCTTCCATCATCTTTATCATCATGATTATCATCGTTATAGTCATCGTCATCTTCTTCTTATACTTATCATCGTTACCGTTATCGTCGTTATTGTTATCATTATCGTAGAATTTTTGCCATATTGATGACGTTGCTTGATCCAAAATTGATTTGAATATGTTTTTGTTGATAATTCAATTATTTTTGTATGTTATTTTCAAAATGAGTTTGTGTGTCGCAATCAATAAAAAAAATTCGGTGTAGGAATTATGAATCTGAATTATTATTGTGATAAATTTGTTCCATTCTCGTTTCGATTATTTTGGAAAAGTTTCGGTAGATTTTGGAAATCTTTCGATGTATTGTGAAAATTTTTTAGTGTATTTTTATTTTGATAACTTCTACATAATTCAAAACTCTTCCTCTTCCTCTTCCTCATCTTCTGCTGCTACTTCTTCTTATTTTTTATCATCATCATCATCTTTTTTTTATTCATCTTTTTCTTCTTATTTTACCTTCCCATTGGAATTTATTCTCGTCCTTCTCCTCCATCATTATGATCATCATCGTTATAGTCATCGTTGTCTTTTTCTTATACGTATCGTCGTTATTGTTATCGTTATTGTAGAATTTTTGCCATATTGATATTGATGATGTTGCTTGATCCAAAATTGATTTGGATGTGGTTCTGTTGATAATTCAGTCATTTTGTGTGTTGTTTTCAAACTGAGTTTGTATATCGCAATCAATAAAGAAATTCGGTGTGTAGGAGTTATGAATCTGAATTATTATTGTGATGAATCTGTTCCATTCTCGTTTCGATGTATTTTGAAAAATTTTTGGTGAATTTTGAAAATCTTTCGGTGTATTGTGAAAATTTTTCGGTGTATTTTTATTTTGATAGGTTCTATATAATTCAAAACATTTCTTTGTATTTGTAGCAAATTTTGGTGTAAAACTAAGACATTAATGTGTATTGTTAGAATTTTCGGTGTATTTGTACTGATAAATTCAGTATAATTTAAAATTCTTCCTCTTCATCTTCTGCTGCTTCTTCTTCATCTTCTTATTTCATTTTCTCATAATTCTTCTTAGGAGGAATACATCAAACAAAAAAGAAAAAATGCAATAACAACAGTAGCAATAAAAAGAACGATGAAGAGGATGAAACATGCGAAGAAGAAGAAGAAGAAATACGAAGAAAAAAGAGGAGGAACACAAAGAAAAAGGAGGAGGAGGAGGAAGAGGAACACGATAGTGGGGGATGTGCGTGTTGACACGCTCTCTAAGCTGAGGCTTGTTTTTGTTGGATTTGGGCCAACTTGTATAAACTTATATGCCAAAAAGACTTATATGTGTAGCAGACGTATTGTAATAATTTCATCTGTTGTTAATAATTTTTATCTAAGTTTATATTTGAAATTTAAACTACATACTATTATCAAATGAGTTATTGCTCTGACTTTAAACACACGTATAATTTGACTCATTATTTTTTATTTTTTAATATTAAAAATAGTTAATTTTTGGACTTAACCATTTTTTTATAAAATCTTTTACTCATAAGCGCTTTTTTGTGTGGATATTTTAGATTTGTGGGTGAAAATAAATTTTTTGTCATTGTAAAGTGTAACACCCTAATTACTTTAAGCCTTACCTCATGCCGTAAAATAAAGGATAACTAAGTGTTACGATAGTTTTAAAGCTTATACAATAATATATCAATATATATAGGAAGAAAGGAATAATAATAATAATACGAAAAAGCCGATAAAGAATTACATCTCAAAAGAGAAATAGAAAAGCGCGAAGTGTTCATACGATAATTAAAAGCGCAAAGATAAGATACATAAGACAAGGATACAAAAGATCATAAGGGATACAGATATACATAAGTATAATAGCCAAAAGAATACTAGCCACAGCTCGCGGAATTTAGGCCAACTAGTTATATACAGACTTAACAGAATATTTGATTTAAAATAGCATCTACATCATGTCTCTCAAGTTTAGCCTCTAAGGCAACAAAATATAAAGTACAAAAGTGAGAAAACTACAACATAATAATCAAAATACAAAAAGATAGCAAAAGATCCTCCGCTCTGTCACCATCCCGCAACTCACCGATGTGTGTTACGACCTGCATATGAAAATAAACAACAAAATATGGTATAAGAACCGGAGGTTCTCAGTATGATAACAGTGCCCAATATGTAAGATATAAGGATTTGGGACACCAAAGGCAATCCTAGAACTTCACATCAAACAGATATTCAAGTTTAATGAAATATAAAATATAAATCATAATAAGGATATTCTAACTTAGGGGATTTCTAAGTTCTAACTAAACTAGTCACCGCTGTCACACAGTCTTCACTAACCTACCCTCCGTGCGATCCCATCGCCACCGCCTACCAATCCTCCTCAATGTCAGTAAAACACATTTAATACAAACAAGTAAAGCATAAATATTATACATATATAGCAGGTAAATCAACTAGCATTTAGGCATGTTATTCAAATAGGCACAACTCAAGTAATCAAAACAAGCAAGCATGTAAAAGATGCATATGATGAATGTCTATCCTATTTGGCTCGTGATATCACTTGTCGGTTCAAAATGCCAACCCGACACATCCCTGAGATGTTGCCTTTCTGCCACAACTAGGGTTATAGTGCCCTACTCACTCTTTCTGGTGCCCAACACTTTATCTTGTGCCCCATGAGTTATAGTGCCCGGCACCCTCTTTCGGGTTATAATGTCCAAGTTCACTCTGGCGGCAGAAAGGTTATGTGAGCGGGAGACTTCCTCGACCCCTACGTCGGCACCGCTACCTCAGACTAGCGAGAGACTGCCACAGCCCTTGCCCGAGGTGCATAGCAACTTGCTAAGACAGTGCATGTGACGTGAGTGGGAGACTGCCACAATCCTCACATCTAAACGTAGGCGTCTCTTTCGGGTTATAGTGCCCGAGTTCACTCTGGCGGTAGAAAGGTTATGTGAGTGGGAGACTGTCTCAGACCTCACATCTCAACGTAGGCGGAAGACTGCCTCAGTCCCTACGCTGGCACCGCTACCTCGACAAATGCGAGATTGCCACAGCCTTTACTCAAGGCGCATAGCGACTTACCAAAATAATGTATGTCATAAATACATAATCAGTCTCAGAGGTCACTGCTCATAGAACAAGTCTGTTTCTACTTATCCCCTTAACCATAATCATTCGTTATCAAGTTTCAATCTCATCATCCATCCGCAATATCACAAGTTCATTATCAACCCGGCTCCCCATCAGCTCATAAGACGATTCCACCCAACTGACATACCAAGCCTAATTCACCATCTTCTAAACCTATATATAAATTCACTATCTTAAATCATAAACCCATCTATAATAGTCTTAGAGGCTAATCACTAACTACAAGTCTTAATGAGAAGTTAAAGAATTTTGAAAAGTTAGAGAACCCTTAAAAATAAAGAAAAATATATTTTCAGCAAAACAGGAGTTTCCCGTACGCTAACCCCTGCCCCACTACGCACAAGTCAAAATTTGGACGTCCGCGTACACGGAACCCTGTTCGCATATGCGAGTGTTCCAAAACATAATGGAATGCTCGAATCGCGTGTTACAATTCACGTACGCAAGCTTGTGTCCGCATATGCGAGACCCCCAGACAATGGAGAATGCCCGCGTCGCGTGCATAGTGTCGCGTACGCAAGCCTTATGAGACTTGGAAAAACTTTAATTCTTTAAAGCTGCAGAAATCAAATTTTTATACCAAACTTCAAACACTCATAACTTCCTCTACAAAACTCTATTTTCCTCAAACTTTATATAATTTTAAAGCTCTTGAAATCATCTTTAATTTAAAATAAGAAAAAAAGACAAATAAGTCCCTGACCTTTTGTCACGCGGATATTTTCGTCCCTGACCATTGAAAAATACTTTTAAGTCCCTGACCTTCACAAAACTTGGACGGATCAGTTCCTCCGTCCAAATTCCTTCGTCAGACCCAACGGAAAAGTCTGACGTGTCTCCCGTAATGCTTGTCACGCGTACGCGTGGGTCACGCGTACGCATCGCCATGAATTCAGCAAATCCTCATTTCTTCATGAATTCTCCACTTTGCATGCTTTTTTCCATTTCTTTCAAGCCATTATTGCCTTCAAAACTTTAAATCACTCAAACAAACATATCAAGGCATCGAATGGGAGAAAAGTAAATTAAATTTAGCAATTTAATAGCCTAGAAAGCATGTTTTCAATCATTAAGTACACTTAGGAGAAATTCACAGCACCATGCTATTTTAGTAAATAAATATGAAAAAAGTTGATAAAATCCACCAAATTCAATACAATATAAACCATAAAATTGTGGTTCATCAACTTTCCCATACTTAAACATTAGCATGTCCTCATGCTAAACTCTTATGGTTCATCAACTAATATGCAAAATGTGTCTACCTACTTGGTTAAAAATGAATCAATCTCCAAGTACATATATGAACAAGTAGGGATAAGATAGTATGATGATTTATGAATTCTACTAATTCAAATCTCAAAATGAAGTATAAAAATACTTGCAAGAAGAAAGCTCGTGAAAGCAAGGAATAAGGGGTTGACCATCGAACCCTCACCGGAAGTGTTTGTACTCTAATCTCTCTAGTGTTTGAGGGTCGATTCTCTCAATTCTCTACTAATCTTGCTTTCTAAGGCTTGTTTTTCTTCTACCAATCAACATATATTCAATGCATGGATACACATATCAATAGGTCTTTTCAAGGGTTGTAATGGGGTTAGGGCTAAATTTAATTTATTTTTCTCCCATTCGATGCCTTGATATGTTTGTTTGAGTGATTTAAAGTTTTGAAGGCAAGAATGACTTGAAAAATGGAAAAAAAGCATGCAAAGTGGAGAATTCATGAAGAAATGAGGATTTGCTGAATTCATGGCGACACGTACGCATGACACACGCGTACGCGTGAGAGGGAAGTCTGCCAGATGACGCGTACGCGTGACCCACGCATACGCGTGACAAGCATTACGGGAGCCACATCAGACTTTTCGTTGGGTCTGACGGAGGCATTTGGACGGAGGGACTGATTCATCCAAGTTTTGTGAAGGTCAGAGACTTAAAAGTATTTTTCAATGGTCAGGGACAAAAATGTTCGAGGGGCAAAAGGTCAGGGACCTATTTGTCCTTTTCTCTTAAAATAAAAATCACTCAATTTCAAAATTCGAGGCTCAAGTTATGATCTGCTAAAGTTCATTAAAAACAAGTTCTACAAAACCATGCAATATTCTCTAGTTTTCAAAACTTCCAAAACCAAACCAATCAAAACCTGCTCAATTTCATCAAAAACACTACCACACACTATGATTTACTTTTTCATTGCACTTCAATCATTTCCATACCTATTTCTCTCAATCTTTCCACCATAATTCAACAAAACTACAAACTTCCAAATCAAGATATAAATATCAACAATTTTGCACAATTCAACCAATCATAAACGTCATTCATCCTATCTTATCTTCAATCCTCACAATTATCATTATTCAACCCCAATATCAATACTCAACATCATTTATTAACAACAACATCATAATCTCATCAAAATCATCACATGCATCAAAATTATCATACATAATCAATCCAGCAATTATCAACAACCAATTCAATCATATCCTAAGGTCCACTAGCCTAAGTGTCACGAAACATTACATATTACATAGAGAAACCAAAATCATACCTTGATCGATTCCCAATATGTATCAAAACACCAAATTGAGTCCGAACAAGCCTCAATCACCAAAAATAATCCAAAGCTTCGAATCAACTCCAGCAATCACAATTTCAAGCTATGCACAAGTAATATTCCCAACATAAATCCTAGGGTTCATCAAAAATCATAGTTTTATGAGAGTTTAATGCAATATTACCTTACCCATCGCAAATTGGGGTGAAACCCAAAAATTTCTCACTATTGGTTGGCACCTAAATAACCAAATCACAAAAATTCACTCAAAATCAAAATCTTAAATTCAAAATTCACAAAGGCTGAGAACTAGATAGGGATTTTGAAAAAGCTTACCATAATATTTAGTTAGAATTGACGAGCTCGGCAAGAGTTTCGTGTGGCCGCAAACAAGATGTGAATTGGAGTACCGTAGCTCAAGATACAAGCAAATGAAGATGAAAGTGAATAGTGTTTCTTCTCCTTCCTCTCAATTTCCGACAGCTAGGCTTAGTGTGTGTGTGAGTTATGAGTTGGTTTGGCTCATTAAAGTAATTTATATATGTTGGGTTTGGCCCAACTTGGGTTTGGTCAAACCCGTTAGCGTTTTTGGCCCGTTTGGCCCAACTTTTGGCCAAACCTTTAGAATTAGTGCACGAGTTTCAACTTTAAATAATTTTCTAATTTTTTTACAATTTTTATTACTCTCACGCAGTACCGGACAGACTTAAATCGATACTGCCGACTACTTTATCGGTACGCATTTTTACGCATATTTCAACAGAAAAATTCTTTTTTCTACTCGAAAAAATTTACTAAATCCGAATTTCACCTTTATATTTTTAAATTAATATTTATATATTTTCTAACTTATCTCAAGAAATTAAATTATTATTTTATTCTAATTAATCGGTTTATTATTTTATTCTAAAATTCGATTTTTACATAAAGCATATCGTACGATCCGATTAGCATGTTTGAAAAATGTTTGAACACAAATATTATGATCAATTTTTTTTTATTTCAATATTTTTAAATATACAAATCTGACCTTTAAATTTGTGTTTTAGTGTTCAAACATTCTTTAAACATACTAATCACTTCCTACAACTTGCTTTACAATGAAAAAGTTTATTTTCACCCACAAATCTAAGGCTCCATTTTTTTCTTGACCATCAAATCGGACGCTAAGTTTTGTATCCCAAACAAATTTGCCCCCTTATAAATTTTAATTTAAAGAATAAATTTCGTCTCCATATCCATAGGAAGCACGCCATTTTTCCATAACTCGGAATAACACATTATGGATTTCATAACTAAAAAATTTTGCCTTAATTCACCTTAACAATTTTTTATCCAACTACAAAGAATAAATCAAATAAAAAACTAAGTATAACGTAATTATAGAGTTATAAGTAATGAAAAATTATAATAGTCTAAAATAGTATTAAATAAAATAGTACTAAGTGTACTATAAAGTACGATTTTTTTTTTGCATAGTTTTGTAAAATCAATTATTATAAAGTTTATGTATTGTATTTTATTGTAATTCTGTTATAGTATAAATGATTCATCATTGATCTTATTAGAGACGACAAATTAAATACAAAATTAACTATAAATAATAATAGAATCTAATCGTTTGGCCAGTCTAATTGTTGATATATCGAATGAATTATGACGCTATAAATTCGAGACCTCTCTAGTAAACATTCTATGATACAAGGTCGTATATATCTTCAATTGGAAGTACAATTTTATAAGTGTGGTTTCAATTTATTACGATTATTGTTATTATTTTTTTAAACTGTTAATTTTATTAGATAGAGAAAATTAAATAAAAATTAGCCATAAATGATAATACTAAAAAATTATACCATACCAAAAAAAATACTAAGAGTGCTACAAAAAAAACTATAAAAAAACATATTAAAAAATACTAAAAAAAGAAATATGTTTAAAAAATTATATTATAATTTAATGTCATATTTTTTTTACTAATTATCGCTCTA
>NC_029787.2:116664107-116673146 GCF_000816755.2 Arachis ipaensis
ATGCACCATGGCACAGGCTCTTGGATGTGCTCTGTGAGTACTTCCAAGACTAATGTGAAAAGGTATGGACTTAAGGATGATCCCTGGTGTAATCCTATACCAATAGGGAATTCTTCTGTCACACCACCTTGAGTCTTCACACTAGTTGTGGCCCCATCATACATATCTTTAATTGCACGAATATATGCGATCCTTACCCTCCTCTTTTCTAAAACCTTCCATAAGACCTTCTTTGGTACCCTATCATACGCTTTTTCCAAATCAATAAACACCATATATAGATCCCTTTTATTACTACGATACCTCTCCATCATCCTTTTTAATAGGTATATCGCTTCAGTGGTAGATCTTTCTGGCATAAATCCAAATTGGTTCTCTGTTACTTGTGTCTCTTTTTTCAACCTCCGTTCTATCACCCTTTCCCATAACTAGGGGTGGCAAGCGGGGAAGTCCGCCCCGCCTAGTGAGGCGGTCCCAGAATCCTAGCCCGTCCCGCCTAACGGTGGGCTGGCGGGCCGGCGGGCTAAATCCGCCAAATATCCTCTTTTTTTTTTACTTTTAACTATTATAATTTCTAAAGGTATAAACAAATTATAATTTTTATATTCACAAACATTAAAGTCTTTGTAATTATAAATATTGCTCCCAAAGCAAAATAAACATAATCCAAAATATAATTATAAATATTGTCTCTAAAATAAAATAAACATAATCCAAAACACTCAATTTTCATCTTCATTCTCTTGTAAGTTGGGTCGGGAGAAGTTGGATTTTGGCAAAAAAAATTGTAAAAATACCCCTTACTAAAAAAATACTAAGCTTGGTGGGGAAGCTCGCCCCGCCCCAAAGCCCGCTGTTTAAGCGGTGTGAGTTAGGCAGGCTTTTGCTATTTGGCAGTCCCAATTTTTCTGCCCAACCTGCCTTTTTGGCGGGTTACGGGGAACGACCTGACAGGTTTAGGCCCGTTTGCCACCCCTACTGCTTACACATTATAACCACAACCAATCTATGTTGTAAGCCTATATTTATTACAAAGCTAATAAATTCATTACAAAGCCCACCACATGTATACAAAGTAGAAAGTTTAATTCCAACATGCCAATCCTCTCAATGCCATAAGGTCTAAAACACAAGCAAGGTATATCTTTAAGTTAAAAAAAAAGGTTTAATTACTCTGTCTATAATTTTGCAAAATTTTCAATTAGATCCTTAATTATACTTTTTTTTTCTTTTAATTGGGTTTCTGTACCATTTTTTTATTAGGTTCTTCTTGGTAGTAATTGGCTTAATTGTATAGGGACCCAACTAAAAAAAATTAGTACAAGGACTCAAATAAAAGGAAAAAAAATATAAGGACCTAATTAAAAAATTCACAAAACTATAGGAACCAACAGAGTAATTAAACAAAAAAAAAGTAACACATACCTTCTACCAGCACCTGGTCTGTGTCCAAAAAAATTAACTTAATACTTTTGGAAAGTTTTCAAATGGTCCAGACCACTTTTCTGGAACTCTGATAGTCCATGTAAAGTGTCCATTGGATTTAACAATTAAATAAATAAACGGTTATGATTGAGATAAATTTAGGTAAAATGATGCATCAAATTTTTAGCGCACCACATGACGTAACCTCATGCTGCGGTTATCTCCCGTTAGGTGGTTTATAAGGCAGTAGGGGTCGTTAATGCCCCTTGGTGGCGCTTTGGTGGAATTGAAAGCCAGTTAACTTGAGAAACGGCTTGCTGAGAAGTGTATAGGCCAGGATGTGAGTTATTTGAAGTATGGGTCAGGATGTGAGGTATTTGAAGTATGGGCCAGGATGGTGTTATTGGATTATGTCAATTCTTAGTAGCCCTTTGTTTAAGAGATGGTCTTATTGCTTTATGAAGCAATGTGGATAGTGTCAAGTGAAATCCGATGGGAGGTTGTGGTTCGTGTTAATGCTGGTGTGATTAGTGGGCTTGGATTTTGGTTCAGGATAAGATTGCATTGTCTTATCCGAAGACGAAAAGAACAAAATGGGTGAATGTAGAAGGTTCCAAGTAACGATGAAAGATAATAAAAACCCTAACCCCAATTCAAGACAATCAGAATCAGAGACGTCATCTTCATCTTTTGTATCATGCCTTCTTGTTTGCTACCTAAGTCGTGGGGCCTATCTTCTCCCATTCAAGTGTGTGATATTTTTCGTTGTTGCTATGAAACTTCGTTTAAATTTGGTTACTCCGAAATCTGTTTGAGAGAGGCTGAGAGAGATGCATTCCGACGGATCTAAAAGTCCCTCGTATTAGGTGGATGAAATCTTGAGTGTTGATGTCAGTGATTACCGATCGAGTGTGCAGTGTGGTGGGACAATTGTAGGAAGCATACCCAGTTGGAAAAAATGTAAGTATAACCACCTATATTTGGAGATCCTGATATTCTAATTTTGGTTATGAAAGAGGTTATTCATTTGTTGAATTTTAGTTGTTGAATTTATTTTATATAAATTTTTGGTTATAGATTACTGCCGGAATGTATGGGATGACAGATGCGGATGTGAAACCAATATTGTTCTGCCATAGGCAATTCAATTGGTGTGTATCAATTGGCGAGGTGAGTGACCATGAAGTTTGTTCTTCTGTCATTTTTTTAATCAATTGATGATTGCCTTACAATTATTAAATAATTAATTAAGAAGTGGATTGGTGCTGGTAAATATTGTCACACATAGTTGTTTGGTGCCGAAAATTGCTGAATAAGTTGATAATTACGTTTGTTTCATGTTGCATCAGAAGTTGCTGGCTTTTTGGTTATCTTTTATTCTCCCAGTTAGAGATCAATCTTGTTGCTTGAATGCCGATATTGAATAGTTTATGAATATATGGTCGTGAAATGTGAATTTTGATTGGTTAAAACCTTGAATGTATACAAAGTATGTGTAGAAAATGTTGTAAAATTTTTGTGGAAATTTATGAATTAAATAAATGTTATAATATATTGGCATGACGATGATTGTAACTTCTTGTGACTGCCTTAAAGAAAGGTAGTAAAAGAATTTGAGTACCTGAAGAGAAGTAAAGGATAGTTCATATTATAAATTTATGTCACGTGAAAGTTGGAAACCATATTAAATTTAGTAGCATTTGTTTTGATCCATGCAAACATAAAAAGGGTTTTATTAATTTTGTTTCTCCTAATTCAGCGATGCATTTTTTGTGTTCCTGGACTGGGTATGTTTGTTAGTTTGCAATATACCAAAAAATTTTGTTCCTATTAATCAGCTACTTCTTTTGCAAACTTATAATATATTGACTGATATTTTTGACATTAATAAATCACTCTCATCATTCATGTATTCATTACCTCACCAGGTAAGACTTGCTGCATTTCTTAGTAGTTCAAAACCCTTTTTTAAGGGAAGGAAAAATTAGCAGCTTGGTAAGAGATAAGAGAGCTTTATCTGTAAGCAGTTGATGTAACCTTTTTTATTCGACCAAGTACATTGATTAATATTTCTTGTCAAATTGTTTTTCTTCACGTGGTCTTCATTTTTGAGAATTTACGTAGCAGCAACCAATTAAAACTTTTTTAATCTGGAGTTGAAAAATAATTAATTTTCTTTGGCAGGTATACTTTCCTGCAATGGAGGTGCTTCTTGTATGGCCTAGTTAATTGTAAATATTGACGAGGAGTAGGTATGGTCAGAATTAACATTTTGCATGTGAACTTGTTATGAAGTCAAAATTTTATTTTGAAATGTAATGCTATTTAGTAGATTTCTGAAACAAGACACAATACTCAAGACCCATTTAAATTTCCATGTTTCGTGTTCAAAATAAAATGTTAGCAACATGTGGACAGACCTGAAACTACTAACTAGCTATTCAGTTTTGTTAGTCGCTTGTAACTAATTAAAGGAGCACGTGTTGCCGAACAGAATAGGTGGCATAAATTTTGATAAAAGAATTATTGTAATGGAATTCGAAAACTTGAATATCGTTGGACGTACCAGCTGGGGATGGAATAGAAGTAAAATGGAGGAAGAGAGAAGATTTTAGCGTTTGTTTGAATAAAGGTCATTACGGAGTTGTAGAGTTATCGAAGTTAAAGCAAGATTATTTCGTTGTTTTTGAGTATAACGGGGAATTTAAATTTAAATTCCTGGTGATCCATTCGAGTGACTCCGAGATTGATTATTCAAGTTTGATAAGTATCCATGAAGATGACCGCCGTATGGGAAATAGTTTTCCTATTCACATGATGGTGATCAATATGGAAACCTCTGAAACTCGAGTAATCAATTTCGGAAGCAGTCGAACGAATCGCCGTGGATTTAAATTTAGATTCTCCTTTGTACTTAAATGCCACGAGAAACTCTTGCTTTAGTTCCATTAACTCTACAACTCTGTCTCAACCTTCGTTCATTCAAACACTATCATTTTCTTTCTTGCTCCATTTTAATTCTATTTCATCCCCATTTGTACCTCCAACAATATCAGGTTCCGCAAGCTTTTCCAATATTTCTCTTAAAAAAAGTTGATGCTACCTCGTGATGTTGGCAACACGTTCTATGATGATGGTTGTTAGTACGATATCCACAATGTTAATTAGTGTTAACGTCGATTACATGGGGACTGCCTTGCGGAAGAATAGGAATGCACGAAATTTAAACTGATCTGATTTATAATCTATTTTTCCATCGATGAATTACGCAATAGAAATTAAAAATGCAGTAACTTTTGTTAATGTACACGTCTTTGTTGCTGACTTCATGAGACGGAGGCACACAAGCGGGGATAACAACAGGCTGCGTGCGCACATTAGGTTGATGGATCAGACGAGGAAGAATAGCAAGGTTATGGCTTCATGTTGTTTGGTCATTGGGTAGCAATCATGTTTTCGTCAGGCATGAGGGAGACGTTATGCAATTTGAAGTGACCAAATTTCACACACAGGAGAGACATTCTGTGCAACATGAAAAGCGGATTTTGTTGGAGAGGTACATATATGTTCTGGATATCTTGTTTTAGTTTTCCTACCTTATAAATTTTGAAGCATGAGATGCCGTACATGTGATTGTGGTTTTTGACTTCGTTGGCCACAGGAGGTTGCATATATTCAGCATATTTTTTTTGTTGGAAAGAAACTTATTGAATTTAACGTTACTCTCCATTTCTTTAGATTGTGTATCTTGTTGTGGCGCAGCTGTGTCTCATTGTAAGTTGCCGTTACCGAAATGATGCCGACATAAATACATGCTCCACTGGTAGTTGTAGAATCAATAGCAGCAGTTGTTGTTAATTGTACTTTCCTGTAACTGCAGGCCCATGTTCAAGTCTTGGAAACTCCATTCATTGATGTTGAATCGGATTGCTAGACAAACTAAGAATCAGAAAAATATCATCCCCTACACAGTATCAATAGGTGGCAGCAATGCCATACCTTAGAGTTGGATGCGTATCGGGGGACAATACAGGTCTGACATGCATTGGGATCCCTTTGTTCCGAATATAGATCTTTCATGAAAATGACACAGCCCTCCAAACCACTAGCTTTGATGAGCATGAGACCGACGTTCCCTGCACGGGGACCCTTGAATTGGGAAGCAGAACCAGTGATGAATAACCTGCTTGTTTATCGCCAACTATCAAGTTAAGAACATTCATTGGAGCTTCAACACTACATATCTCCTAAACAGCGTCTTGCTTTCCACTGACGCACACTTCTGACTCCAACTATGAACTTTTCATTATCCGAGTTTCACGACATTTTCTTCTTAGACGCATGCAACTGTTACAACGAAGATGAAATATGTCCTAGGTTTCTGTTTTTGTACTTAGGTGTGCAAGTGAACCCCAATGTATATTCTAATGTGTTGAATATGTCGTTCTTGTGAATTCCCTTTATGCATGTGTTATTATTCAGAAAATGCAATGTTAACTTAAAATCTTGAACCAAAATTCATTTGGATGTCAACAATTTTTCAAACAAGTAGGCTGTAGCATTAATTATGGTTGTATATGTGCGGTTATTTGGTAAAGAGATTGTACCAAACAATTAGCAGGTTTTGGCTGTATTGAAGGAGGTTTCATATTATATACATTTAAATATTCATTTGAGTTTCCTGCGAATACTCTAGCGCAATGGAACGGCAACTGCACCACGAAAAATTGGGAGCAGACCTAGATTTCCAAGGGTACTTGTTCCAAACTATGTAAACCGTGTGATACGATTATGATATACTATGTTCTCCAAACAAAGCAATGTTATTGTGATGCCTGGTTACTCTGTGTAAGTTTAGAACTGAGCATAACATTTTTTGCCAAATTGGTTTCATTGAAACAGTAATCTGTCATTCTTAAACGCGTCTCACTAAAAGGGATATACCAACTAAATCAGACAAAGACAAAAATATAACACAAATTACAGTAGTAATGCCTTAGTTGAATTGCCTTTGTATTCCAAACTACGGGGTGACATAGTACATGCCGCTTTCTTATTCTGACTCAAGCCTCCGCACGTTATCCTCCAGATTCTTTACCTCTTCCTGAAGATCTGCTACTTCCCGCTGCAACGCCCTGACACAAAGGTAGTTGAAGTCCCTCACCTCCTTACTCGTTTTCTGTAGGAGAATAGACAGCATCATGAAAGCGGCGTCTTCCCTGGCATCGTCCTCAATGAAGGAGTACCTACCCTTGGCGCTGACGTCTACCCCGTATGGGTTTCCTGGAATGATTACACTGAAGGCATACAAGGGTCCGTGATCACGGTGAAATTTCTCCTCACGGAAGAAACATTGGGCAGGGATCGCAGTGTTGTAGCAATACATCGTCAGCCAGAGTTCCACGCTGTTGTTAAGGGCGAAGTCATGAGATGCACTCTCATCACTTGGTACCATCGGGGCTCTTGTTCATTCATAGGCTAGACTTTTGATGGGATGGGTTATTTTTCAACAATCAATAACTACAAATTAATAACAGCATATGAAACGTTCTTATAGTTGCATTTGTAAGTGAAAGAAGGATACTATTACCACCAACAACGGGAGCGACGCATCCGTCAGCGGTTGGGAGCGTTCGGGGTGGACGCCGAGGAGTCTCGACTGTTCCTGTCTTAGCCATGACATCTGCAATTGCCTCCCTCTCCGCCCGTATCATTGCCATCCTAGCTTCATAGGCATGGAGTGCGATAAGATAACTATTGAACCCCTGGTATTCAGGTTCTGGATAGTTGAGAATCTGCCTATTGGCTTCATCGAAGGAGGCATATACTCCGGTCTTATTTCCCTTTGTTACAACGAAGAAGGTGAAATGCTGCATCCTGCGCTCCATGGTGCTGTAGAAAACTGTGGTGGCGGTAGTATTTCTGTGGTTTGGAGGTGCAAGGGTTTTATAGCTGAGTTTTGAAAAGCATGTCATTTTTTGGATTGTCATCGCAAATAATGTCTCTGGAGGCTGACGCAGGCTTGTTGGGGAAGATTTGGCATTGCAGTTTTCGAGATATGCGCACACAAATTCAAGGAGTTGGTGTGGTCTATTCAACAACGTCGCATCACACTAGACAGGGCCTGTAGTTGACTACAGAGTCAACGCTTAACACGTTCCATAAGAACGGTACCATATGCAAGTTGGAGAAACCTAGCGATGGGGGCGTATTCCAATTTGTGATTTTGGTTGTCACAAACGGTGGGATTTCAAGATAAGAGTAAATGGCCGAAAACACTTCAATACCCTAAGAAATTGTTGCCCTTAATTATGGGGCCTACAATAGAGGAGGGGGTGTAGGATTGTTCAACTAAATAGTAGAAGAACTACACAATCCTAACATTGAATATCAAGAAGACTAGAAATTCATCTAAACAATAGTGGTGCAAAAATTATGGCACGCACTAAAAAGGTTTATTGAGTTAAGTAAGAATAGTTAAAAACTAAAGAATTCCTTTCAAATTCATTGGAAAGGAGAATTTTAAAATTATCTATTTATTTTTAAATTTAATTTGTTGTTTTGATTTTTCAAAACATTTAATTTGATATTAATTTAAAAAAAATTAATTATAAGTTTAAACTGTAAATTAAATCCCTACGTAAATTAATTATCACATTTTTAGGTCTTTAATGTTAAAATCAAATATGTCCTGTCTTTAATACCTGTCATTGTATTTGAAAGAATGAGCAACTTCTGCTTTGAGTGGAAGCAGTTCAGCACTTCAACTTTAAAGTTGAAGAAAGCTAAACTCGTCTAGAGTTTCTTTATCCATAAACACATATTAATGTTAATTTTTAGATAAGTTCCTCATCACAATTATATTATCGTTATGTTTATTTTATTTTGTTGGTTCAAACAATTTAGTAAATCTTTTTTTCTAATATTTTATATTAATTTAAAGTATGTAGTTTAATATACACTTTATTCGCCGTTCTTTATGTTGGTGACAATTGATTATATGAATAATTTAAAAAACATCTTGTGATATGGAAATAAAACTTATGTTGTAATATAAATGTTAGGTATAAAAGTGAAAACAAATTGAAATAAATCTAAAATCTAGTACTAATCTTAAAACTTTTTTTAGAAAGGTGGTATAAAAATTAATCACCATGGTACTTTAGTGTTTTAAAAATTAGATTCAACCATCTAATTTATAATTCAATCAAACAATCATGATATTTTTGTTTTGTTAAATTAAAATTTAATTATGATATATTAATTGTGTAAAATATTTTACATAGTCGTTCAATTACATTTTTTCTTTTAAATGACCAATCATGCTATTAATATAAAAGGTAGTTATTTTTGCTGACATGTCACTATATAATTGAATACATGTATAAAAGTATTTTACAATGACAGCATCAAAATTAAATTCTTTAAATTCATGCTAAAACACATTTTAGTCTCCCAGAATAAACTGTATCAGTATGTTACTATTCTTAAAAGTTGAATTTTATAATTTCTAATATAATTCGATAATCTTAATTTAAAGGATTAATTTTAATGTTTGTAACATTAATTTTAAAATATTATTTTAATTGTTTTAGATTTAAATAAAAAGGTTAT
>NC_029787.2:116674861-116676477 GCF_000816755.2 Arachis ipaensis
GATGTAGCCCGTGGATCCCCCACGGGAAGCTGTCTTCCACCTCGGTTACCAGTTTTTACCTGCCTCTTTTTTTTAAACCGGCCCAACCGGCCCCCTAGATTCTTTAAGCAATATTCATATTCAAATACCTCCCTTAGTTTAATTAGATAAGATAGGATACGATAACCTTGCACACCCGTGGATCCCCCACGGGAAGCTGTCTTCCACCTCGGTTACCAGTTTTTACCTGCCTCTTTTTTTTAGAAGGCTCGAACCGGCCCCCTAGATTCTTTAAGCAATATTCATATTCAAATACCTCCCTTAGTTTAATTAGATAAGATAGGATACGATAATTACCATCACCTTGCACACTTGTCACAAACAAAAAAAATATCACTCTACATACTTTATACCTCTCTGATCCATTCTGATTCGAGCGTCGTATTGTCTTTGCAAGTATCACCCCCCAATTGCTCCAAGTCAAGATGATCCGGCTTCCATTTCGACCCAGGAGTCCCATTCCATGAAGGAGGTGGCTTGGCCCAGAGCAGTGAGAACGACGACGACTCGACTACCTCCGCAACCACCGGAGGCAGCGATCTTCCCTGAACGATGACTGCAGTGATTTCTGAACCGGTGGATGAGGAAAACCCGTGAATGGTCGTTGCTGAGGTTAGTGATGAGATCGTACGAGGCGAGCGGCGGCTGCATCGGTCGAAGAAGCTCCTGCGACGGAGAGAGTGTCGACGGAGAGAGGAAAAAGCTCTTCACTTGCGTTGAGTGTGAACGGAGATTAAGAGGGTAGGGTCTGAGTTAGGGTTAACTCAATCGGAGCTCCGGATCAGAAGTTAATGAGAAGTGAAATTTGAGTAAAGGTTAGGGAGCTCAGTTACGTCCCCAACCTGTTTGGCGTGTTTGATGCAGGATGGGGAAGAAGAGCGTCTGTCCCCTTTTTAAGTATGGGTCTGGTTGGACCCACGGGTTCGGTTTGGAACCCGGTTCAACCGGTTCGGTTCTTCTGATCCAAATTTGGGGTGAAATTTTGCGAAGTTAGTGTCAAAATTCTCGTTTCGGCGAGCTCTATCCTATTTTTGGTTGTATCGGTTATTAAATCTTTTTAATGTTCATATTATTTCTCTTAAAAAAATATACATTAACACAAAAGCCAACCGTATTTGCCTGTCTTATAATGAACACTTTAGTTAGCCATAACTTGTTGTAGGTGAAACTAGGGGTGTTCGCGGTGCGGTTTGGATCGGTTTTGAGTAAAAAATTCATCTGATCCTAACACTAATTTAACTTGCGGTGCAGTTTGGATGGGATAACTTAAAAAAAAAACCTGATCCGATCCGATCCGATCCAATTTAAAGCGGTTTGGATTGGATTGGATTTGCAATTTTGTCAATTAAAAAATTAAATACATATAACAACTCTCAACAATATCTTAAAAACCTAACGATAACACAACAATAAAAATAAAATTATAGGTTAGTTAAAATAAATAAATGAATAACATTTTAAACGTAAAATATTAATTAAATAATAATAATACATGAATAATATAAAAATATATAACAAATTGAACATATTATAAGTATAATTGTAAATATAATAATAAAATAATAATGTTATAATAC
>NC_029787.2:116676567-116677940 GCF_000816755.2 Arachis ipaensis
ATACGTTGTGCGGTTTCAATTGGATTGGATCGGTTATGAAAAGTATATCCGATGTCCGATCCGATCCAGTGGTTTGCAAAAAATAAAATCCAATCAAATCCAAATTAGTGCGGTTTTAATCAGTTTTCGGTTTAGATTGGATTGGATTGGACGAGCGCTTTATTTTGGATCGATTTAAATTTGAACATCCCTTGGTGAAACCAAATATAATTTTCAGGAAGATCTAACACATAATGTAGGTTAGAATTATTTAACATAAGTCCTAAAACAAAATTTACGTATATTTCTCCGTGCAGTATCTACCTCGGCCATCTCCAATGCACTTATGCTGATATCCTTATTCTTTGCTTATAAAAGAAAAAGAAAATTCACAATCTATCATGCAATTCTTGGTCCACCGATCTTACCTAATTTATTATATTTTGGTTAATTAATTTCACATCCAATTGGTAAAATGTGGTAGCTTACTAATGCTCTCGTAGTGTCCCTTAGCCAAGTCTCCCTAAGTGGGCTTCCCGAATAGTTACATTGAAATAAATGGGCCCACTAGTTTTTAGCGTAGATTTTAGTTGAATTTTCAAAATAAACGAATACAAGGAGTCCTTTAGTAGAAAATGGTATGTTTTCCACATAGGGTATAGGGACTGGGTTGCTTAGCAGTAGAGGCTACGGTTATACAGTCAGAGAACACAGCCACACGTCACTATCTCATATGGGGTTTCTGATATCTTAGTAAACCCAATCAAAATGGGAAAGAAGGATTGCTTAACGTGTAGCGGCAAACATAATGTTGAAAATTACAAAATTCAAAATTCTGAAGAACAAGTGTTAGGGTAGGGGTGAATACTTTTCATTTTGTCTGATCTTACATACTTAACAAAGCCATTTAGTTACACTAAAGTGGACATGTATTCTTAAGTGATATGCCAAGCATGTTGTGTTCTTACTTATTTGAAGGTTCCTATTTTTACCGAGAAGCAAGTGGGCCAACCCGAACAGGTCAAATCAGCGGTCACAGTCACTCCAGTATGACTGAATGGAGTTCTATAAAAGCAATTTGTCACTGAAGTAGTGGAATACTCCCACTCTCAGAGAAACCTTATCTCTGTACTGTTCTCAGTTGGAAAGGGTAGATCTTCGCGAAAATACAATGTCGGGAGTGGATGACAATGGGCGTGAGATGAACGACTCACAAGATCCTGAATCAAACGATGCGTAAGTATCTATCTGCTTGTCTTATATCTATGGGATTATTTTGTTGCCGGACATTTTTGATCGTCCTTCCCCCAATTCGCTTTGTCGATACTCGTCTTCTGTTCGTTATGACGACTCATTTCATGGACTAAGCATCTCTATTTTTGTTCTAGTGTCGT
>NC_029787.2:116678037-116690929 GCF_000816755.2 Arachis ipaensis
GAACTCTTAATTTGGAGTTAACAATGAATGTGGTAAGGCTATCCTTTTCGGAAACTCTTTTAAGGTGTTTCATGGAGAAACTTTTTCCCTGTGTATTTCCCAAGTATGCATTGTTTTTTCTTTGACGGTATACAATATGTTTCATAATGTTGGTCATGCAACAGAGCGCTCCAGCCAGGCCGGGTGAGAACGTGATGCATGATTCGAAGGTCCAACAGGATGATTTACTAGTGCTCACAGTTAATCTGCTTGAGGTTCGTTTTAATTCCGTATCTGGTTATCTACTAAGAAATGCGTTAAACTTGGGATGTTAAATATTTTTTCGTACAACACACACATGAAATATGCCTCGCCTTGGAACAAAGTCAGTATCTTTTGTACCGGATAGCTGAACTTCATTGTGTGACCCACATGCGGTGATCCCATTTTCGTCCACTGTGTTATAATAAATTTTTTCCACTCCAACTCGCCAATCTCTCATCATCCTGTTTAAAAATGCGAAACATGTCAACAGTTTTGTAACCACTATCCCGTTCATTACTAATGCTCAACTTTTTCTTTCACCAAATTCACAGAAGATCAATGCTAGGACAGTTGCCTTGGAAGAACGCATCTCAGCACTGGAGTGGCCAATGTTCCAGATGGGGAAGTCAGTGACGGAGATCCAATCCTTTCTAACCGAGCAGAGGGGAAGTCCCACTGCAGCTGCCACTATATCATGCACAGCAGCAGGGATGGTGGGTGTGGAAGGTTACACCATCGGCGAGACCGAGTTATTACGACACAAGGAAACCAGAAATGCAGTTATGAATGCATTTGGGTCCCGTTCCGAAGTCCAGAAGTTGGTAGAGAAAGGGAAGACAGTCTGCTTGACGAAAACCAACTCATCGCTAGATATCATTGTGCCGAACTCTCCCGGTTATGATGATAATATCATCATAAATGAGACACTCTCAACTCCTCGTCCCACACAAGGCAAGGCCGGGTCAAGATTCCCAAAGGGGTCTCTTTCACATTATTGGTGCTCCGGAGTGCCAAAAAGGACCTGCTTATCCAGTGCCGTTACACATGAATCTGCTGTCGTAGCTTGTGAAAAGGTTAAGTCTGTCAACATGGAAAATTATTGAATCGTTACCTTTGAAAATAAAATAAATGAGAAACTCATAAGGCTAATTTGTGCAGGTTTTCATGGAACTGCCTAACCTGTCTCAGTTTGAGAGCACCACTAAAGTGTGTGATGTATTCTCCTTACCCGAGAAGTGTAACACTGGACTGAAGATCCCAAAGTTGGAACCAATTGAGTCGAAAAGTACAACAGAAAAGCACTTCAGTATCCAGCCCACAACCGCTATAAACACAAACCAGGCCACCATGCCTACTCCCTTTATGCATGGTAGGACTGGATTCAAACCATACGGGATGTCCAACATGATGGATTCTCCCGTTCTATCAATTCCATTGGCAAGTCATTGAAATACTGTGTGCTTAACATAGTCATAACGATAACATAAATTTATTAAACGTATATATTCACTAATATGCATGCATAAATTTGTTTTTGATTCGTTAGGGGTTCCAAATGGTATTTAGGCCAACGGTTCACATGGACCTAACATATGATGAATGCAAAATGGCTACTTAATTTACGGAAAAAATGATCAATATTTGTAAGCACACATATCTCGTTGTCGTTACTTCAAGCCTACTAGATTTGTTTCTCCATGGAAACTTGCATAACACATGTTATTGTTTTTGTTAACAACCAGGGAAGTGTTGTTCAAATTCTCCACATTGGAGATGCCCAGAGCAGGTTTCCACTCTCTGTCACCGGTTTACATGCCGAATGTCGATGTCAGTTAACTCAAATCCCTAGTTAACCCAATCATGTACTACGGCAGAATCCTGACGATTTTTGTTTTGTGGTTGACAGATCATGAACATCATGTTCATGACTGCTTCCATGAGAGCCTGTTGCGTTGTGCCTCCTCGTGTGTGGTACACACCTTCCTTGTTTGCTGATGACGTACTTGCTCTTAGACCATTCGAAGTTATAATGAAAAGATACCTGAACAGATGGATGCCGACGACAAGTAGGCTTGTACATGTAAGGAACTGAACTCTCCTTCTTTTTTATGTTGATAAGCAATTTAAAAAGTCCTTTGACCTGGTTGTGGTGACAGGTTTTTGTGCCAGTATGTGAACCAACATACACATGGTACTTGATGGTTGTGGACATCAAGCATGCTGCCGTGTACAGCCTAGACGTCACAAGAGCACCTGAGCATAAGGAGCGGAGGGAACGCAATATGCAAACTATTGTGAGTAGATCAAAAATTGATTAACGATTTTGATTACTAAAAACGACTTCTGTTTACACTGTGGTGAAAGTCTTCATGAGTAAGTTCTTCATGTAACATCTGACCCGCGTGCAGCTCCAGATGCTAGCGAGTATTTTCAAGCTGGATAGAAACATGAAGAATTTTACACATGTTTCTACTGATCCAACGACATGGGGACCGGTTCAGTACCCGGAAGGAGTCCCTTGCCACCCGGACTGGTAAATTTACGATTCACATTTACTAATGCAGTTCAGTTAAACCATTGTTACTAATTTGGCTGTTTTCTCCTTCATGAATTCCCTATTATGTTGTTGTTATGCAGTAATGATTCATGTCTATGGATGTTGAACTGGCTCCAAATAGAGAGCAAATTCACACTAGCCAATCTTCTTTGGCAGGTTTGGCTAACAAAATAATTTATTTATGTCTGATAAATGCAAGTGTTGTCTTCTCACGATTCTCCTTTAATGACTGCTAGATGGATCGACTGAAGTTGAGGATGAAGACGGCAACGAGAATAGTTCTTTTAGAATGCAACGAGGTCAGGGCTGCAGTGGATTCCAAGGCAGAGGCCGCTTAGAAGAAACTTGTATGCACTAAGGAGTGAGTCTCCATAAACAACTGGGGCAGCGACACAAGTATAGAGCATACTCTTGTAGGCTATCTTTGATTATCATGCCAACAGGCCTTGATGTCGTTGTAATCTTTTAGTAATATCTTGGTTTATTTTGATTTAGTCAATATAGGGTACGGTAAACTTCGTTTTACTATGATGGCTACTTTTGTGTGTGGAAACTAGTGGTCATGTCGACAGCCTAGAGCACAACTTCCACACTCCCCAGTTACCACTACTTAAAATTAATTGGGGATATGGCCAATAGTAAATAGGTTAGGACCTTGTGCCATTTTGTCAATACATGAAGACATGTCATTATCCATTCATGGAAATGGTTCTTACTAGTATTTATCCAGTCATGGAATTGGTACCTAGTAGAAGTCGCAGCATGTTCCTTACCAA
The DNA here is from genome assembly GCF_000816755.2 of Arachis ipaensis. Taxonomy (NCBI): domain Eukaryota; kingdom Viridiplantae; phylum Streptophyta; class Magnoliopsida; order Fabales; family Fabaceae; genus Arachis; species Arachis ipaensis. Next base: position 116,681,395 of record NC_029787.2, read on the forward strand.
AATTTGGTGTACCTTATGCAGTTAATTAGTGAATGGTTAAGGATATTTTATTTAAGAATTACATTGTCATTTCAACAGCGATTTTACTTTTTTTGGATCCATTCTGATGTCAGAATAGTTAACGAGTTATTAATAAAAAAGCATGTGAATGAAAAAAGAAAATCAATCTACCATTTGAGCCCAATAAAAGGACAATCACTTTTGACCATACCAAATTTTTAAGGCATAGTGAACAATTCAAAAAGAAAACGACAGTGTCTAAGCTGGCCAACTGTAAACAAAATGCAATTTAATCAAGTGCTAATGCCAAACACCAATGACATAAGACCCTGCTAATGTAGGTGGCAAATACATTGAATGAAGAAAAACCTTCCCCCACCCTAAGAGTTTACACTCATGAAATGCATTTAAACAAGCATGGTTGTTGGAGCTTGCGAGAACAGCGATTCGTCAAGGTCACTGACGGAGAAAAATGCAATGATGCATGTGATGCCTGTTATATGCAACAAAAATTATCAACCACGACGTTGCGTGAAGGCTTTAACAAAAAAGGGAAGGGATTCACATTCTGAACATGGTTCGGTATAAGAAACCAACAGAAACTTCCTTTCACATGTCATTCACAACAAAATCCTTCTACGGGATACATTACTACTGAATTACAAGTTGTTGAATACATAATAACAGTTCACAGGACCCTATAATATTGGCAGCACAACTGGCCCGAATTTGGATGGATCCAAGGCACCTCACACAACAGGGACACTATCAGGGGTTTGCAAGAGAAAATTGATTTGGAAATTGGCTAATTGCCTGATCCGAATTTTGAGCCATGAGTAACACTCGGCCACCTTTTTGTCCTGTATCGGCAAGAGCATTAAATTAGCAAAGCCACAGAGATGAATGGAATGGAATCAAATTGAAGAAAACATTACAAGTTGAGAAATTAACTAACCACTATCTCCAGTACCAGGCATCATTCAATAAACCATTACTCTCCTGTCTATATTAGGCAAACACCAACTCTACCTTGAATTTTGATTTGAAAGTGAAAAGCATAGGTTATTCAACACAGGAAAAGAAATGACATATGTATAAAAAGAAATACTATATCTTCTAACTACAGGTACAGTAAGAAAGGAAAATTCAATAGACCATAAACACATCAACGAACAAAAATAAAAAACACACATACGCCTAAACGTAAGCATCATAAAATGACTGATTCACTGATAGGTTCAAAACATGCAATTTAAAGTGAAAATGCCAAAACCCTAAATGAATGAAAGAGCCAACGGGAATAATGCTACAACAGATTGTATAATTTTTTTTTTGTGAAATTATCACACGGATTCCCGTGTCAATGTGAAACATCCCTCACCTATGACTTTTTTCATCAGTGTGTATTTTCCATCATTTGGAAAACTATAGAAATACAACATCCGCAACATGTAACATGATGTTTTCACACACAATTACTCATGTTCAGTACTAACAAACCAACATATCAAAAGTAAATTTGAAGCACAAAAACTATGATGGCCCAAAAAATTTAACTTTACTACTTCAAATTTAGTTTTTGCCAGAAGTAAATGTGGAGTGTCAATTTTTACGTGTCTGACTAGGAATAACATGCATTGAGAGGTACATTAAAAAAAATAGGTTTCTACTCATGTCACCAGAATACAGGGTCAAAACAAACATAGAGTTAATAGGCGAAGTATATTTAACACTAAAGCATCAGTTTAAGTGTAGTAAGTTGCATAATATGAAATGATTGAAGGTTTAAATTATAAAATAACCTTTGATTGCTTGCGTTTATGCCCCCCAGCAGTGGCTGTCTCATTTGTTGTTGCAGCTGGCGTATCTCCGTTAGGATAGCGTGTCCTCTGGTGCCCGAGCTTCCCACACGTACTGCACTTTCTTTTGGTCTTCGCAGCAGAACCCCCATCTTGACTGCACCGACCTGTGCCTTTTGTTCTAACACGAATTGGGTCTTTCACTACATTATCTATTGCCGGTGTGGGAATATTGCTTGGTGGTCGAAGACCATACTTGATTTCAAGGAAAACAGCATTGGATAAAACCTTCTTCGAGTAAACCTTGAAGTCATCATCGCTCATGCAAGCCACCCTCCATAACCGCTTGCATAGCTGCGAGAACGCACCCAACCTTATTCTATACGTCACGCTTTGATCAGCAGTGTGGTGGTCAACTATTTCATTTTTTATCTCCATTTTAGCTGTCTTGGACCACTTGCGCAGAACTAGGCTTTGAGGAATTTCCGCTAAATCAAGCCTGACACACACAGCCACGATGTGCACACATGGAATTCCGAACGACTCCATTCGTATGCACGTGCAACTAAAGATATTAGAAGTAGGCTCCCTATAAATTTGCCAAGTCATCTCAGGCCTCCGATACTTTTGTAGAGTATACACATGCGGGTGCAATGTCTTATTGATTTCGCATATTCTAACACATACGCACCGTTTCAAGCTTTCCCTAAATCTAGCAAACATTTCGCGAGTGAACTTCGTCCACGCCGACTTTTCCAACTCAACAAACTCCGTCTGTAATACAGGTGTACCATACCAAGCGCAAAATTCCAGCTCATCCTCGTTGTCACGAAGAAAATCGACACACCTCTGGAAATTGGTAACAAATTCCAGAATACCGTATCGACTCTCAACAAACCGACCGAGCTTGGCGTGTAGTGACTCGCACCTGGATGTAGTACGTATCCCAGCAAAAAATCTACCTCGGATGTAAGCTGTTGCCCATGCATACTTTTTATTGTACAATTCCTTCACCCAGTCAACGTCCTACCATGTTCTCCCAATGCGCTTCAAACTCATCGGTTTCCATATCAGCCAACATGCAGTGTTTAAAGAGATGTGTGAATCTTGGGTCGCATATGTTAGACGTCGCGTTTCTCAGAAGATGCCAAGTGCATAACCTATGATGCGCATCAGAAAAAATGGACTGAATCGCTATCCTCATGGCTGAGTCCCCATCGGTGATAACAGACTGTGGTGCCTTTCCTTGCATGCATTCCAAAAACTGCTCAAGAACCCAAATGTAAGACTCAGGTGACTCACAGGAAACCATAGCTGTACCAAAAACGCATGTCTGGTTGTGGTGGTTTACTCCGGAGAAGACAACAACGGGAAGGTTATACTTGTTACGGTCGTACGTTGCATCGAATGCTAGGACGTCGCCGAACAACAAATAATCTTCCTGACAACGACCCTCACTCCAAAACAAGTTGCAGAGGTGTTTCCCTGCCCCCAAGCTTGTACTGCCAAAACATTTTCCCATCCACGCGTGCCAGACCTTCCAGGTACCTTATACTTGCATTTACGTCTCCACCTTGGAGCCCTCTCTGCTTCCGCACCTCGTTATACATATCTTGCTTCGTAAATGTAAGCAGGTTAAAACCCCTTAGTTGTGCTGCAAATGACTCATATATCTTCGGAATGCTAATCCCAATCTCCCTCATGCTTGTTAGCTGAGCAACTTCTACCTCAGAAATCTTCCTGTGTGACCGTAAATAATCCACAAGCTTCCCATACGCCAGTTCGTGATTATGCTCCTCGACAAAACGCGACACGTACCACTTCCTGCTTCCATCTTTCCTCTTAATCCTCATCTTGGCAAGACATCCGCACTGGGTAACTACCTTATGTTCCCGAATGCGATCAACCTTTTCCAACCATTTTTTCTCTCAAAATCCTTGTCGGTTACACACAAACGTGTACCTGACAATCTCACCGGCAGTGTTTCTAACCGTCTTACCTCGTCGTGATGCAAAGCCCTTTAGTCGGCTGTAGTTGTTATAGAAACCGCTTGCCTCCTCAGGTGTAGAAAACTCCATTTGAAGGACATCTTCGGCTCGCAACCCCTCCAAACCCAAGAAATTGGGCAACAGCGAAGCCCCCTACCTTCCCAATCAGATAAGTCACCATCTGCCTCCACTACGGTATCAAACATTGTCTCCTGAAGGAATTAAAAAAAACTTTCATTATCAGCTGGCCAGAACTAAATATCATTCTTATGCTGTTACTGTAGCTCATTTATTTCCCAACATTTACTCTAATCCAAACAACCGGACTAAATAACATATCAGGGCATATAAAACGTACAAAACGTGAAAATCTTGAAGGTTACATTATTTTTTAAATTGTATAATCGAAATTCTTTTATTAATAGTCTTAATAATATGGTGATTAATTCAACGATATCAACTTCAACTATATAATAACTACGTTTCTGTTCATTATTAATTTAATTAAGTTTACATATTCATGTTACAACTTATAATACATTTTACACTTTAAATTTAATGTATGGCCTACGAAAGATATTTTTTCCATTATCAGTCCGCCGAAACTCATTTAACAAATCGCAGACATGACATGCTAAACAATCCCTAATAACTACAACAACAAATGTTAAGAGCACAAAACCCTCTAGTTTAATTCAACTCGCAGCCTATACATAAGAATTGCAAGGTATACACACTGTACCTGGTGATTCGGAACACAAACATTGCCATCCATCCAGTCATCCTCAAGAGGCTCATTCCACATACATGGCTGCTCGCCAAGCTTGCTAGTCGATCCCATTATTCACTGCAAGACACACACAAGTAATTACACAAATCATGAATTACGGACATAAAAAATTTGACGTACACATTCACAACACTCACACTTGCCATCTCAAAACCTTATCCCATGAAGCATTACATACATGTATATCTTTTGTTGACATATGCCATATTTAAATTTATAAAGCTTAAAATTATAACAGCACTACTATTCATACTTTTTTTTACAGTTCATGCGGGTAGGTTCATTTTTCAGGTAATAATTACTGAACTTGCAACCTCTTAAGCGACTATTCAGAGACTGTACCTGTTGAAGTATAACTCATTGGCATCATAATCATTCAAATGAATACAATAATACGACTACGTTTACTGATATCAAATTTAATTCAAATTTTAAGTTAAATTTTTTGTATTTGAAATTTAACTTAACAAATTAAGAATACATCTTTTGATTTCAACTTCTGGATTTCATTAGGAATACTAAATTAAATAAAAAACAATACTCACAACTTATATCCTTGGAAGTGTTTAAAAAGGTAACTTAAATTTACGTATTAAAATTCAGTACTCTTTTTTCATTTAAGTTGTTCTTCCTAATGAAATTAATAATTCAAATTATAGAAACATTTATTTTTAATTTTTAAGATAAAATTTAAATAGTTATAATAAAAATTAAATTTTTAACAATCCTGATAACAATAAACGTAGTCATATTATTATATTCATATGATTATTTTTGTCTGTTCAGTTACAACGAAATTAACTGTTTAAAATAAGTCCTTTTAAATTGAAAAATCAAAGTACTCCTACACCACTCTCTTGTATTTATAGACTCCTACTCTTGATCAATCGTTAGGGGTCTTAAGCTTTATTAACTTGAGTAAATGCTGGCTGGGTACCGATGTGGTGTGCCAAATTCAGCATAAATCGTGCTGTGGTTAACGTATTACATAAACCAAAAGACCCTGGGACAATTTATATATTTCTAGAACAAAGGTACTCAGGTTTCAAACATGACTTTAGGGGAATCAGGCAAACTTAGAATGGGGTTATTTTACTTGCGTGAAAATGCCTAAATCAGATTTATAGGATTATCTCAAACCACAAGTCAATGCCAACATATGATAAATTCCGATCTTTACCAAATTCTAATGAAATAACAAACTAAGCATTTACAGCATTCAACGATTTGGCTAATTAAGTATTTACAGCAACAATCTCAACATTTACTCATCACATTAAGCAACAAACGCAATGCAGTCAGATTTTTCCAGCAACAAAGCATTGAAGTCAAATCCAAAAATGACAAAAAAATTTAATTTTAAACAACTTCATTAAATTATCATAATTTTCAGCCACAACATCATTATTGAATTCTACTACGACAAATCCTTATTTCAACAATAAATTAAATTTCAAAAATAACATCAACATGCAGCAACGAAAATAAAAAAAAAGATACCTGCCCAACTGAAGCTCACCTAACGAGTGACTTACACACGGCAAAGGTAGATGACCACCTGAACTAACACTTGAATCAATGAGACCTCAACGACCACCAGTGACACACTGCAACGACCTTCAGGCGTTAGTAGCGTCACTCACGAGCATCGGTGCCCAAAGGTGCGTTTCTGCTACAGCGATGAACAAGCTCTCCGATACGATGCCTGTTGACTTCGATCCCGACCAGCACCATTACAGAGGTGACGGATCTTCAACGAAACAATAACACAAAAAACAAACACCGCGAACAAAGATGATGACGGTTGACCACAGCATCCAAGCTTGGACGGTTGGGTGCTCACCTTCACGTTAGGGCACCGGGGGTTTACAAAACGCCAGCGTTTTCATTTCTTAACCAGCAACTCTTTTCCTTGCACTAACCTCCCTCCCTGGACCATTTTCATCACGGGCTTCATTTTCTTTTCCTAACTGCATCACTAAAACCATCATTATTCCAACAATGCCAACAGTGACAAAAAGGCCCATAATAAAAAACCCTTCCAAAATTTAATATAAGCCCAAATTCAGTCAATTATGTTCTTACGGGCCCAAAGGATACAACTCTTCATCCAACTGGTTGAGCTGCAACTTGGCTTTCTTTGTGCTTTAAACTGATCACGGATCACTGCCCCTATGTTCAATTTTTACTTTATTGCAGGGACATTCAGGATATTTCACAACATGCTACACGACAAAAACAACACCTGTAACCTAACCGTACGTGGATCATCAAAGTTCCAGAAAAGTGGTCTGGACCATTGGAAAACTTTCCAATACTTTTTATTACTAAACTAAACCTAAAAACTAAACAAACCTACTAATTTTAATAATGACCTAAGCTACTCTGTACATGATATACATATATTCAGACTTTGTTCTTTTACACAGCTACTTTTTAGAATTCCTGCCACAATGAGATCTCATATGAGGCCGCCACATGTCCTCTATATGTGTAGATATAACTTCCAATCTACACACACAGAGTAGCAAAATCTAAAAAAATTATTCTCTTTTACTTTAGTTGGCAACAAAATCTATACAAAACTAACCTATTTGTTTTCCTATCATTCTTCACAACAATAATCTAAATTTAAAAAAATTTAATATCATAAAATAAAATAAGTAAAAGTATTGATCCAAAAATACACAAATAAAAAGAAAAAGAATATGTTTTTCAAAAACAAAAAACAAAAAGAAAAGCAACCACCGAAGAGAGGAGAACTGATCATGTAGTTGTAGGAAAAAATTATCGTCATTGTAGAACTATTCCTCTCATTCTTATCGTAGATCAACTATTCGTTGAAGTTAGAATTTTAAGCATACATGTTTTCAAAATAATGAGAGAGGATCATAAATTGTAAAACTGCATTCCACATTAAAAAGGATCATAAATTTCTTATGATCATAACAGCTCTCTAAACTTTATATCAGAATTCTTTTAAAAAAACGCTAATTACATAGAGGTAACAAAAAAAATATATAGAAAAAATTATAAAAGAAAAACAGAAAAGAAATACAAGTAGAAGAAAACTTCCTCATCAATCAAGAGGGGTCTAAACATCTATGTCTGTGATCTCTTCCTGCAAATCCTTTGGATCCTTCCCGTCAATAGTGCTCCCGATGGAGACGCACGTGCTAAGAATCTCCTTAGCGATGCTACTTAGCTCCTTTGTCATCTACCTTAAGTCCTTAACCGCATAACCCTTGCGATTTCAGTGAAGTCATTCATGAAATGTTTCCATTGTGCTTAATGTCCTTCATCTTTATCTAGTCTCTCTCCGGCTCCTTCAAAGCCTCGATGGCCAGGGTTGCCATCTACGAAACTTTTGAGACCTTATCATAACAGTATTACACCATGAGCTTCATTGCTTCATCGACTGGACAAGGAATCATCGTGTTAGCTGGCGGAAGTGCAAGCAAGGGAAAAGATTATTTAGAGAAAAAGAAAAAGTCTATAAACCAATTCTATATGTAGCCAACTTTTTAACAAATTTTGGTTTTTAAATTTAAAAATTTAGTACGTGCCCTCCCATTTCTTTCATGTCTCTTCTCCTTTTTTTCTTTGTGCCTTTTTTCCCTTCATGTTTCTTTTTAAATCACCTTTAAAAATTTTTGTATAATAATTTTATATGTTTATTTTTTTAATTTTTAGATATTCTTTTCAGTGAGTTTAGATTTTTTTTTTAAGTTTTGGATGTTCATTTTTTATAATTTTAGATGTTTTTTATGTTAAGTTTTGGATGTTATTTTTTAAAGCATAAAAAAAATAAACATCTAAAAGTTAAAAAAAGAAACATCCAAAGTAGAAGAGACACGATGAAAGAAAAGAAAAGAGGTTTGTGTTACCACGTTTGTGATGTCACGTGCGGCTGTTGGTGGTGGAAGAAGATGTGCGAGACCGGAAGAATAGATCTTCTCAATTTTTTTTAACAATTGAGAGAGTAAAGTGTGATCTCTCACCGTTAATTATTATAAGTGGGACCAAGAGAAAACATGAGAGAGAGTGCATTGAAGGGTTATAAATCATACTTTACTCCCTCAATTTTTTTTAATAATGGAGAGGATCCAATAATATTTAAAAATAGTCATATTAGAGAGATTTAATTGTTAAAAAAAATCTTTAATACAAAAATGATTAAAAAGAATTAATGTTAATAATATTTAAAAAGAGTCATATTTTTTTATAAAGTGATAAGTCTATCTTTAATTATTTTTTATTTATTTTTCATAATCTTTATAGCAATAACTTCCATTTCTCCTAAAATTTTAGTTATCTCCATAATCATTGATTATTCTCATTTATACTGTCATTTAAAAGGTCCTCCATTCTTCCTCTCATGGGTACATTAACATGGATAAAAGAAAGAATAGAAGAAAAAGCAGCAGTTGCAACATGGATAAAAAAGAGCGTGTGTGTGAATTTAAAATCCTTGATAACAACTTGTTTGAATTTGGTTAGATATTTTACTTAGTTGTGGAGCTTTTCCGTATTTACTATCTGTAAAAACATCAAGATATTATATTTATCAAGTGCTTAATATTAATAACAGTACCTACTAACTAAGGAGATTTTTCTCAAATTATAAGTTTGGTTCACACCAAAACATTGCTAGAGGATAATCAAGTTAGATCTTGAATAAGGAATCCTCAATTACATTTTGTAGTATATTAAATCTTTAAGTGTACTCCATTCTTCGATTATGAAGGACAAAAGGAGTAAAGATGCAATGCCACCTCAATTAAAATTTAGTATATTTTACCATTTGAGTGAATTTCAACAGAAATCACGCTCCAAATAGTTATGCAAGAATACAATTTATATTTACCCTTTATGCATAAGGATCATTGTATATAATTACTCATGATCCCTATAAAAAGGGAGGTAAGCTAAAAAGAGAAAAAAAAAAACGTACAATA
>NC_029787.2:116691127-116703836 GCF_000816755.2 Arachis ipaensis
AATAAAATACATGCATAAATCAAACAAATACCAATATTATATGAAAGTCCCAAAACAAAAAAACATTACATGCATATCTTCGTTCATATATCTATATAAATTGAATTTATTAAATTCGAATTAGGTCTTGTACTACCAAATCGAATTAAAAATATACGAATTAGTATTGTTTTATAAATCTATATAAATCGAAGTAACTGAATTTGAATTAGCATTATAGTGTTAAATCGAACTAACATGTATTGATTTGCAATGAACCCTAGTAAATCGAATATAACAAATTTGACTTATAAGCAATGGTGCCTAATGGTAAATCGAATCCACTAGGTTCGATTTAGTATGTAGTTATGTCTATATGTATAAATTGAGTTGAATTAATTCGATTTATTAGGATACTAACGTATATAAATAGGAGCTGAACGTGAATTCCTCTTCATAGTGGGACTCCCAATGGCTAGTGATTATAGTTTTTTAGTTCTAGAGCACTTCAGAGGGTCGATTAAGAAAAAAGCACAATCTGAAATAAAATTTACTGATAAGGATCCACTAAGTATTTTTCTCAAACCTTCTACGAGTTTCAGCGAGTTTCAAAATACTATAATCGAAAAACTGAGGCTACATGGCGTGAAACAGGTGGAGAAGTTATTCTATAGAATTCTGATTCTGTGTTGCATGATGGTGTGAAGTATGATTCGTTCATCATAGACAGTGACAAAGATTTGCAAGTTCTATTTCATTGTCATTGCTAGTTTCCCAAGGTGAGGACCCCTGTGCTATTGGCCAAGCTTGTAGATGTGGTTTGTAGTTCAGGAAGTTCGAATCGGAATCCTCAATCTTCAGCAATGCCAGCTGATTCCAGTTCGAGACTGCTTGGTGCCTCATCATCTGTGCCTGTGATTGCACCTAAAGCAGTTTTGGTTGTATCTCTGTCCTTCGCAACTGATCTTAACCGCAATCGTGACGGAGAAGTAGGTGACAATCGACCATTCAGTGAGTTTGCTATTGCCATGGCCGATACTCCTGTTATGGTCCCGGTTTCCGGGGAGGGTGGAGCAATAGATGGTGTTGAGGATGTACTGCGGGATGATGATAATGATATGGATACCGCCACGATTACCGACGATAGTGATGATGACATTGCGAGGAGTATTCTAGCCGGGGATGGTGGAGCATATAGTTCAGGAACTCAACAGTACACCCTGCACTTTTCAACTTTGGACTTGGATGCCATGACATAGCAGGGGTTACTAAGAGTACCTTTTGGATTTGGGGCCAGACATCCATAGGATACAGGAGCTCTGATTGAGTTCCAAGTTGGAAAGCAGTTTCAGGATAAAAAGGAGGCCGTGTTAAGCGTGAAGACTTATAGCATCCACTGTGGGGTTGAGTACAAAGTGTTGGAATTTGATCATCGCAAGTACCATAGAAAGTGTAAGGATTTTGGCAAAGGGTGCACATGGTTTATTTGGATCAGTCTTTGCCAGCGCAGGATTATTTGGCAGGTAAAACAGTACAATGGACCTCATACTTGTCTGGCCACCTCGATATCTCGTGATCACAGGATGCTTGATTACCATGTTATATCAGCTTTCATACTGCCTATGATTAGAGCTGATGCTGCTGTGTGAATCAAGGTCTTGCAGAATACAACAGAGGCACATTTTGGTTTTAGACTGACTTACAGGAGGGTTTGGTTGGCTAAGTAGAAGGCTGTGGCACAGATTTACAAAGATTGGGAGGATTCATATAATTAGTTACCCCAATGGGTACTGGTGTGCAGATCACGATGCCAGGTAGTGTTGCAATGCTGAGGACGAGTCCTATGCGAGTTGGTGGCAAGTCAATGAGTCATAAGCTTATTTCCATCGGCTTTTTTGGACATTTTCACCGTGTATGAAGGCCTTCCGACATTGTAAGCCATTGGCTAGTGTTGATAGGACCCACTTGTATGGCAAATACGAGGGTATACTGCTCGTTGCGATTGCTTAGGACGGCAATTCCAATATCATTCTTTCTATCTTATCTTCGGCAGCACGTAATGCCTCAGCCAGAAATTCTAGTCCTATCTGATAGGCATAATGGGATTTAGGCTGCACCGGAGGCTCCTGATGGCAGTTGGCTTCCACCTAATGCATACCGGGCATTTTTATTCGACACGTGATGGCAAATTTTGCCCTGAGTTTTAAGGGCAAGGATGCATGGAGGTTTTCTATTGAATGCTGCCTACGCCAAGACTGAGGTCGAGTTTGACTACTAGGTTGACATTTTCCTATCCGAAGACCCAGCAATGTGTGACTGGGCTAACAGACTTGAGTATGCACAGTAGACTCAGCATTGGGATGAAGGTCGGAGATTCGGGCATATGACTACCAATATCTCCAAGTGTGTAAACTCGATACTAAAGGGTGTCAGGAACCTTCCAGTTTGTTCGTTGGTGAAGTCCACCTATGGGAGATTGGTCAATCTATTTGTTCGCAAGGGAAGAGAGGCAGAGGCACAGTTAGGAACCCGGTAGCAGTTTAGTCAGCATCTGATGAAGGCAATAGAGGCTATTCTAAAGGCCTCAAGGTGTTTCATGGTGACTTTGTACGACAGGGATAATTCTGAGTTTACTGTAGCTGAGACAACTTTGGCTGGTAACAGCGGCGACGGCGCTTGATACGTTGTGCTCTTTGGGCCAGAGGGACCTCAACCTCATCTCAGTTGCCATGATGCTCCATGTCGTCTAGTATGCACTCTGCTGATGTAGATGGACCATCATGTGTGATGCACCACTATTTCGTGGTGCATTTTATGCTGAATTAAGGGGATTTTTATCACCTTTTCCCGCATTTATTCAATGAAATAGCATGGTTTCATGATTTTCTCCTAATTTGTGCTTAAGTGTGAAAACATACTTTTTAGGCCTTTAATTTGCTAATTTTAATTCACCTTTGATTCCGCTAGATGCCTTGATGTGTTTGTTAGTGAATTCAGGTTGAAAAGGCTAGGAATGGATCAAAGGAGTGAAGAGAAAAGCATGCAAAGTGGAGAACTCATGGAAAATCAAGGAGTGGGAGTACATTCATCGACATGCACACGTAACAGATGCGCACGCGTGAATATGAAGTAGCATGACGACGCGTATGCATGACATGACGCGTATGCGTGGGAAGTAAAAATGCCAATCGACGCGTACGCATGACCCATGCATACGCGTCGATGCTCGCACATGACATCATTAAAGTGAAAATGCTGGGGGCGATTTCTGAGCTTCCCAGGCCCAGATCCAACTCATTTTCTGAGCCTATTACATACAAAATTGAGGGAGTCAAGGGGGGGGGGAGCACATAGTTGAGTTTTGATTATGTTTTAGGCTAGTTTCTAGAGAGAGAAGCTCTCTCTTTTCTCTAGAATTATGTTAGATGTAGATTATGATTTCTTAGATCTAGGTTTAATTCATGCTTTGATTTACTTTTCCTTTCTAATTTCTTGTTTCTTTACCTTTGCTTTCCTAGTTTAGTATTTTAATCCTTGTATTTGTTTACTTTGTTGTTAATGCACTCTTGTTCCTTCTATTTTCCTTTAATGCAATTTGAGTTTCATGTTCCTTCATTGTTAATTTGAGTTGTTGTTGTTAATTTCCTTGCAATTAGTAGTTGTAGATTTATATTTCTTGCAATCTTATTTTGTCTTCCTTTTATGCCTTCTAAGTGTTTGACAAAATGCTTGGAAGGATGTTAGAGTAGATTTTTGTGTTCTTGGCTTGGGATGGTAACTTAGGTGAACTTGAGTTGCTAATGTCCAAGTCTTGATAATTGGTGTTCCATTGACTCTAGCTTCCACTAAATTAATTAGTGAGTGGCTATGACTTATGGATTAGGATTGGTGTAGCTCATTTGACTTTCCTTCACTTGTTAGAGGATGACTTAATGAGATTGATCCTTACAATTATCATGTTGTGGTTAGTAATAAGGATAAAGATCCTTAACCATCAACCCTTGCCAAGACCTTTTAACTATTTGAATTTCATTTATTTTCTTGCAATTTATCTCTCATGTCCTTTATTCAAAACCCCAAAAATACTTGTCCTATAACCAATAACAAGAACACTTCCCTGCAATTCCTTTGAGAGACGACTCGAGGTTTAAATATTTCGGTTTATATTTTTATTGGGGTTTGTACTTGTGACAAACAAATTTTTGATTGAGGAATTGTTTGTTGGTTTAGAACTATACTTGCAACGAGATTTCATTTGTGAAATTTTTTACCGACACACAATTTTCCTTTCATCAATGTGCTAGTGGACCTGTGGTGAATGTCGAAGGGGGAGTCCCGCCCGATGTAAATGTGTCATCCAAAGGTCCAGAAAGAGGCTTATTTAGATCCACATCTAGGTGTATCTGGGGTCCGGCTACCTGAGACATGTGGCGCGCCAAGTCATCCTCCGGTATAATAACACTAATCTCATCAAGGAAGCGTAACCCTCCAAAGTCCGCGTCAAGGCCCTCACTGCCAAGCAAGTCCGATAGCATCTAACTTGGACTAATGTATGTTTGGCTCTCGTGCACCACCTCGTTGCTACTTGGAACCCCGACAAAATAATCAGCAAACCCTCTACCACGATCCCCGCAACCTCTGTAACCAGATTCTACACTATCACCATAACAATCTCCACCAACATCTCCTACACCACCGGAACTACCCTCACTTCCTCCTAAACCCCCACTCATCCCTCTATCATATCTACCCTCAGGGCTCCTCCACCCCCCTCCATACTTACCACCACTCCAAGTACGCATGTGAAGGTCCTGTGTTTGGAACAACATCAAATCGTAGCACATTAAAGAACGAAACTCTCGCGCGATCTAGAATTTTCACAAATAAATTTCCGTTGTAAGTATAGCTTCTAGACCGACAAGAATTTCTTTCTTACAAAAGTCTTGGTTGTCACAAGTAACAAAACCCAATAAAATTTATAACTGAAGTATTGAAACCTCGGGTCGTATTCTCAAGGAATTGCAGGGAGGTATGATTTATTATTGGTTATGTAAAACATTATATTTTTGGGTTTTTGAAATAGGGAACAAGTAATTTAAATAACAAGAAAAATAAATTAATAATTAATAAAATCTCTTGGCAAGGTATGAGAAATTGAAGTCCTATTCTAGTTATCCTTATCAGGTATGATGAGAATTAGATTCTGCTCCCACTTAAATTAACCCTTGCTAAACAAAGAAAAGTCAAGTGGACTAATTAATTTGATCCTCAAGTCCTAGTCAACTCCTATAGAAAGACTAGAGTTATTGGAGTACAAATTAACCAGTAGAGAATTCCAATTTCAATCAACAGCTGAGTTTGATAACTCAAGCGTTGCTAATTACTTAACCAAAGCCAAAAGGGGAAAATATCTTAAATTAAATTAGGTTTAATTATTCTGCGGGTCCCTATAGTTTCACCGAATTTTTAATTAGGTCCTTATACTTTTTTCTTTTTAATTGGGTCCCTGTATGTTAATTTTTTTTCAATTAAGTCCCTGCCGTCAGTATTACGTTTAACATAACAGAATATTCTTGGTAAAAAAGAATATTCCTCTCATTTAGCTGGAGTGGCCAGGTGAACTAATATGAATTTTTCCCAAAAACCAAAAGCACCCCTCACATTTCATCCCAAAGAAAAAAACCCTAAATTGCTCTTGTCTCCTCCTGTGTCTCCTGCGTCTTCTGCGTCGGTCCGTCGGCGGCGTCCGTGTCTGGCATCAACTGCAACGAACGCGTGGTGGTGTGCTGTCCGTTGCCTCCTTCCCTCTGCGCTTGTCCGTCCAAGGCGTCGCCGTCCCTCGCGGTGAAGCCCCTCGCCTGGCGTCACCGCGCTGCACGTGTCGAGCCTCGTAGCGCTTGGCCTCCCGTCTCCGCATTGTGCCTCTACTCCTTCTCCCTGCACTCGAACTGTCTGCAAACAGGTAACAAAAAAAGTCTCTTTTTTTTCAGTTTTAAAATTTGATATTTATGCTAATTTTGTTTCTTTAAAATTATGACATTGGTTGATTATGTATTTGTTGAATTGATTTCTAGATTGTTTTGATTTAATGGTTTATTTAGGGTTTAGGGTATCAATATTTATGTATAGGGATTGTTTTGATTTAATGGTTTGCAATAATTTAGTTTTGTTTCTCTTAACAGTGTTAATTGATTTGGAGTGTTACTCTCAAGTTTACAAATTGCTCTAGAAAATACATAATTCGACGATTTTTTTTGAACATATAAACATTACCGGTTTGACCATATATATCATGCTCTCTAAAGTCATGATCATTCATAGATGGATATAGCTGATGATCATGATGAAGTATTGAATTTGAAGTGAAGTGTGTGTGTGCGCGTGCATTAAGTGAATTGTGTGTTCATATTATTGTTTGGTCAAAGTGAATTATGTGCTCATGTTAAGTCAATTGAAAATATTGATCATATTGGTCTGGTCTTTGAAAACCCCACACCCACTCATTAACAGTAATGCTAATATGCTGCCTAAGCTCTAATTTGGGAGTATTGGTATCTAATATCTATATCTCTTTTCTTTGGGGTTTTATTTCTTGTTTGTTTTCTTTTCATTGGATGATTCATCTTGTATCATTGCTTTTAAATTGATTGGTGCTAATAACAAGCTTCTTGGACTTATTTTTTGTTTACTTTTCTTTTCTGTTCTTTTCTTTAAGCAAGATAGAAAAAGCAATAATAGTTTACATATAGCAACCGCAGATAATATGGACATAATAGAAGGTATTGTCCCAATTTAATTATGTCAGATATTTTACAAATTTGAATATACAAACTACTGTTTTACTATTTTCTAATCAAAATTATAGGGTGTTTGATGTGTTTAGTAGATTAGGTTGTCATAGTATAACATATGATGTGTGAAAATAGATTATAAATTATGCTGTGTTATAAATTACTGTTTTATCAATGTGGATTGCAAATAGATTATGCTGCCTTATAAATAGATTATAACATGATTATAAATTGATTATGCTGTGTTATAAATAAATTCTCAGGCTCCAACCACAGCCACCTCACAACAAGCCTTACCTCTTGAAGGGCTAGCCTCCTAGCCTCCCCTAGTTGTGGCAAGTGCAAATTCTCAACAACCACCTAAAGTATCTTCTCAACCTTTACTCAAGACAAAGGTGTTTGGTGTGAGGAGAAATTGGCAGCTAAAGTTATGAGTGAGGAAGCAAAAAGGGGCACCTACTCTACATATAGACCTAAGTGATGACTGAAGTATGATTAAATTTATAGTTAGGGTTGTTGGGGTTGCTATTATATAGTATATTTTGTTTTCAATTGTGTCTCTGTGGCCACTATTTATTATGTGGATAGGACCATTATTTTGATATTTTGGAATTAGGTTGGACCACTTTTAATTGTTGCACTTCTTGGACCCTTATTTTGGACTAGGTATGTGGCATATATGACCACTTATGCTGTGATATTTTGTGTAAGTAAGGGGTACAGCAGGAACACTTATTTAATGAAAATATATGTGGCATATTATCTGGCCACTTTTTTCTGCAAGTTGTTGTCAATTGTGAAACTTTAAATATTCACATTGATAAAGTTTCTTTCCAACTATCATTTTATTGTTATACACACACAAAATACATCAAAATACAAAATTCATTCAAACTAAACATAATTAGCTTTAATTGGATTGAAGCCATAGATCCTTTTACATAAAATTTCATAGCACAGATAACTCTAAAATCTTGCAAACCACATTTCAATTATTAAGACTAGCAAAAACATAAATAGCATATATTGCATTTTACATTGAATTTTCATATTGTCATCTAATCTCCCAACTTATTCTTGGAGAATATTGAACTCATCACATAATCTACCCACACAAGCATCTATTTCTCTGACTTCAATAATTAATCTCTCCATCTCCACGTTTAATCTCTCTATCTTTCTTTCTTGTGCATCCAATTTCCACATTTCACCCTCCAACTTAGCAGAATTTTGTGTTCCAACAACTCCAACAGCAGCAGCAGACACGTTACTTCTTGCACCAACTTCATCAACCCACTCAAAAAATTTGCATCTTCTATTAGAGAAAGAAATAAATCTTCTATTAGGATTTTTTGTTGTTCCTGAAATTTGAAGACTTAGAGTGTCACCACAAAAACAGTGAACCTGCCATTTTTTTTCCTTTGGCCACCCATTCTTTGCACCGTCATGAACCTCAATCCACTTAAAATCATCAATTCACTCAAAAGTTGCATTTTGGTATCTTCCCACAAGTAACATACCTCCTACCATGGTCAGAAACGGCTGAGGAACGGCAGATTGTTACTGCCTCTCCACAGAAACACAGATGTCTTCTTTCCTTTGGGTTGGAGCTCCTGGAAACATAGCTTCCCGAAGAGAGAATGAATGAGGTTCCTTGACTTTGAGCCATAAATTTGGAGAAGATAAATATTGAAAATGAAAAACGGAGAAGAAGAGAAACCTCAAATAACTCAGACACAAATCTGTTTATAGGGAGAAGAAAGGGGTAAATAAGTCATTTCACAACTCACTAACATTTTTTTTAACGTTAAACGTTAATAGGGACTTAATTGAAAAAAAAATCACGTATAGAGACCCAATTGAAAAGAAAAAAAGTATAGGGACCTGCAGAGTAATTAAACCATTAAATTAAAAATATTCATAAATAATATAAAGCAAAATTAAATCTGAAAATACCTCAATTTATATTAATTAAGAAAATCCTAACATGAATGATTCATAAGCCAAATTGAAAAGATAAATGAAAATTAAAGTAATAGAATCAATAAAGGTAGAAAATAAATTAAAGGAATATTGAACCTGTGATTGAAGAAGAAATAAACATAACCTTTAAGAGGAATCCTAATCCTAATCCTAAAAACTACATCTAAAATCTAAAATTATGAATTATGAATGTTGTATTCTGTATATCCTTGATTCCTCCATTCTCTGGCTTATATTCTATGTTTCTGGCTTGGATTGGGCCGAAAAAAGAGTCTAGAAATCGCTGGGGGCATTTTCTGCAGATTTTTGTACGTGGCGTCTGTCACGCGTCCGCGTGGGTCATACGTTCGTGTCATCTGGGAGTTTTCCTTGTCACGCGTACGCGTCGGTCACGTGTACGCGTCAATTGCGTTCTGCTCAGGGCGTGCGCTGCGTCATCCACGCGTTCGCGTCGCTGCATTTTTGCGCTAGGCACGCGTTCGCATCGTTCATGCGTTCGCGTCGCTGCCTTTTTCTTCAAAACTCCATTTTTGTGCTTTCCTTCCATTTTTGTATGTTTCCTTTTTGTCCTTTGAGTCATTCCTGCCCTATGAGATCTGAAAACATTTAACACACAAATCACGGCATCGAATGGTAATAATGGATAATTAAAATTATTATTTTTAAAGCATAGGAAACATGTTTTTCACTTATATCATAAAATAAGGAAGGGAAAGTAAAACCATGCAATTTACATGAATAAGTGGGTGAAGGATTGAATAAATCACTTAAATTGAGCACAAAATACATCATAAAATATGGGTTTATCACACATGCTACGTCCTGTTGGTCCAATGAATGTGCCAACTCTGTAAGGTATTGGAAAACCACTGATCTCCACCTCTACCATCCTTAGACATCAAGAAATCGATATTGAGTACAGCACGGGGTCGATGCTGTACTCCACCAAGTTGCGGTAGCACCTGATCCACCTGATGCTACTCTATGACAGCAAAATAGATCAATGCTGTCATAGCCCTCCATAATGCCATATGCGGTGTCTCCAGTATCTTATGGTGCACCACCTGAATGACATCAGGCAAGCTATATGGCATCTACGTGAACTATGAATAGAAATAGTTATCACATGTCATCATAAACAGTAAAAATTGCCAAGATAACATTAACGATGAATATATTGAAACCCTAAATACTCACATTCCTGGCCTGAAGTACATTTATCCTAAGCCTCCAATGCATGACTCGAGGCCCCTTCTCGCTCAACGATGGCTGATAACCTGACCATCTGTGACCCAAGAAATTTTATCAACAACGGAAATAAATCTAGAAAATATTAACAAACACAACATAACTCAAAAGCAAGTACCTCGACGCCAACGGCCAATGAAAGACATCAAATCCATCATCATGGAAACTAGGGAACCGCCAGAAGATCCATAACTGCAGGAGCTACAATGGACCGGCTAACTTTACCACATTCCTGTTGGCCGCATGACACATGCACCAGTATAACCATGATAGAGAAGCAAACCCCCAGCTATATTGACCCATGTCCTCTAGCTTGGCTACGTAGGGTAGCCAATGAATGTGAAGACGTGTACCAGACTTATCACTGATAGCTGATTCGATAAGAGCATCATGATATACACTCGGCCATACTTCCTAACCATAGCATTGTTTGCGCCCTAAGGAAGCTTACTGAATGTCTCCTGCATCCAAGTACACTTCACCGTGGACTTGTCGATGTAGTTTGCAGGAAGTAAAACACCCAATAGCTCTTTGAACCATGCTTACACTAGGCGGCTGCCGTCGATGTATCTCTCAAAGTTTGTGAGGCATCCACTGACGTACTGACCGTCGATCGGGAGTCCTAATTGGTATGTTACATCTTGCGGTGTAATCGTGCACTCCCCAAACGACATGTGAAATGTATGCATCTCTGGATGCCATCTCTCCATGAATGCACTCACTAATGGCTCATCCAACCTAAACCAAGTCTCATTCAACCTTACAAGATGGTATAAATCGGTCATCTACAAGTACGGTATGATTTTGTCATCCAGGGACATGCTGTGTTGCCTTCTCATGTTGGTGATACAGCGATGAGGCTGCACTATGATAAAAAATTATTTATAAGAACCATAACAAAACAGTGTCATTAAAGGAATACTAAATAATGCATAACCTAATTTAAAAAAATAACCCAAATCCAAACATATAATCTTACATGTTCAAACAAAAAAAATGCTAAATCTGAATGGGCCTAACACAGAAAGCTCTAATAAAAATTTAACTTTAACGTATAAAACATATCGCAATCATCAATCACTATTATGATTGTCACTGTTGAGTTAAAGTGAATCCTAACTAAACTAATTCTCACTGCACAATACAATATAAAATTAATAACTTAAAAATTCTAATAGAGCCTTCAGTCACTACTCTAATTTATATTTATAAGTACCATTTTGAATTTTTAAAATCTAACTAACTACTAAATCACTACTTCTAACCATCATTTATATTTTAAAAATTAATTTTCTAATTTTCTAACTAAGGTTTATAAACACCTACTAGAAGAAGCATGTTGACATTACTAACATTACTAACCTACATTGAAAAAAATATTTGAGTAATTATCTAAATTAGACCCCAAAAATTTTAAAAGTGAATATTTTAGTCCCTAAGAAAAATTAATACACAGATTAATCTCTAAGGTTTTACTCCGGCAGACAGATCAGTCCCCAGTTCATTTTCTGGCAGAGTAATTACCCAGATCAGTCCCCAAGGATTTTAAAAACAGACATTTTAGTCCTCAAAAAAGATTAATATACAAATCAATCCCTAACGTTTCTCTCTATTAGATATAACAGTCCTCCGGCCAAAAATAAAATAACATAAATTAATTATTATTATTAATTACACAATAATATTGTACTATAATTTTTTGTATTTTTTAGACAAAAATAATGATAAATTTATTCATTAGATTCTTATATATATATAGTCACTCAATAATAATAATAATAATAAAATTATTAAAAATTATTCTACAAATTAAGTGACAATATATATATAAGAATCTAATGAATAAATTTATCATTATTTTTGTCTAAAAAATACAAAAAATTATAATACAATATTATTATGTAATTAATAATAATATAATAATAATTATTATTTTATTTTATTTTATTTTTGGACGAAGGACTGTTATGTCTAATGAAGAGAAACGTTGGGGATTGATTTGTACATTAATTTTTCTTGGGGACTAAAATGTCCGTTTTTAAAATCTTTGGGGACTGATTTGGGTAATTACTCTGCCGGAAAATGAACTTGGGACTGATTTGTCTGCTGGAGTAAAACCTTGGGAATTGATATGTGTATTAATTTTTCTTAGTAACTAAAATATCTGCTTTTAAAATCCTTAAGGACTAATTTGGGTAATTACTCAAAATATTTTTATTCACTAACCGCTTTATGGATGACACGAGCAATATGCACGACTTAATCCAACCGACAGATATAGGTCGTGTCGTCCTCCATGTGTTTAGATTTAAATTTTGTGAGGTTATTGCCAAAGTTTTCTATCACGTTGGTTTTTTGTGATGGAGAAGAAAATGATTTATAATTCGAAACAATTGAATTAAAATTCTATATATAGGTGTAATATTAGTAAATCAATTTTATTAGCTTTAATTTACTTATGCTATTCAATGACTATAAATCGAAGCCATCACATTTAAAATAAGAACGTAAATTGAAACCACTTATTTCGATTTACTTTAACTACAATTCGAAGCTCCATTAATTCGAATTACTATGTGTTAGTCAAAACGACGTTTTTAACCAACTAAAAATTGAAATTATATAAGTTGATTTTATATATTTTACCTACTACATCAAATTATATTGATTCAAATTATATTGACTAAGCCTAAATCGAATATAATAAA
>NC_029787.2:116704052-116705014 GCF_000816755.2 Arachis ipaensis
ACTATTTAGTTTCTT
Source organism: Arachis ipaensis (assembly GCF_000816755.2). Classification (NCBI taxonomy): domain Eukaryota; kingdom Viridiplantae; phylum Streptophyta; class Magnoliopsida; order Fabales; family Fabaceae; genus Arachis; species Arachis ipaensis. Next base: position 116,704,068 of record NC_029787.2, read on the forward strand.
TACGTGTTTTACCCAAGTTTTAACCTTAGATTTATAAAACAAAGATTAGCTCTATTTCAAATTTTATTAATAAAAATAATTCATCGTAATTTATTTAGGTTTTAAAAAACGTCAAAGGAATAAAATTAGGAACCCGTAAAAATTATTTGGAGATCAAAATTTGCAGACAATGTAGAAGCCCCTTGTTTTTAAAAGCAGCGTTGATTTGACGCTGCTGGCGCATGCCTTAAAACCCTTCCCTATATAATCCCATCTTTTCTCTCTCCAATCTTGTATTTGAAAAAAACTCTAACTTTGTTTCTCTCTCTATTTGAATCCGGATCCAGCGCCTTCGATTCACGCGGCTCCAAACACAAACCCTATCTTTCTTCGCTCTTTCTCTCTTTTTCTTCTTCTTCTTGTACATTCTCTGTTGTCCATTTACGTCGCAACTGCAACTGCAACTGCAACGAACTCAAAGCGCACAATGAAGAAAGGAACGAAGAGAAAGGCTACTCAGAACCAACCAAAATCTTCTCAAGAGAACAAGAAGCCACGAGCTAAGCGTGCCAAGCCTCAGTCCGAACCGGAGTACTTCGAAGATAAGCGCAACTTGGTACAATCCCTATTTACTTTTGCATCATATAGTAGTTCCGATATGTGTTCATGTTTATACTTTGATTTTGCTAAAATTCTTGTTGCCAATATTATTATTGGCTGCGAGCATTCATGGAAATTTGGCGTGTATTGCTACGACAAGTACGAAGACTATAGGTTATGCCAGGGTCAATGAAGGATTTGTTCCTGAGCTAGATTGCGGTTCCTTTTAGGAAGGAGGTGATGCGAAATTGGATTGTTACTTTCTTCTGTATATTATGGTCAATATAGACTGCTAGGAACGAGGTAATGTTTTGCCAATAAAAGATGGGGGTTTGGTAAGATGCAAACGGAATTGTTAGAAGTGGAAT
>NC_029787.2:116705090-116705525 GCF_000816755.2 Arachis ipaensis
TCCCTTTCTCGTTGCTGCTGCAAATTCGGGGAAGAACAATGAGCACTAAAGGGGGCTCGTTGGTGAGATACAAGGTGATACGAAGGTGGTATTAAGTGTTGGTGGATGCTGGATTGCTGGTACTTCGCTTTAGTATTATTTAGTGTTAGTATGTTTTTTATGGTACTGGACAGGAGCATACGCTATTTGGAAGCCTTGTTTTCTATCATAGGTTCTTCGTTGTTTTTTTGTTTTAGTTTTTCTTGTACATTTTCAAGAAAAAGAAAAGTACATCCTGAGTTAAAACACACATTATTCATTAAATGGATGAAAATGCAAAATAAAGGTAAGATATATTTTGAAACTACAAAAGAAAGCAACCTAGAACCAAGTTATAGCATTACTGGGCTACTGGTAGAGTTGTGTCATTTGTGTAGATATTGACATTTGGCTTTT
>NC_029787.2:116705557-116711846 GCF_000816755.2 Arachis ipaensis
ACATGTGTGATGTTTGATTTTGTCGTTAATAATACTAGTTACTGGTTATCCTATAGTTGGAAGTGGCTTTTAACTGTTTTAGATTGTACTCTGTTTTAGATTGTACTCTGTTTTGGAGAAGTGTTTGTGGGGATATGGATATTGTGGTGTGACGTGACTATATTGACTTTTAATTATTAAATATGTGTTATATTGCTTATGCTGATAATATTTGACAATATGGGCTGTGTAGGAAGACTTGTGGATAGAAACATTTCCCGTTGGAACAGAGGTTTGTTACCTTTTTTCTGGGGTTTTCTCCATTTTATGAGTTCATATTAGCTGTTTCTGTTCGACATTTTTTTCTTATTATTGCCTTGTGTTATAATTCCAGTGGGACCAGTTGGATTCTGTCTATCAATTCAAGTGGGATTTCTCTAATCTCGAAGTGAGTATTTGACATTGTGGCTGTTGTGGCTCTTTTCTCAATGAGTTTTATTTTATTTGACAAATTCCTGATGATATCTTGTGTTGTATTCAGAATGCATTTGAAGAGGGTGGTGTTTTATATGAGAAAAAGGTTTATCTCTTTGGTTGTACTGAGCGTAAGTAGCTTGCAAACTATCATTTTGAAAGGAGTCTATTTGAAACTTTTAGATAACCATTTCCGGGTTTGTGTTCATTTATCTGACATTTCATCCATCTTGTCATCTGCAGCTCAACTGGTCATGTTTAAAGGTGAAAGCAAAGTTGTCTGCATACCTGTTGTTGTAGCTGTAAGTGTTTGGACTGGGCTATCTACTTTATTATAAAGATGCTTTGAGTACATTGATTATTGCCAACAGATCTTACATGAAAATTATGTTTTTCCCCATTATTATTTTAATTTCTAAAATATTAAAAACTTTCTCCTGCAAACAGGTTGTATCACCTTTTCCACCATCTGATAAAATTGGGATTAACTCAGTTCAGAGGGAGGCTGAAGAAATAATTCCCATGAAACAAATGAAAATGGACTGGGTTCCATATATTCCCTTAGAAAACAGGTACTGGCTCCAATTTATTTTTGGTGATTTCTTTCGTATTATTATATGATTATATGTAAGTAACAAACATTGCTTCTTGGTCATCTCTGAACTTCTTCATATGTTTGATGTCTTCAACAGAGATAGCCAAGTTGATAGACTAAAGTCTCAAATATTTATCCTAAGATGCACTCAAAGAAGGTAAATGATTTCTTTGAAGTTGAAGCTATTTTTATACCTACATCTTTAAGTTCTCTTTTGATCTTTGTAAAGTAAACTCTTGGATCTACGGGCCTTATGAAAGAAAAGAATATGTGAATATGTGGACAATTATTGGAATAGCTTGAATGTCATCAATACTAATTTAAAAACAATTAGTGGTTTGTTTTTCTATTTGTAGCCTGATAAAATGACAAATTAATCATGTACCTAGTAGCTGTTTGTTTGCATGTTAAATTTGTTTTCCTTGCACTTTTGATTGGTTGATCCTTGGTATAGGAAATTTGCGAATAACTTTATCTCATCTGTTTCATGATATATATGGGGGCAGGTCTGCTTTAAAACACTTGAAGTTGGATAGATTAAAGAAATTTGAGTACTGCTTGCCATGTAAGTTTTCTGGTTTTTTAGACATTGTATATTACTTCTATCTGATAGATCATAGAAGATACCTGTGATATTTCACTATCTTTCTGCAATTTGATTAAGTAAAATACAGGATACTGTTATTTGGCTGATTTTGATCGAGGCATGATAGGCTAATCATCAGTCAGTCAGTCAGTGCTAATGTTCCTATTGAGAAGTTGTTTATGAATGCTTTCTTCTGTCCGATGCACAGATTTCTACCAACCATTTAAGGAAGATGAACTTGAACAGAGCACTGAGGTTCAAATAATATATCCAGCTGAGCCAAAGCCGGTAATTATGATCAGCAAACTTATTACTAGTGGAAGTGCATTCTTTTATTCGTTTGGGGTCACTCTATAAATTATTGTAGCAAGATGGGCTGATTTGACCTACATATATTATTATTATCATTAATATTTTCCCCTCAAAATGTTATACTTGGGTTTTGTTTGTTGCAGGTCTTTTGTGAGTTTGACTGGGAACTTGATGAGCTTGAGGTAATGAATTAATTTTATGGTTTTTGTAGTTTAGAATACTTAAGATTAAGCCAGCTAATAGCCGCAGTTTTGAAATTGGACTTATCCTTTTGCTACTCACAGTTAAATAGTAGACGATTTTTATAAAGCCTGACATTATTTTGTAGGAAATTTTATGTTTCTTTCACCTGTCATTTTGTGATGCTCATTGCTTACTGGCTGCACTTTGCTCTGTTATTAAGTTCTAGAAATCTTGACTCTTCTGTGGGGCGGGGATTAAAGATAGATAGGGATTGGTTTGTAATTGTTTTATCCGTGTTTCACTGCTTTACTGCCTTGTTGCCTTTTTGCATTAAAGTCTTTCAACTCTGCAGGAGTTTACTGATAAGCTCATACAGGAGGAGGAGTTGTCAGAAGACCAAAAAGATGCATTCAAGGTACCATATAATGGCTAATAGGTAGTTGGTTCATGATTTCCATATATTTTTAAGTACATTGTGTGACTGATACTTTTCTTTTATCAGGAGTTTGTCAGGGAAAAAGTTCGCGAAGCAAGGAGAGCTAATAGAGAGGTACCTTTGCTGCTGCTGGATCTGCAGATAATTTATTACTTCCTGATTTTTACCTGTTCCTTCCTTGTTGTAGGCAAGAGAAGCTCGGAGAAAAGCCATTGAAGAAATGAGCGAGGAAACTAAAGCTGCATTTGAGCAAATGAGATTCTACAAGTTCTACCCTGTTACATCGCCAGATGCACCTGATGTATCAAATGTCAAGGTAGTGTTTGGGCAATTTTCTGATGCGACCTTTCTCAAATTGATTACATCCAGAATGCATTCTTGCACTTATAAGCACTGAGACTGAGAATATCATTTTGTGCCTGCAGTCTCCATTCATAAACAGGTATTACGGAAAGGCTCATGAGGTTCTGTGAATGGCTTGAAGACAATCACAACAATATCCTGGCTTGTTTTGCCTACCATAACATATTTTGTTTTATATGAAGTCGAGGAGGCAACCCCCTGGAGCTTCCATCAAATTTTCTTTGTCGAAGTTGTCTAAAAGGAATGAACATACAATGTAAAATTGTAGGTCAGAAATCCTAGAGAATTGTACCAGGTGTTAAGGAGGAAATGAAACATGTTTCTGGCATCAAATTTGTATTTCTGAGCTCCTTGGAGCAGCAGTTCAAGTGGCTCCTGCTATCTTTATTTTCGAGGTCATTCTTTTTCCCTTCAAAATTAGGTGTATGACAGTTTTGATTAGAAGCTAAATGAGAAAAATAAATTTATTTATCGTATCAGGCTCTGAATCTGCTGTTGTTACTATAAGTTTACAACATCGTGGGTGATGTGTAATTTTTTTTCAGTCAAGGGACAATTTGATCCTTGAATCTGATGGGTTAATAGCTTGACTAGTTTCAAAATGTTATTGATGTCAACTTTGATATTTTTAGTTGGAACTAAATATAATTTTGTCCAAACTCAAATATAATTTTGACGTTTCAAGAGTTAAAACAAAATATGCTAGCACTAGCAGGCATGATGAGGCTTTTATATTCTCTGATCGCAACGGAGACTGAATGGGAAAAATTAAACGACAATAAGAATAATACTATTTGATGCCTTGGTTAAGATTGTTTGAGTGTTTATCAAGTTCAACATGGGTAGTATAAAAAAATAGGGTAGTTAATACTAATGGCCGATTGACTAGGTGTTTTTGAAAGTAAAAATAATGTATGTTGTCAGGGGGTGGAGCTTAGTACTTGGTAAGGGGGCAATGCCCCCTCCTCCAAATTAAATTTTTTTTATGAATACAGTTGTTTAATTTTTCTTTTCCATCTTATAAAGTTATGTTTTTTATATTGATCTCCTCTAAGAAAATACTCTAGCAACGCCCCTATATGTTGTACTGTGTATTTCGTGTACTATGCAAATCTTTTGTTTTTTTGGTTTCCCACGGTATCTCCCAACTCGACAGGTCAAGGACTAATCCGTCGCGGATCTGAGCTCCATTTAAGGGTTTGTCGCTGGCCAATGGGTTGCTGCATGCACAAAGCGGGATTCGAACCCCCGGCACTTGTTTAAGCGGACGAGTGAGCTGACCACTCGACCAACCCAAGTTGGTTTATGCAAATCCTTTGTTTCTAGCTGAGATGAGTTGCAAAAGATTGGCTCTTTAGGCCATAGGTAGTAATACCAAAGATTACAGTGGAGTTGAAAATTTTTATGGTTTTGTTTTAGTTGGTTGTATTTGTAGGAAAAACAGATCTTAATTGATATTGTAAGGTGTGAATTTTCATTATATATTTTTTGAATGAGACAAAAAAATATATTAAAGATGTTAAATAGTAAAAAAATCATACTTAATAACATCAATTGAAAGAAATTGAGAATCTATTCCCATATTGTAGCAGTTGAAATAAAATGTTTGTATTTGTTGGGTTTAGTTTCTTCTTTGATTTTGTTTTTTTATTGAACTATATTTCACATCGGTATTGAGCTCTTTCCTTTTAAGAAAAAGTAGTATAAAATATTACTTCATTTATACTGTTTTAATTAATCATTTATCAAGTTCAAAGAATGATATTCATACATTTCCACTTTGGTGATTATTTTATTTTATTTTCTATTGGGTCCACTTTGGTGAAATTTGAGAACGATATCGTGATAACGCAAATGGGTTGGGTCAAAGTTTAATTTATTCTACAATAACCAAACTCCTTAATTTCGACAAGTGGATAAGAATTTTTCCCCCCTATAGGGTTTTCCTTAACATTTCAATTTATTTGTAAATTAAATACATATACATATAAAAGTGATCGTCCTCCTAGGAGTAGGATGAAGCTTAATAATCTGTAGCTCTTATTTTCACTTCAATTAAGCTTTATCTGCTAGACTGCACAATTCTTCACCTTCTAGGGTTTAATCAGTTTATTAGCAAATTAATTTGATGACCACATATAAATTAGCTTCCCTAAGCGAAACACTTAATTATGTATGTAAGGGTTAATGTACATCAACAGAGAAAAGGTGAATATATACAACAGTTGCACCTTTTATTTAAAGCCAAGTATAAAACACAATAAGTTAGTTCAGCAACTAAGAATGATATGAGTCAATATTATATTATATCTTATATAAAACGAGAATAACAAATATTTTTCAGGTAAAAATAATATCTAACTACCATTCAACCCTATAACTACGTAGGTCTGATGGCATCATCAACCTACGATTATCATTACCATTGGCATTAGCATCAGCATCACCATTGACATTATCAACCACACTCTGATGATGATTATTGAAACTCTTTGATGGAGTAGTAGTCGCAGTAGTGATAGTACTGTGATTCAGAACTTGATGAGGCCCAACAGAGTAAAACCCTCCATCATTATTATTACCATTAAAACCTGCAAAATCAGCAACACCATGATGATGATTATTGAGTTCTGGAGAATGATGATGATGAAGATGATTAACCGGCATGGAAGTCTTGTCCCCTTCAGTTTCCCTATAGTTGTTGAGATAAAGCTTCAAGGGTCCAACATAGTTCTCAAAACCAAGCGTAGTCATGGCCCAAAGAAGATCATCACCATTGATGGTCTTCCTCTTCTCCCTCTGGCACTTGTCGGAAGCTTCACCAGTTATGAAGCTTATGAACTCAGACACACACTCCTGAACAGTTTCCTTCGCCTCCTTCGAGATCTTGGCATTCGGCGGCAGCGCCTTCTTCATGATCCTGCTGACGTTTGCAATTGGGAGGAACCTGTCTTGTTGTTCCTTCGATGAAGAACTATCTGAGATGTTCCCTGATGTTGGACTTCCCACTGGGCTTGTTTGATTCCTCTTATTATTCCCTCCTGCCATGTTTGATTTCACAGTTCTCTCTTAGTGCAGTTTTTGAAGAAGAAGCTAAGTGGTGTGAGGGGAAGGAATGGAAAAGGTGTTGTTGGGAAGATAGATATAAAATGAAAAAGTGGTGAGAAAGGTTTTTGATGTGGAATAATATTGGAAGAAACTAAAAGCAATTAGGATGGTAGTGGTGGTGGATGCAAGATCTCACAAAGGATGGTCTTTATACCAGTTAACATGCCCATGCTTGCTCTTTAAATAATAAGCCATCATTATTTCAAAATATCAAAATCAAAATTTTTAATTTTCATACCATGAAAATCAATTT
>NC_029787.2:116712278-116715018 GCF_000816755.2 Arachis ipaensis
ATAAAAATAAAATGTTTTCAATTTCTTTTATTCAATGAGGAGCTGAGCATGCATACACAACTTGAAAATTTTTAAATGAGGTAGCGCCTTAGCTTGTTAGAACACTATATTTATGTATATGTTTAATATATTATTATTATTTGTACCATTAATTTCTTTTTTCTTTTTAATATATTCAGCCACCTATTGGAAAGCTTTACCAAAGGAAAGGGTCGGCAATGCCATTTAAATAATTAAATAAATATAATTCTGGAATCTTGTGGCTAGTTGATCATCTGAGAAATTGTGATCTATTAATAGTGTAACGGTGTAATTTTATTTATTGTATTTGTATATCTTGTGAAAAATAGTTAATTTTACTAAGAAATATTATGGGATTAGTACTTTTTTTATCAATATTAATCAAAATTTTAATTAATAATTTATTTTATACTATTAAAATTAGGGTTCAGAAATTAAATTTTAAAATTTAGTTAATATTATATTTTTAGATATTATAAATAATTATATTTTTTATTGATTAAATATTAATAAAAGATAATAAATTTTATTAGTCTCGTAGTAGCATTACTCTTTTACTAAATATGATAATGCATAATTAATTAGATGCTTATTTATATGAAATATTTTTACACTAAAAAACTATACAATTTAAAGTTCATAGGTTAATTTAAATATATGTAGGGGCCAAAAATATTAAAACAGAAAGCAGAAAATTCAAAGTTTAAGCTGGAAGTTATTCATATATGATGGTGCAGTGGATTGAGTTCAAAGCAGAGCAGTACATCGTCTTTGGGTGTTTGGCAAAAATAATATTTTTTTGTATGTCCCACTTTATGAGCATCTTTGCCAAGGTACTTTGCAAAAAAGAGAAAATGCTTTTACAGTTGGACTAAGAAGTCAAGAACTACATATCAAAACAGTGATATTGTTCAAAATTGCAATGCAAAATGATGAGAGAATGATAACTAATTTGAGTTAGTGAAATAGTTAGTTCATTTAGATCGTTTAAATAAATATAAAGATTTGAATATCTTGTACATGTAGTAATTATTGGTTAATAATAAAATTTTAAATAAAATTTTTATTTATAACGAATTAGTTTTTTACTTGTTAAATTGAGAAATATGATTAAAAAAAATAACGAATAATGATGATTAAAAAAAAAAGGTAAAAAAAAAAAATTTGCTACAAGACAAGGCACTTTCGTTTTAATCATGTATGTTGGCTTCTAATCAGTTTGGAATTCTTAATCAGACCCCATAACATGATAAAAAAAAATTATTCGTACCCGTGCATGTGTTTTTTTTCTATATTTTTTAATTAAAAAAATAAAATGAATATAAAAAATATCGGATAGTTTGTAATTTTGATATACTATCATAATTTTTGCATATAAATTGAATTGTTGTTTATAAAAAAGGGTGTAATAAGAAAAAGATGAGGCAACAGCATATATGCTTTTCACTTTAATTTGCTCTATACTTTTATGTGTTGCTTTGTCTCATTTAGATTCTTTCATCACATAGACTATACATATTGCACTACAGTATCATCTCAAGGCATCTCTCAATCTTAAGTCCCAATTTTTTCTACTTTTCCACACATTTTTCATTCTTGAAACAATTTAATTAACAATCTAATGTTCATCCAAAATAGGCAAATAAAAAAGTAAAATAAAAAACATGGACAAAATTAGACACTTTAGTTTAATTCATTAGCTTTTCCATTATTTCCCCTGATAGATGGAATATTGTCTCAATGAACAGATTTGGTTCTTTGATCAGTTCCAACTTCCAAGTTCCAACCTGTCAATAATGCAAGTCTCTCACTTTCAGGATTCTGAAGAGAAAAAATATCAGAGCAAATGCTATCAAACTGGCTTCTGACACATGGAAACTTCCCGAAACTACATCCACCGTGTTGCGTACTAATCGGAGAAAGAAAAAGAAAAAGAAAAAAAATAATAAAGAAGTATTGAATTCAACCGGCTCTGATCTTATGTATGCTGTCTTTCATCTTTGTTTAACTAATTTATAGCTGCAATCTGCACATACATCAGTTATTTTTAACTATAAAGCACTATGACTCCACATAGATCGAATAATATTTACATTTTTGTGGTAATTATCCGCATTTGATCCGAATTTTGTGGATATTATCCCATCCGCAGAGCTATCTAATCCGATCCGCACTATGGTAGAATCGGATTGCGGATTTAAGAGTGATATCCGCGGATTCGATTCACAGATCCGCATATCCGCACGTCTCATATAAATATCATAGTTTATGAAAGTAAATCCTAATATAATATGAATTTTAGTGTGTTGTTTTATGAAATTTATGATATCTTGTTTTTAATTTTTTATGTTAGTACCTCAACTTAGAATAATTAAACTTAGATCTTGTTTTTTTATTTTGTTATTCAAGAAAATTTTTATTGATAATATTTTAGAAGTAAATAGACTTAAACAAGTGAAAAATATATTTTTGGATATTTTTTGTAAAAATAGCCAAATAAAACCTTAAAACAGTTTCTTTTAATCATACGGATATATCCAATATTCAATTCGATCTGTAAATATCCGGATTGGATCGGATCGGATCCGATCTGAAAAAATGTGGATATTGTATTTGTTTCAATGAGTGTAATGCGAATCAAATAGAATTATAAGCTATATCCGATCCGATCCATGTGCAGTCTTATGAAGCACGGATATTAATTAAGACTCGAATATTG
>NC_029787.2:116716935-116728146 GCF_000816755.2 Arachis ipaensis
TATTTTTAATTTTTTGTTAAACTATAGTTAGATACAAAAAATATACAATATAAAAAAATATCGTATTTAAAATATATTCGACATACGAATTTAATAACTCAATAAAGTGTCATATTTCTTAAATTATTAAATGGAGTGTTTTTAATTATTGATATGAAAATGGCTAATTAACTTCATTAAATTATCACAATCATGTCCGTATATATCAGTAGTCAAAACCAGAATTATTATTTGAATGATATGTATACGTAACCAGCCAATAAAATATGATAAAACATGTAAAAGCTCAAATTTGTCAAGATCTGAATTATGATTTATTAAAGACTCAGAAATCTGAATCCAATTATTACTCCTCCTTAATATAAGATGACATCCCAATCAAATAAATAATTTATACTATCGAAGTCTTTTTTGTAACTAAATCAAGTTAGTTTAAATCTAATAAAATTAATTTTATTAATGAAAATATGTAGACACACTCCAACTTTCAGTAATAACATGATGCTCCAATTCTGAATAACGACATGACACATTTTTTTTTGTGCTCGTTTTTAGCATTTCTCTTCCTCTTCTTTTTTCTTCGCGTTTTTATTATTTTACATATAATTATTGTATTTTTTTTCTTTTTCTCTTTCTAGTAATTTTGTAATATTATATATTTATTCTTCTTTATTTAATTTTTTTCTTTTTATGATGATAATAAAAAAGAGAAGCAGAAGGAGGATGATGATGATAATGCTACATAGATACACTAAACTCAAACTTATGACAAGAATCACGCTAAATCAAAATAAAAATAATACCAAAATTTTGAAATGGTGACTCCAGAAAAAAACTGAACTCAAAACAATTACAAAAACATGAAACACATTGAATCTAATTCATGATAACATTGAAATTTGGAAATGATGACACTAAAAAATTTATCAACATAGTTTAAATCACATAAAAAATACTACAACTATATAGAGACTCCAAATCCAAGCCTATGACAAGAATCACATTAAATTTAAATAATGGTAACACAAGAAAAAACTAAACTCAAAACAAGCATAGAAACATGAATCACAATGAATCTAACTCATAATAACACTGAAACTTGAAAATGATGACACCAGAAAACTCATTAACATAAATCATATAAGAATACTACAGCTACATAGAGATTCCGAATTCAAGCCTATGACAAAAATTACAATGATAAAGATGATGATGATGGAGGAGAATGAAAAGGAAAGAGGAAAAAAGATTCAAATAAAAAGGAAGGAGGAAGAAGAAGAGGAGATGGCGGTGGTGGTGGTGGTGATAGTGACGACAACGATGACGACAATAACAAAAGAAAAAGATGAATAAAAATGAGGATAAAAAGAAGAAGAAACAACAACGGTGGTGGTGTACAGAAGAAGAAGTAGAAGAAACAATGCGTGTGAATATGAAAAACGATTATGCAACTTGGTTAGATAAATTACTTAGTTGTAGAGTTTTTTTCATAAATAATAGAAGAATGTTAGAGAATTATCAGAATTTATTATTTTTAGTTATCAGTTAGTTATCAATATTTAAAAGTATGGGATAAAATATGCTGTTAGATTATTAGGCTAAAAGAACTAGACTAAATAAATTGAGTTGACGGTTAAGTAATAACTAAAAAACAATAAATTCTGATGATCTCTAAATATTTCGCTAAAGAGAAAGTATAGGTAAATAACGTAAATATTGAACAACGTGAACAACGGTTTAAAAAAAAAAGGTTAAATTAATTATTAAAATTAGATTCTCAATGTATTAGAATAATCAATTTTTGAATTTAAATTATCAGAGTTAGGCAACATAATCTCCTCTTAATATACCATCACATCACGTTCTCATTCCATCTCAATCCTCTTTCCATCCTCCACTCACACCGTCGTTCATCCCGGTCCTCCCCTCCGCCATTCAGCCTGACACTCCTCCACCTCCGTTGGTCAACCGGACGCGCCTCCCTCTCCAGCGCTCAGCCCAACGCGCCTCCCACCTACCACCCATCCACTATTGCCGCTGTTTTCGCATCGTTCATCCCAGTCCTCCCCTTCGCCGCTCAGCCTGACACTCCTCCACTATCGCCGGTCATCCGGACACACCTCCCCCTCCGGCACTCAGCCCAACACGCCTCCCACCCACCGCATCCACTGCTACCACTGTTTTCGTGTCACTCTTTATTTTCCTCCTGTGAGGTCAGCAAAGGTTGTACTGTTTCACTCTCTTGAGTCACTGGAGAACAACCTTCATCCTCACCGGTGACCGCTACCGGTAGTTGTCGAACTGTTGAAGGAACAGCAGCAATGTTAGTCATTAAGTCGTTTTCACCAATGACCAGTTCAGGAGGGTCATTTTAGTAGGTATGCGGATAGTTATTTTAATTCTTATGTGGATAGTTATTTAATTGGATTGGCTTTAGTTATATACAATTAAAATATGCTGGATGTTCAATTCATTAGGTATGCGGATGATTATTTTTATCCTTAAGTGGATGGTTATTTTCACTAGGGGTGAGCGATGGCGAGAAGGAGCCGGCGGGCCGTTTGTTTTCGGTCTGGAGGAGAATGACGCTGATGAGGGTCCTTGTTGATGAACCAACGACAGTGAGGAGGATCCTGGTAGCGACGATGGGCTGGTTGGAGACCAAGCGACGGCGGCGATGGCAGAGGGTTTGGAGGAGTAGCTGGTGCTTTGGTAAATTAGCGTATAATGAATGGTTAAAATTTTTGAATGACTGAATAGGGGTTTTTTGGTTGGGTAATTTGGATAGAGTGTTTTTTTTTTAACGTCATTGGGCCAAATTTTCAGTCCGTTATTCATGTTGTTCAAATTTTCCGTTGTCTATCTAGTGGAACCGTTCTCTAAATAATAAAGTTAATGTAGTTAACACATCCTTTTCATTAGACTATGTACTTTAATTTTTGTACGTGACAAAAAATACAACATATTGTGAAATTATTCAAAATCTAAAAATAGAGTAAATTATCATTTGTATTCACGAAAATTTAGAACATTGATAAATTTATCTACGAAAAAATGAAATTTACTTTATACCCATGAAGGATGGATTTTTACAGATAAAATTATCTGAATTCTAAAAAATTATTTAAAATTTTTAAACTACCCACTAATATAACCTAATTCTAACTTCTAATTTTTCTCTACACCACCACTCTCCCAATCTCAAATTCTACCACTATTCTCATACTCAATTACCACCATCACTACCATCATCGCTGGCATCACCACCGCCATCACCACCTTGCCGATGAAGTAGGTCACACCAACCCAACATGGAACGAGAAATTCGTGTACAAGGTCGATGAGGACTTCCTTAACTCCAAAAATTTCATTATTATGATCGAGATCTACACCAACGCGTGGCTTCATGATGTTCTCATCGGCACCATCAGCGTCTTCGTTAGCAACCTCATCCCGCCCTCTTTTCACTCTGAAAATTGCAAGCCAAACCTTCGATTCATTGCACTTTAGATTTGAAGGCCCTTTGGTCGTCCTCAGGGGATTTTCAACATCAGTGTCACTTTCCTCGATAGCACAAAAAAGAGCATATCGATTTATTTCGAACTCAGCAACTCTACTGTCAATTATTAGGATCTGAAGAACCCTAACAAGATGACAAAACATCAAAACGATGACGCCGAGAGCCAAGCTAAGATAACGGTATCAACGATCCGAAATTGGCGGTAATGGTGATGGTGATGATGGTGGTAGTGATGAGAGGGTGGTAGGGTTTGGATAGAGAGAGTGGTGGTGTTAAGTAAAATTAAAAGTTAGAATTAAGTTATATTGGAGGGTAGTTTGAGAATTTTAAATAATTTTTTAAGATTTTTGATAATTTTATTTACAAAAAACCCATCTTTCATGGATATAAAGTTAATTTTGTTTACTCCTAAAAATATATACCAAATAAATAATTACAAAGAACTATCTTTTAATAATTAATATTAGCCAACTTTATTTAACTCTCATTTTTCAAAAAATTTAAAAATTAGTATTTAGAATTTAAAATTTGAAATTATTAGAGTATATTAAAATCAATTAGCATCAACTAAAATTATTTAGCATATCTATATATTTATTATAGGATATTACACTTTTATTATTTTGACTCTTCTAGCACTTATATATACCGTTATATATTCTACAATTCAGAGCACTCTCAATAATATGCAATGGTTTTTTTAGTTTACTCTGTTGTTTCTAACATTGTATCAGAATATAGATGTTTTTTTCTTCATAAAAATTAGTCCATAACCCCTTTGTTTTTTTTTCCCTAGTGTGTTTTGTTCTTATTTTTCGATAATTTTCTCAAAAATATCGATGTCCTTCATCACCGACCATACCATCGTCTCTGTCTAGTCGTTCCAAGTCCAAAGAACCCAAACTTTTAATTTATTTTGCTGAATTGAATACTTTGTCTGAATTTTCTTATCCTAGTACGTCTCAACAAAATGGAAAAGCTTAACGCAAGCATATTCAGATTCTTGACTCTATTCATGTAATGCTTTATTCTTCTTCATGTTCTGAGCATACTTGGGATGAAAATATTCTCACTGCTGTCCATGTTATCAATAGATTTTTTTCTATCATTGGTAATATTACTCTATTTGAGCGTCTTTTTCATACCTCTCCAGATTACAACTTTCTTCGAATTTTTGGTTGTATTCTTTTTGTTCTTCTTCAGTTTCATGAACATAATAAACTTGAACCTCGGGCTCGCATGCATTGTTTTCTTGGTTATGGTACTAAACACAAGAGTTATCATTGTTGGAATCCTGTCTCTTAACGTATTCGTATATCTCGTCATATTATATTATGAGAGCATCACATGTTCTTTAGTTTCTCCTCTTTTAAATTCATTCCCTCTACCCAGCCTTTTTTTTTACCAATCTCAATGTTGGCTTTTTTTCTAGTAATGATAATACATGTTATGTGTCAAGTCAAACTCTCGGGCTTCCTACTCTTCCACCTTCTCCATCTCATGATGGTTTCAGATCGGACGATGATCTTGCTCATACTGTCATGCCTCCTCCTTCCACTCGATGTTTTAGGGTAAGAAATCTATCTCCTTATCTTTTTAATTATCATTATTTTTCTACTATTGTTCATTACTGTAAACTTAAGTCATTTAGAGAAGCCTCCACAAATTCAAATTGGTAGCAAACAATGCATGAAGAATCTAGGTATTAGAAAAAGCACACACTTGGAACATAGTTGATCCACCTTCTGATAAAGAAATTATGGATAGTAAATGGGTATACAAGCTCAAGACTTGCTCTGATGGCTTTATTGACCCTTATAAGGTATGCTTGGTTGCTCATGGATGTACACAAAAGTATGGTATTAATTATGAAAAGATGGATGTGAAGAATGCGTTTCTTAATGGGGTTTTGATAAAGAAAGTCTATATGAAACCACTCCCCGGTTATTGTTGGCCTTCTAGCAAAATTTGTCTTCTTCGTAAGGCACTCTATGACCTTAAGCATGCTCCTTACGAATGGTTTGAAAAGTTTAGCACCACTATATGAAACCTTGGTTTCACTTATAGCTCTCATAAGAATGCTCTTTTTATTTGCAAAAGTGAACATGGGGTTATTCTTCTACTATTATATGTTGATGACATGATCATTACTAGAGACGATATTGACAGTATCACTGATCTTAAACCATCCCTTCACCACACCTTTGAGATGAAAAATCTTGGATCTCTAAGTTATTTTCTTGGTCTTGAAGTAATATCCTTTGACGATGGTATTTATCTCTCTCAAGCTAAGTACGTTTCCAATCTTCTCACTCGAGCCGGTATTACATACAGATAATCGCTCTGAGTCTACTTTTCTTGGGCCTTATGCTTGGTTTACTCCTATAGATGTCACTATTTTGGATAATCCTACTCTTTATCGACAGTTAGTTGGAGGTCTAACATACTTGATTGTTATACGACCAGACATCGTCTATCCTGTTCATGTTGTGAGACAGTTCTTGCCAGTTCCTCGTACCAGAAATTATGCGGCAGTTCTTCATATCCTTTGCTACATTAAAGGCACTCTGTTTCATGGATACTATTTTTTTGCCCACGCATATTTAATCCTTCAAGCGTACTGAGATTCTGATTGGGCTGATGATCTCACTGATCGTCGTTCTACTACCAGTTACTGTTTGATTCTTGGTGACTCTCTTATTTTTTGACGAGTCAAGCAGCAAACGTTCACTACTTGATCAAGCACCAAAGGTGAATACTGTGCCTTCGCTGACACCACTGCTAAAGTTGTCTCGATTTGTTGGCTTCTTGAAGACTTGGGTGCCACTCAGTCGTTCCCAACTGATATTTATTGTGACAACCGAAGTGCTACTCAGAATTTGTATAATTATGTCTTTCATGAGTGCACCAAACACATTGAGTATGATTGACACTTTGTCCGGCAACATCTCTTTATTGGTGCTGTTTGTCCCGTAATGGTTGAGACTCTTGATTAGATTGCTGATATCTTTACGAAAGCCCATCATCCTACTCGATTTTGGACTACAATATCTAAACTCAAGATAGTATCCTTAACTCCCACTACAAGAAAAATACTGAATACCATCTAATTTAGCGTCAGACGTTAGCAGGGATTTACCGGTGAATTTGGCAATAAATTCGTCGGATAAAAAGATTACCATTGGATTTAGTTTTTTGACGATAAATTTTCCGGTATTAATTGGAGAAAAAAATAAAAAATGGCGCGGTCATTACCGTCAGATTTACCGGTGGATAAATTCGCCGGTGATCCAAATTGGTGCAATGTTGCATTTTGGTCATTCGCAAAGCATTACTATGGGATTTATCCGCCGGTAAATTCGACAGTAATCTTGTCCTAAATTCAAACCACGAACCTTCCCCCTCATTTTCAAACTACTCTCTCTTTCTAACCTTCTCCTCTTTCTCTCTCTAACCTTCTCCTCTCTCTCTCCCCCCTCTCTCTTACAAACCACCTCCGGTAGTCCCTTGATGAGTGAGCATCTTATACCCTTTTCGGCATCATTTTCTAGTTGTTTTTAGTTATATTTTAGTTAATTCTGTATGATTTTAGTGCAAACATCACATTTGGATGCTACTTTGAGTTTTTCTTGTGTTTCTATGATTTTAGGTAAAATTCGGAGCAGTTTGGAAAAGCCTAAAGCAAGAAAGGAAAATGCTGGCAGCACCCCCCTGGGTGCTAAACACTCGCTCAGCGTTTTACGCCAGTAGGGGAGCAGGGCCAGCAACGTTACTCCCCCTCTCTGGCGTCTCACGTCCCAATTCTGAAGTTAAACGCCAGCAGCAGCCCGTTTCACACCTCTATGGGCCTCCAAGTGGATTTAGCACTCCTTAGTTTTATTTTATTTTCTTTTTGTAATTTTTATTTACTAAATAATATCTTTTAGGTCTAGTATTTATTATTAGGTTAATATTTAAAGGAAAAGATCACTTAGGTTTAGGATCTTCTTCCTTTCGCACTTTTTCAGAAACCTGTTTTTTTTGTAAGTTTTGAGCAACTAAACCTCCGGGTTAAGGTTAGGAGCTCTGTTTATTTCTATAGATTTAGATTATCATTCTTCTATTTTAATTTATGTTTGATTCAATTCTAAAGTGTTATTTTTGTTCTTAATCTTATGAACTGGGTGGAACGAGAGTATGACCTTTTTCTACATGAGTTCTTGTGATTCTTGAGAGAGTTATCTCACTTGAACTACAGCTTGAAAACACTCCTCCTAAATTGCTAATTACATGAACTAATTGGGATATGTGATATATAATCCTGTTAGCTTTGGGTAATTAGGATTTTTGTGGCCATAAACTAGTTTTCTGAACTTCACCCTTTGATCTGAATCAAGTGACCACGAGAGTCGCGTTTGATGAGGATTAGTGGAGATTAAATCATTAAGAGATTAGGGTTTAATCACTTATGGTTTGTCATAGAACGGATCATTCATTGTTAAAATAGCTGGTAAGACGTTTTAATCTGGAAAGATGAACATCTCCGAGACCTTAACTGTTTTCTTATATTGTTTTTACACCAAACCTTTAATTGCTTTCTTTATTTCTCTTGTTCATTGTTTTTGCGTTACAACAACAACAACAACTCTCTTTTACTGTTTGCTTGACTAAGTCCAACAGAACAACTATTGCTTGCTCAGTCCGATAATCCTTGTGGGATCGACCCTCACTCACCTGAGGTATTACTTGGATGACCCAGTGCACTTGCCAGTTAAGTTGTGCGAGTTCTAATTTCGCGCACCACCCCTCCATCAGCGTCGGCCACCACTAACAACATTCAAAGACTGCTGGACTCCTTGTATCGCGTTGGTCGCTTTATCGCCGTTGTTTTCATCGCTCCTATAACACCCTACCACACAGAACTTTACATCTAGGTTGTAAATCAAAGATGGCGAGGCGCTACGACCTCTAAAAATAAAATACATATAAATATAACAAGGATATTATATCTAGGAGCCTTGAAAAGGAGCTAAGCAAAAACGTAACAGAAACCCGTGTCATACTCGTATGGATAAGCGTTATACGGATATAAAGATTGAGAGAAAGGATAAACTATACATATATAGAACATAATTTCAAAAGATACGAATATCAAGTCCCAGACTCGACCTGCGAAGCTAAGACTGACCGGAGAATATATACATACATACATACATGCATACATACATACATACATACATACATACATACATACATACATACATACATACATACATACATATATATATATATAACCCAAACTATCCTAAAACAGAAAATCGACAACCTGTTTCTCCCAATCAACCTCTAAGAGGGACATACATAACATATATAAAGTGGAGAATCTATATACATATATAAACATAAACAAACTACAACACTAAGTCCCAAGAGTTCTTCGCTTCCACAGAGTCTCCAGAATGCTTTGTGCGGTGCCTCACGTCTTGCATCTGAAAACAACAATTTATGTATGGAGTGAGAACCGGGGGTTCTCAGCATGATAATGGTGCCCACATAAATAATATATAAGATCCAAAAAAAGCCAGAGGCAATCCTAAAACTCTGACACTCAGAATTAAACTTAAAGACTATACTAAACTAGAAATTCGGTACAATGGTACTCTATATAAGGGATTCCAATTTTAATCTAATTCCAGCCCAACATTTCTCTTTCTGTCTCCCCCAACCATCTGAATCACCGGTAGAATAACTCTCAGCGTCACCTCCGCCAGCATGAGGGATCTCTCAATTGCAAAGACAAACAATACAATCAAGGAAAACACAAGTATAGATTGTAGTTATAGCAAGTAGCTCAGATAGCAGTTAATCACAGATAAGAAATTAAGCAAACCAAAATAATGCATACTCAAAAAATCATACACATGCATATGATGAATGCCTTTCCTACTGGCCGTGAGCTCAATTGTTGGTTACTTTTCTAGAACCCAACACACCCGGTAGCTAACCCGGATATCGTCTCTCTGATATGTATCCACACTCTTGGGATATAGTGCCCGCCACACTCATGGGATATAGTGCCCGCCATACTCATGGGATATAGTGTCGATCTCATTTTTCAGGATAAAGTGTTCCAACACTCTTGGGATATAGCGCCCGCCACGCTCTTGGGATATAGTGGCCGTCACACTTATAGGTACATATAATCCATCAAGTTCAATAATTCAACACATTCAAGCTTATCTTATGGCCATCTAACCTAAGTTTTCACGCAACATTATATATTATCTACGAGAAACCAAAACCATACCTTGGCCGATTCCTCCCTAATGTTGAATCACCTTAATTATGTCCGTTTCACCAATGCCCAAGGTCCCAAACATACACCAATTAGAAAACCCAGCCTCCAAGCTCAAACTTAATCTTCCATCTTCATCAATTTGGTTCCAATTCACATATATACAATCTAATTCCACACAAACATCTAAAGTTAATATGATGTTTGCTAATTTAATAATTTCACAAGGGTTAGAGGTTCCTCACCTTATTCACGAGTCAAACGGGTAAAAATTCAGTGATTACCCACTGCTAGAGTTCACCTAAACCATCAAAATCATTCAATTTCTCGATACCCAAAACCTAAGATTTTAAAACTAAAAAGGGAAAAACTAGGTAATAAGATGTGATTTTCTTACCAAATTATTCAGTGGGTTTTGTAGAGAATTCTGAGATGAAGGCGTGGCTGCTGATGGCTCGTCAATCGAAGCTCTGAATTGAAAGATATGTGAGATTGAAGTTTGAGCTAGGGTTTGGAGTTTCTTTTCTCCCCTTTGCCCTCCATCAACGTGTTTCATGAGGTTATGGGAAAGATGAAGGCTAAGGTTGGGTTTTATATATTGAGGCTTGGGCCCGGTTTGAATCCGGTCTAACCGGTTCAGTTCGTTGGCCTAATTTTGGGACAAACCTTTGAAATTAGTGCCAAAAGTCATATTTTAATTATTTCTACTCCATTAAACTATAAAATTTAATTTCTTAATTTATTTAAATAATAATTAATTTATTAGTTAACTATTTACTAATTACAGGGAGTTACATCCTACTCCCTAATAAAAATTTTTGCCTTTGAAAATTTTGATCACTTTACGAAAAGTAAGCGAGAACAGCTCCTCATTATTTCCATAACACCTCGCTCGCATCCATGAGACGTCCTTTGGGTCTTATCCATACCAAACAATCGATATTAAGGTGATCAATTTTAATATCTCAAGTCCAGTACTTCGAATTTTCAAAAGTATGCTCATGAACATTTGTGCTATATATATCAAGCAGACATCCTAAATAGCATGTACACACAACTAGAGTATGCTCAGAAGCATAGTCAGTCAATTCCCAAGGCTCTACGAGAACGAACTGTTTTGATACCATAATGTAACATCCTATCACACAGAGCTTTACACCTAGGACGTAAATCAAAGGTGGCGAGGCGCTACGACCTCTAAAAATAAAATACATATAAATATAACAAGGATATTATATCTATGAGCGTTAAAAAGGAGCTAAGCAAAAACGTAATAGAAACCCGCGTCATACTCGTATGGATATGGATATAAAGATTGAGAGAAATGATAAACTATACATATAGAGCAAAATTTCAAAAGATACGAATATCAAGTCTCAGACTTGACCTGCGAAGCTAAGGTTGGCCAGAGAATATA
>NC_029787.2:116729159-116744055 GCF_000816755.2 Arachis ipaensis
AGGGCTAAGAGTACAAAATAACAAGCTCCTAACTCAGCCTGCGAAGCTAAGGCTGGCCAGAGAATATATATATATATATATATATATATATATATATATATATATATATATATATATATATATAATCGAAATTATCCCAAAATAGAAAACCGACAACCTGTTTCTTCCAGTCAACCTCTAAGAGGGACATACATAACATATATAAGGTGAAGAATCTATATACATATATAAACATAAACAAACTACAAAACTAAGTCCCAAGAGTTCTTCGTTTCCACAGAGTCTCCAGAATGCTTTGTGTGGTGCCTCGCGTCCTGCATCTGAAAACAACAATATATGTATGGGGTGAGAACCGGGAGTTTAAGCATGGTAATAGTGCCCACATAAATAATATATAAGGTCCTGAGAAAGCCAGAGGCGACCCTAGAACTCCGACACTCAGAATTAAACTTAAAGACTATAATAAATCAGAAATTTGGTACAATGGTACTCTATCTAATGGATTCCAATTCTAATATAATTCCAGCCCAACATTTCTATTTCTGTCTCCTTCCACCCTCCGAATCACCGGTGGAATAACCCTCAACGTCACCTCCGCCAGCATAAGGCATCTCTCAGTTGCTGGTGCGGGTTTTCTAATGTCAACAACTGAACTGGCAAGTGCACCAGGTTGTCCAAGTAATACCTCAGGTGAGTGAGGGTCGATCCCACGAGGACTGATGGACTGAGCAATAATGGTCGGCTGATTGGTTTAGTTTTGCAGGCAAAAACGTTGGCTTGGTGATTTGAAATAGCATTAAATAGTAATTCAAGAGTAAAGAAAGCAATTAAGAGAATTGGTGAGAAATCAATAAGAGAAAATAGTTAAGGTATCAGAGATGTTTACTTTTCTGGGTCAAGTTTTCTTACCAACTATTTTAATCATGCAATATTCATTTAATGGCAAACTGTAATTGACTAAACCCTAATGTCTTAGTGATTTAGTCTCCTCTAACTTTCATCAACCGCCAATGTCTTAGTCACTTGATTCCGATTAGAGTAAGTTCAAATCTAGTATATGGCCACAAAAATCCTAATTACCCAAAGCTAAACGGATTATATGTCACCTATCCAGGTTAGTTCAAGTAATTAGCAATTTAGGAGGAATTTACTTTCAAGCTGTTGTTCAGGTGAGGTCCCCTTCCAAGGGACACAAGAACGCAAATAGAATAAGGGTCATACTTTCGTTCCACCCAGATTCATAAAATGAAAAACAAAAGTAATCTTTGAAACTGAATCAATATATTAATAAAAATAGAAAAGTAATATTCTCAATCCACAGAAATAAACAGAGCTCCTAACCTTAACCAAGGAGGTTTAGTGGCTCATGATTTACAGAGAAAACAAGAGTTCTAAAAAGTGTGAAAGTGCGAAAGAGAGAAGATTCCCCTAAAGGGTGAATCTTTTTCCTTTTATATCTAACCTAATTTGATTTTGAAACTAAAATAAAATATTAAATCCTATAACAAAAAGATATTGCATGTAAATAAAAGTTACAAAAGTAAAAGATAAGATAACTAATAAAAGCTAAATCCACTTGAAGATGCTTCCTTGATAGGCTTCAAATCCGAATTGCCTACTTGGGTATTGATAAACCCCTATTTTATGGTTTATTTTGTGCTCAATTGATTGGTTTTTATCAAGTCTTTGCACACTTATTCATACAAAATGCATGATTTTACAATTTCCTTCCCGGTTTTGTGCTATGATTGAAAACATGCTTCGTTGCTCTTAAATTTTACTAATTGTAATCCTCTCTTATTACCATTAGATGCCTTGATATGTGTGTTAAGTGTTTTCAAAGATTACAGGGCAGGAATGGCTTAGAAGATGGAAAGGAAGCACGCAAAAGTGGAAGGAATACAAGAAACTGAAGGAACTGCTAAAGCTGTCCAGCCTGACCTCTTGGTACTAAATTGACCATAACGTGAGCTACAGAGGTCCAAATGACGCGGTTTCAGTTGAGTTGGAAAGCTAACATCCGGGGCTTCGCAACGATATATAATTTATCATAGCTTCCCCGAAGCCAGGCGACATGAACGCGTAGATCACGCGGACGCGTGACCTGGCAAAAACCCAATCCACGCTAACGCGTGGATGACGCTTCCGCGTGACTTTGCAGCGGCCTGTATGTACCAGAAATCGCTGGGGGCAATTTCTGGGCTGTTTTTGACCTAGTTTTCGACTCAGAAAACACAAATTAGAGGCTATAAAGTGGGAGAATGAATCCATTCATTCAGGCAACAATTGATACAACTTTCATATTCATAATTTTAGGTTTAGATGTAGCTTTTAGAGAGAGAGGCTCTCTCCTCTCTCTTAGGATTTAGGATTAGGATTAGAATTTAGGATTTCTATTATGATTAGGCTACTTCTCTTCAATCACAGGTTCAATGTTCCTTTAATTTATTTTCTATTTTTATTTATTCTATTACTTTAATTGTTATTTATCTTTTCAATTTGGTTTATGAACTCCATGTTAGGATTGATTTTCTTAATTAATACATATTGAGGTATTTCAGATTTATAATTTCTTTTTTTAATTTATGTTATTGATGCTTCTAATTAATCCAAATTATTTTCATTCGAGTATATTTTCTTCCCTTTTGGCTTTGGTTGAGTAATTGGTGACACTTGAGTTATCAAACTCAGTAGTTGATTGGAAATTAGGATTGCTGATTGATTTGGATCGCTCTAAAGCTAGTCTTTCCACAGGAGTTGACTAGGACTTGAGGATCAAATTAATTAGTCCACTTGACTTTCCTTTATTTAGTAAGGGTTAACTAAGTGGGAGCAATAACAATTCTCATCACACTTGATAAGGATAACTAGGATAGGATTTCTAGTTCTCATACCTCACCAAAAGTTTTCTTAATTATTAATTTATTTTTTTTGCCATTTAAATTATTTGCCCCCTATTTCAAAAACCCAAAATTCTACCTTTTTCATAACCAATAATAAATTATACTTCCCTGCAATTCCTTGAGAAGACGACCCGAGGTTTGAATACTTCGGTTATAAATTTTATTGAGTTTTGTTACTTGTGACAACCAAACTTTTGTACGAAAGGATTCTCTGTTGGTTTAGAAACTATACTTACAACGTAATTATTTTCATAAAATTCTAGACCATACAAAAATCTTATCGTCAAAATGGCGCCGTTGCCGGGGAATTGCAAACGTGTGCCTTATTATTGGTTATTGTAAATATTTGCTTTTTACTTGTCTATTTGTTTTTATTTTTGTTTTTATTTTTGCTTTTTCATAAATTACGAGGTTATTGATTTTTATTTAGTTATTAAAATTTTCAAAAATAATATTCCTTATTTTTTCTTGATTTTCAAGTTGTTCTTCGTGTTCATCTTGACCTTCAAGTTGTTCTTGGTTGTTTTCTTCGT
This sequence comes from Arachis ipaensis, assembly GCF_000816755.2. Taxonomy (NCBI): domain Eukaryota; kingdom Viridiplantae; phylum Streptophyta; class Magnoliopsida; order Fabales; family Fabaceae; genus Arachis; species Arachis ipaensis. The sequence goes on from NC_029787.2 coordinate 116,732,596, forward strand.
TTTGATCTAAAAATTTTAAGTTTGGTGTCATTTTATTGTTTTTCTTTTTCCTCATTAAATTCAAAAATATCTTTTCTCTTTATTTTAATTGATTTTTTTCGAAAATTACAAAAAAAAATTCAGATTTTTATTTTAAAATTTTTATCTTATCTTATCTTAGTTTTAAATTTCAAAATTCAAATCTTTTTCAAAAATCCTATCTTTTTCAAAATCTCATCTTATCTTATTTCAAAATTAAATTTCAAATTTCAATATTTAAATTCCAAAATTCAAAATTCAAATTTCAAAATTTAAATTTAAAATTTTAAAAATCAAACCTTTTCAAAATTTAAACCTTTTTCAAATCTTTATCTTATATTGTTGTCAGTGTTTCTAGTTTTAGGAGTTTATTTTTATTAATTTTTTATTAGTTTTTGTTTTTATTTTCTTTAGCTACTATGAATTCTCACCCCTCTGGTTTCAAGTTTGGTTCCAATGTTGTTGTAAGGAATGGAAACTATAATGAAAATAGACATCAAAGTTGGAAGAATCAAAGATGGGGGAAGCCACAAGGATTTGATCAACCCTCTTGGCAACAACCCCCTCCAATGCGCTATAACCAACAACCATTCTGTGATGCATACCAAGACAATAGTTATGGTGGATCCTTTCGTGATAACCAACCTCCACCAAATTACTTTGGTCAAGATCCATTCCTGGGAGCGTACCAAGATGATGGATATGGTGGACCCCCTTGTAGTCACCAACAAGCCCCACCATATGCTTATGAACCACCTCTCCAACATACCTTTGGACCACCAAACTCACAAGTCCCTTTACACCATTCACCTCCATATGACCCCAACCCTTATCCACCCCAATTCCAACCCAATTACCCCCAAGGACCACCATTTCCATATGCACCATGTCCATATTCATCGACCCAAGAATCACAGGCTCGCCTCAAAGAAACAGTAGATCAATTTCATGCAACCCTTCATCAACTGGAGCAAGCGATAAATCGATTACCTTCCAGACGTTCGGACACTCAAGGAACCCCCATGACTTGATGTGGAGAATCTAATGAAGAACGTAGCATGAAGGAGATACTAGAAACTCCGGTGGACAGTAAGGAGCATGACTTTGTATTGGAACAAGTGGAGGAAGCCAGAATTATCGAAGAAGAATAATTGGTCGAAGACTTAGGAGATGCAGAACGTCCATGGGAAAGCCCAGTCATAGAACCCCCTTCTAAGGAGTTTGAATTTGATGTTGAGGAGGGTGTACAACCTCCAAGGCATATCATGGTTGAAAACTTTAAAGGGGATAATCAAGAGATGGATTCAATCATTGATGAATTCTTGTCTACATTTAAATCCTCTCCCATTGGACTTGACATGGAGATTAAAGAGGAAGAAGCACAACCTCCCATGCCCTTGGTGAGTAATGAAGAAGAGATCGAATTGGAAGAAAGCTACCAAGAGGAAGAGGTTGAAATTGAAGAAGCTTGCAAAGAGGTGGAAGTTGTCAAAGAAGAGCACAAGGGAGTGGAGCTTGAAATCACCTTATCAAAGTTGTTGGAGACCTCTCCACCTAAGTCACCATCATCCTTCACAACATTTAAGTGGATAAAATTCATATCCTTTAGCTTTCACATCCCACTTGAATATGGTTTACTTGAGACAGACGGTCAACTTAGAGCTCTTTGTGGCATTAAGAGTAAGAGAAAAATGGTTAGTGGTAGGAGTTGCCCTGCAAGGTTCAATACGGTTGTGCACTCCAAGTTGAAGTGCAAGTATTGGTGTAGAGTTCGAATGAATGGGTCTAGGAAGCTGTTTGGATGCTGTAGTGAGAATTCGAATTGCTTGTCACCTGGATGGAATCATCATGATCCACTTGAAGATGGGTGTAGAAACAATATTTGGGATCCGGGAATATATGAGGATCGATTTTGGGAGCTCAAAGCTTGTGAAGAACTCCATCAAAGCTTGAAGAATCCACCTGGTATTGATAAAGCTTATTGGAAGTCCAAGCATTGGTGGAAGTTTCAAGACGAGTTCAAACACAAACCACCATGACAAGGAACTCACCAAATGTCCAACTTAAGGACTTTAACTAAAAGTTCTAGGTGGGAGACAACCTACCATGGTATATTCTGTCCTTTTTGGTCATAGTTTTATTTTATTTTATTCTACTTTATTTTTCTTAGTGTTCATTCATAATTTCTGCATATTCATCTGCATGCTGCATTTTGCATTCTGCATTAAAAAAAAAAAAACGCACGCGACGCGTCCGCGTCATAGGTGCATTAGGAAGAAAAGAAAATTGAACAGAAAGTCACGCGAGAGCGTGGCTAGAGGTGTGCCTTAGGCACAAATATGCCCACGCGACCGCATCGCTGACGCGTCCGCGTCATGTTGAAAAATAGCCTCCCCATGCGTCTGCGTCACCCACGCGACCACGTCCCCCTGCAAAATCGACGTAAAGAGGTATATGGCAGAAAGTTATGATGGAGTGAGGCTGGAATGATGCTGGAAGTACAAGCCCTATCACGCGTCCGCGTCGTTTTTTCAAAATATGGCCATTCACGCGACCGCGTCAACCACGCGAACGCGTCACCCAGATTTTTGGCAAAATGCATATAAAACAGAGAGTTGTGCGTACGCAAGGCTGCACTCGCGCCAATAGCACAAATCAGGCCACGCGATCGCGTGACCCACGCGTCCGTGTCACCTGAAAATTATCACACACCACGCGACCGCGTCACCCACGCGTCCGCGTCACATGCGGCGCATAGCCTATCCAGATAAGCCAAATATCTTATCTTTTCTTCCCCAAATCCAAATCTTTTCTTTCCCTTCTTATTTCTTTCTTCTCTCTTCTTCCTTCTTCTTTATTCTTTCTTACTTTCTTCTTCTTCATCTCTTTAACTTCTCATCTTTCTTCACTTTCATTCTATTTTTACTTAATTTATTTGCATACTTTCATTCATTACATTTTAATTTTGTGCATATTTTTATTTTTTTTTCTAAATTTATTATTTTTCGATTGGTGTTAAATTTTCTTATTCAACTGTTACATCTTTTCTGGTATTATTTTGGTGCTTAGTGACTTGTTTTCCACTATTGGGTAATATTATTTAAGTCAATGCTACTCCTTCATGATACTTATATTATCTTGCATTGACATGAACTTACACTATCTTGCATTACCCACACTCTCTCCCCCATTGTTGCAACTTTTGCACCACTGGTATGCCATGTGCTTCTATTATTTTCTCATTTGCATGTTGTAGCTACCATGTAATTGAGACCCTCATTATTTGGCATTAACCCAACCATATTTTATTTATTCTCTATCTTTATTTTTGGGTTACCTTTCTTCTCTTTTTCTTTCAGGTTGGCCACCAGGAAGGGAACCGGAAGACGTTTACATGGGAGAGACACACAAGTTCCTATGCACATTCTTTGGAGAAAAGCATCAGTTGTAGTAACCCGTCCACTTGCACATCTTAGCACGCACCGAGGATGGTGCAATCTTTAAGTGTGGGGAGGTCGATACCGACTTCCGTGGGTTAGTTATTTTCTTCTCAACACCAATATTTTATTTTCTTTGTTTGTTCATTGTTGCATTTGCATGTTTGATTACATATTTGTTTGATTTTATGCATATTTTACCACTTGGTTAAAGTAATATTTTCTTTTTCAAGAAACTTTTTATAACATTTCACTAATTTGATTTAAAATTTTTGATAAACTTGTCTGAAGAAATATTATACTGGAACATGGTTTTGAGTTCGAACACACAAAACCTGTGAGATTTTGAACTTATTTGAATTGGTTGCATTTTATCAACCAATATTTTATTTTTGGTGTGTGATTTTCTCTCTAAAATTGCGATCTTTGTCTTGCTTGATTCTATATTTCCATTGTTTAATATATGCATGCACTTATGTGATTGAGGCCTTGTTTCACTAAGCTTACATACCCATATGGCCTTAACCTTTTATTATCCTTTGCAAACTAATTTGAGCCTATTTTAACCCTTTTATTATTTACTTTAGCACATCATTAACTCTAAGCGAAAAACAATAATGTCCTTAATTTGAATCCTTGGTTAGCTTAGACTAGTGAGAGTGCTTATGATTTAAGTATGGGAAAATTGAATTTGGAAATATTTGGTTTGAGAATTGGGTGTTGTGTATTCTTGAGAAAATATGAACAAGAATGTTAAGAACATGTTTATGCATTCAATATCTTAATCATATGCATTGAAAAAGAAAAAAAAATAATAAAAAATTTAGTAAGAAAATAAAAAAATAAAAATAAAACAAAAAAAAGAGAGAAAAAGAAAAGAAAAAGAGCAAATAAGTAAAAGGGGACAAAATGCCCCAAAGTAAATGGTGAAAGCAATGCATATGAGTTGTACTCAAATTCAGACGCATGAATATGTGGAAAACATGGTTAATGGATAGTTAGGTTTTGTATTTTGATTACATGGATTGTCTTAAGTTAGGTGGGAAAAGTTTAAGTTAATTAAGGATTCAGATTTTAGTCCACTTGGCCAAATACAATCCTACCTTGACCCTAACCCCATTACAACCCTTAAAAGACCTCTTGATATGTGTATTTTGTGCATTAAATTTTTGTTGATTGTTAGATGAAGAGCAAGCCTTAGAAAGCAAGGTTAGTAGAGAATTGAGAGAATCGAACCTTAAACACATGAGTGATTAGAGTGTATACACTTCCAGTGAGGGTTCAATGCTCGATTCTTTGTTCCCGGCTTTCATGAGCTATTTTCTTCTACAAGTTCACTTGTACTTTATTTTATGATTTGAATTAGTGAGATCCAATTCATATTTCTTCTTGAAGGATTTGTTTACTTTTAACCAAGTAGGTAAAAGTATTTTACATTTAGTTGCATTCATATAGATATGTTGCATTACATACTTTCTACCATTCCCCTTCACTCTCTTATAGCTTCTCTTGAGCTTAGCATGAGGACATGCTAATGTTTAAGTGTGGGGAGGTTGATAAACCCCTATTTTATGGTTTATCTTGTGCTCAATTGATTGGTTTTTATCAAGTCTTTGCACACTTATTCATACAAAATGCATGGTTTTACAATTTCCTTCCTGATTTTGTGCTATGATTGAAAACTTGCTTCGTTGCTCTTAAATTTTACTAATTTTAATCCTCTCTTATTACCATTAGATGCCTTGATATGTGTGTTAAGTGTTTTTAGAGATTACAGGGTAGGAATGGCTTAGAAGATGGAAAGGAAGCACGCAAAAGTGGAAAGAATACAAGAAACTGAAGGAACTACTAAAGCTGTCCAGCCTAACCTCTTGGTACTAAATCGACCATAACTTGAGCTACAGAGGTCCAAATGATATGGTTTTAGTTGCGTTAGAAAGCTAACGTCCAGGGCTTCGCAACGATATATAATTTCTCATAGCTGCCTTAAAGCCAGGCAATGCAAATGCGTGGATCACGCGAACGCGTGACCTGGAAAAAACCCAATCCACGTTAACACGTGGACGACGCTTCCGCGTGACTTTGCAACGGCCTGTACATACCAGAAATCGCTGGGGGCAATTTCTGGGCTGTTTTTGACCCAGTTTTTGCCCCGGAAAATACAGATTAGAGGCTATAAAGTGGGAGAATGAATCCATTCATTCAGACAACAATTGATACAACTTTCATATTCATAATTTTAGGTTTAGATGTAGCTTTTAGAGAGAGAGGCTCTCTCTTCTCCCTTAGGATTTAGGATTAGGATTAGGATTTAGGATTTCTATTATGATTAGGCTACTTCTCTTCAATCACAGGTTCAATGTTCCTTTAATTTATTTTCTACTTTTATTTATTCTATTACTTTAATTGTTATTTATCTTTTCAATTTGGTTTATGAACTCCATGTTAGGATTGATTTTCTTAATTAATACATATTGAGGTATTTCAGATTTATGATTGCTTTCTTTAATTTATGTTATTGATGCTTCTAATTAATCCAAATTATTTTCATTCGAGTAGATTTTCTTCCCTTTTGGCTTTGGTTGAGTAATTGGTGACATTTGAGTTATCAAACTCAGCAATTGATTGGAAATTGGGATTGCTGATTGATTTGAATCACTCTAAAGCTAGTCTTTTCACAGGAGTTGACTAGGACTTGAGGATCAAATTAATTAGTCCACTTGACTTTCCTTTATTTAGTAAGGGTTAACTAAGTGGGAGCAATAACAATTCTCATCACACCTGATAAGGATAACTAGGATAGGATTTCCAGTTCTCATACCTCACCAAAAGTTTTCTTAATTATTAATTTATTCTTTTCTTGTCATTTAAATTATTTGCCCCCTATTTCAAAAACCCAAAATTCTACCTTTTCCATAACCAATAATAAATCATACTTCCCTGCAATTCCTTGAGAAGACGACCCGAGGTTTGAATACTTCGGTTATAAATTTTATTTGGTTTTGTTACTTGTGACAACCAAACTTTTGTATGAAAGGATTCTCTGTTGGTTTAGAAACTATACTTACAACGTGATTATTTTCATAAAATTCTAGACCATACAAAAATCTGATTGTCAGGCATTTAGCGCCCAAAGAGGCAGAGAACATCCCTGGCTTGCTGTGTTGCTGGCACTAAACACCAGCTGGGCATTTAGTGCCCAGGGGGGACAGCTCCAAATCTTCTGCTTTTTGCACAAAACTCTGCCAAATGGCTCCCACTCAAAGTAGCATCCAAAGAGGATTTTTGCACAAAAATATAATAAAACTTAATAAATTCCAACTAAAAATGACTAGAAAACAAAGGAAAAATAGGTACAAGATGCTCACGCATCAGTTGCAAAGACAAACAATACAATAAAAAAATACAAGTATAGATAGCAGTTACAGCAAGTAGCTCAGATAGCAGTTTATCACAACTAAGCAATTGGACAAACCAAAACAATGCACACTCAAACAAATCATACAAATGCATATGATGAATGCCTTTCCTACTGGCCGTGAACTCACGTGTCGGTTATTTTGCCAGAACCCGACACACCTGGTAGCTAACCCAGATATCGTCTCTCTGATATGCATCCACACTCTTGGGATATAGTGCCCGTCACACTCTTAGGATATAGTGCCTGCTACACTCATGGGATATAGTGCCCACCGCATTTTCTGGGATAAAGTATTCCCACACTCTTGGGATATAGCATTCGCCATACTCTTGGGATATAGTGTCTGCCACACTCATGGAATATAGTGCCCGACACGCTTCCTAGGGTAAAGTGATCCCACACTCTTTGGATATAGCGCCCGCCACACTCTTGGGATATAGTGCCCGTCACACTCATAGGTACATATAATCCATTAAGTTCAACAATTCAACACATTCAAGCTTATGCTATGGTCATCTAACCTAAGTTTTCATGCAACATTATATATTATCTACGAGAAACCAAAACTATACCTTGGCCGATTCCTCCCTAATGTCGAAGCACCTTAATTATGTCTATTTCACCAACATCCAAGGTCCCAAACGTACACCAATTAGAAAACCCAGCCTCCAAGCTCAAACTCAAGCTTCCAACTTCATCAATTTGGTTCTAATTCACATTTATACAATCTAATTCCACACAAACATCACTAAAATCAATATGAGATTTGCTAATTTAACAATTTCACAAGGGGTAGAGGTTCCTCACCTTATCCACGAGTCAAACGGGCAAAAACCCAATGATTACTCGTTGCTAGAGTTCACCTAAACCATTTGGCCTACTTCCTCCCTCTGGGTATGTTGTCCTCCTCCTTCTTCCTATTATTTTTTAATTTATTTTTAAAAAATCCTAATAATGCAACCCTGCCGGTTGACCACTGCTGCCACCCTTTGTTGTCTGTGCTACCACCACTTCGCCGAAGCTGCCTCCTTCCTCTCTCCAGGTATGTTGTCCTCCTCCTTCTTCCTATTATTTTTTTATTTAGTTCATGTATTATTTTATATTTAAAGTTTTTAATTCTATTTTGATTTAGAGATTTTTTAATTCTATTTTGATAATTCTGTGTTTGAAATTTTGCTTATAATTCTGATTTTGAATTTTATTTTGATGATTTTGTGTTTATTATTATGATTTCTATTTCTTGTTCTGATATCATGAAGAATGAATGTGATTGTTTCTATATTATTAAGGGTTTATTACTTGAGTTTACATTAAAAACGTTGCTGATGTATTGAATGCTTGAAAAGTACAAGTCAGTTTGGAGGTTTTAAAAATTTCGACTAGGGTTGAAGTTGATATGGTTGGTTTCTTTGTGTAATTGAATTTTTAGTTTGAAAATGACGAGGATTATATCTGGAAGAGTTAGAAATGCCATTAGTTATTAGTATTCCTTTGGGTTTTTAAATCTTAGGTAGTGTTTTTTGGTTATTGTTATTTCTGTTTAGCTTTAACTTAGGGCTAGTGATGCCTATGCTATCATTTGAAGTAGTTCATGATCAAGTATTTTTTTTAATTGTTCAAATTTTCTCTTGCATTTCATACTATTATTTTGAAATGGTTCATGTCCAAATATTTTTTGACATAAATTATATAGACTGTACTATTTTTTGCATGATAACAACCAAGGATAATACAACCATGTAAATCAAAGGGACAGGGTGTTCTTAATAAGAAGACTGATTCCATTATCTTGACCTCTTTCTCATCCTGAATTCTAAATTCAATAAAATTTTTATTACTTTGCGAGTTTTTATATAAGTTCTGAATGTGTTTTATTTGAGATGGTTTGATATGAGGCTGTGGTGCACAAATTGTGAATCACACTTTTCACAACTCGTACCACTGACCAGCAAGTGCACTGGGTCGTCCAAGTAATACCTCACGTGAGTAAGGGTCGAATCCCACGGAGATTGTTGGTTTGAAGCAATCTATGGTTATCTTGTAAATCTTAGTCAGGAAGTCAATTATGTTTATCAGTTGAATTGCGAATAACCAAGAGAGCATGAATTAAAGGTTACTTGTTATGCAGTAATGGAGTATATGTTGGAGTTTTGGAGATGCTTTGTCTTCTGAATCTCTGCTTTCCTCTATCTTCTTGTTCACGCACGCACGTCCTCCTATGGAAAGCTGTATATAGGGGTTCACCGTCGTCAATGGCTACATCCCATCCTCTAAGTGAAGAATATGCTCACATGCTCTGTCACAGCACGGCTAATCATCTGTCGGTTCTCGATCATACTGGAATAGGATTCTTCATCCTTTTGCATCTGTCACTAACGCCTAGCACTCGCGAGTTTGAAGCTCGTCACAGTTATTCGATCATTGAATCCTACTCGGAATACCACAGACAAGGTTTAGACTTTCCGGATTCTCATGAATGCCGCCATCAGTTCTAGCTTATACCACGGAGATTCTGATTAAGAAATCTAAGAGATACTCATTCAATCGGATATAGAACGGAGGTGGTTGTCAGGCACACGTTCATAGTTTGAGGAAGGTGATGAATGTCACGGATCATCACCTTCATCACAGTTAAGCGCGAATGAACATCTTAGATAGGAACAAGCGTGTTTGAATGGAAAACAGAAATACTTGCATTAATTCATCGAGACACAGCAGAGCTCCTCACCCCCAACAATGGAGTTTAGAGACTCATGCCATCAAAGAGTATAAAGTTCAGATCTAAAATATCATGAGATGCAAAATAAGTCTCTAAAAGTTGTTTAAATACTAAACTAGTAGCCTAGGTTTACAAAAAATGAGTAAACTATGATGGTTGATGCAGAGATCCACTTCTGGGGCCCACTTGGTGTGTGCTGGGGCTGAGATTTAAGCAATTCACGTGTAGAGGCCATTTGTGGAGTTGAACGCCAGTTTGGGCGTTCAACTCCAGCTTTTGATCCTTTTCTGGCGCTGGACGCCAGAATTGGGCAGAGAACTGGCGTTGAACGCCAGTTTACGTCATCTATCCTTGTGCAAAGTATGAACTATTATATATTGCTGGAAAGCCCTGGATGTCTACTTTCCAACGCAATTGGAAGAATGCCATTTCGAGTTCTGTAGCTCCAGAAAATCCACTTTGAGTGCAGGGAGGTCAGAATCCAACAGCATCAGCAGTCCTTTTTCAGCCTGAATCAGATTTTTGCTCAGCTCCTTCAATTTCGGCCAGAAAAATACCTGAAATTATAGAAAAACACAAAACTCATAATAAAGTCCAGAAATATGAATTTTTCCTAAAAACTAATGAAAATAGACTAAAAACTAACTAGAACATACTCAAAACTATATGAAATTAACCCCAAAAAGCGTATAAAATATCCGCTCATCAGGCTGTAATTCAGAGAACTGATGAGGATGATATATATTATTCTCAAGTATAGCATACAATGCAAACATTGCTACCCAAAGTCATATTTATTAGTTGTCAATCCAAATCTTAGTATGTGTTTCATGAATATATTTTATTATAAAGTCATGTCTAACATATATGAAACTGATAATTTCATTCTTTTCTATTGTACTGTTATTAAATAATATTATGTGGTTAGAAACTATAAACACTAGAAAACTAGATTAAATTCATTTGCTACTTAGTACAAACTAAAAAAGTTCTTACACTGAAGTTTCTGCAAAAAAAAAAAAGAGATATCTCAAAGATATCATTTTTTATTTTATTCAATTTTTCTTAGATAAGACTATACTACATTAAAAATTTAACACGGTCTTGTATCCAGTTGTAAGCATAAACAATATCATTATTTTTATCAAGAGGCCATCAAACTATAAAATGATCAATTTATCTAAGTTTGACTAATTTTTCTCGTGTTTAATATATATATTTTTGTCGTATGAATAGATACTTGATAAGAAGAATACAGAGCAATATCGATATTCTACTTACTACAAGTAATATGCATGAATTATATTTTTATTTTATCATTAAATATTTTACCCTCAAGTTTCAAAGTCAACTGTTTAATATGCATGAATTACGTTTTTTTTTTCTGTTTATAATTATTTTTTGAGTTAATTTGTTGATTGTTATTAATTGTCTGAGTTAATCTTAACTTGTTTATTTTCTGATTTAATTATTGACTTATTGTTTATTGTTGTTTTTTTTTGGTTTATTCTCTTGTCTCTAATATAAAAAATAATTTCAAAAAAGTTTACTAAAATTAATTAAAAAATAGTTAATTCTCTAGTAATTTATAAGAAATTTGTCTCTTGTCATTTAAAAATGAGTGAAAATTAAAATTAATCGATCTTACATAAAATATGATTATATATCGCCCCATTTTCATGCATTATCCGCTTTATGAGCTTATAATGATATAATGATATCATTAATGACTAGCTAATCATTATATTATTTCACGACGGATTGCATTCAGGCGCTAAAAATATTGATTAGGTGCATTTTAATATTAGTATACATATCTTTTTCTTTTTAATTTATTGAGTATGATTTTATTTTGATGTTCTTTA
>NC_029787.2:116744144-116749806 GCF_000816755.2 Arachis ipaensis
ATAACGTATATTAATTGAATTGGCATGATTATAAATAAAGGATAAATGCAAATAGATGCATAATTGATATATAATTATGAGATAAATAATATCTTAATTTAATACCAATTAAATTGATCATTATATTTATTATTGCAATGAATATATAGAAAAAAGAATTAAATATCATTAGTATTTTTCACAAATTGTATAACACTTTTAAACTATTAATGTCTAACAACTAAATCCCTTAAAATAGCAATAATTGGAACCTAATAATTAAAATTATAATCTCTTAACTAAAAGGATTTTTTTTTTAATTTTGAGAATACAAAAATGTTTTAAATAATACTAAATATAAGTGAATATAATATATAATTTTTTTTTCAAAGATAAGTTATTGTATTTCTTAACAAAAAAAGAATATACTGTCTAAAAAGGGACAAAATAATAAGATTGGAGTTCTCCTATAAAATATTCTCAATAATAAAAAAACAAACCCAGAAACACTTAAAAAGAGAAATAAATTCAAGATAAAAGTTAGGACACTCAAGGGCATGTGTGCTCTTCTCTGCCATAAAGACCACGGTGCATTCTCCTCGCCAAGGACACAATTTCTGTTGCTAATGTTTGTTTACTTTTCAAAGATTTCCAAGTTTCTCGACTTCCAAATGCTCTAGGCGGTACATGCAAACAGCTCCAAGAAAACTTCTCCACTTGATTTGATTCTCATTGCTTCTAGCCACCACGCCGCAAAGTCTGAATAGGTTTGATTTAGCAAATCACCCCCAAATGGAGTGTAGTTCTATACTTCAGAAGTCGGGCCACATCTCATCAGGCAACGCAAGATCGAGTCTTCAGCTGCTTTGCATCTGGGACACATTGTTGGAGTTGTTGAGAACCTTTGATGCACTAATTTCAAAACAAGTAATTTTTCATGATTTGCTCTCCATATGAACAACTAAATTTTTGTTGGAATCTTTAATCCCTAAATTATTTTCCATCTTTCGAGTTTCCTCATCATTGGTGGTAGATGTTCAATTGGGTCATGGAAGAATTTATAAACAATCAAATAACGTGATGCAATGTCATATTGTTTCCTTTTATTCCAGATCCACTGTAATTTGTCAACACCATTGTGGTTCACTGTTCTGGAGAGGGTACAATGGCTTAAGTCAGGAGGAAAAAATTGGTTGATCAGAGTTTGATTCCAGCGTCTTTTTGAGGTAAGTATGTCTTTCACCCACATAATATTTGTACTAGGATTGTTATTGCAATTGAGCTGAAATGTTATGAGGGGGCAACCAGGGATCTTGGTGTATTCGAATGTGTTCTCGAGACCCTATACTCTAATTTAGCCTTTGTTTAACTATGTTTCTCCCTTCCAATACACTCTGCTATCCCCAAGAAGGTTAAAACCCTTTTTCTGCTAGCATATCCATAAAATATTGATAATATTTACCCTTTAGCATCCGGGCTAGAAGAGAATTATGATTTATTGCAATACACCAGAATTTCTTATCTAGAGCTAAATTCTGCACCTTTAGATCTTTGAATCACGATCCTCCTCCTTCTTTGGTCTTATATGTCATATGATCCCAGCAAGTCCAAGATATTCTCCATTCCGATCCTCGTTGGCCCTACCAGAATTGCATCAAAATTCAGTGAATTTTCTCTAAAAGTGTATCTAGGAAACCAAGCATGACAAGGTATAAATTGGAATGGCTTTTCCAATTGCCTTAATAAGCACATGTCTTCCACCAGCTAACAAAAGATTCCTCTTCCAAACATGTACTTTCTTTTGGACCTTGTCTTTGATTTCTCAAAATATAAACTTTTTAGATCTTTGAACCACTAAAGGGAGTCCAAGATATTTATCTTGAGCCCTATGTGTCTAATATTAATCAAATTAGCCAAAACCTGTTTGAGCGGGTAGAGCGTTCTGACTAAAGAAAATGGCAAACTTTGTCAAGTTAACCTGTTGGCCACTAATCATCTCGTACTCGTAAAGCAAAGTCAATATATTAGAACACGATTCTTTTGACACCTTATAGAAAAGGATAAAGTCATCTGCAAATAGGGGATGATTAACTGATGGACATCTCCTATGAATTTGAATTCCTTTGATACTTCTGTTTTGCTCTACCTTATGTAATAGATAGAAAAATCTTTTCACACAAAAAAGAAAGAGATATAGTAACAGGGGATCTCCTTGTCAGATATCCCTTGTTGGCCTGAAATAGCTATAAGGTTGTCCTTCCACAAGAATAGAGTAAGAAACAATAGTAACAAGTTCTTTTATCCAAGTAATCCATTTCTCCCCAAAATCCATCCTCTCCATAATATATCATAAGAACTGTCACTCCATTCTATCATAAGATTTGCTCATATCTAACTTAATGGCCATCTCATATGATAACCCAGTTTTCTTTGTCTTTAAGTAATGCATGCATTCATGAGCAATGAGAATATTATCAGAAATAAGTCTACCCTAGTACTCTGGCTTGGGCTAATTATATTATTTATGAAACTCTGAAGTCGATGAACCATAATTTGTGAGATGATCTTATAAAATACCGAAAATAAACTTATATGTCTGACCTGTGACATATTTCTGGTGTTTGGAATCTTTGAAATCAAACAAATTTGGATATGGTTAAAGCCTTTTAGAATTTTTCCTCCTCTAAAAAAATTGCATATCACTTTAAACAAATCACTCCCAACTATATCCTAATAAAACTACAAGAACTTTGCTGTGAATCCATCATCCCCTGGGGTACTGCAACTACAGACACTAAACGTTGCGTGTTTTGTCTCTTCTATTGATATCGGCCTCGTCAGTCTGCGATTCGTGGAAGCTATCACTATAGAGTTGAAATCTTCAAATCTATCTCCCTTATCAAAATGATTAGTGGTTAAAAAGATTTTCTTGAAATAAGTCTCAGCCACTATCTCGATGCTTTTAGGGTTCAAAGCAATCTCTCCATTGTTCCCCATATTTTATTTTTCCAATTTCTGGTGGAAGAACTTCGTATTTTTGTCACCTTATTTAAGCCACTTGCATCGCGACTTTTCCTTCCAATACTTCTCTTCACTCCCCCAAGTTTCCTTCAATCTATTTTCCAGCACTATAATCTCATTACCCCCATGGCTTTCTCATTCATGCAGCTGCTCCATCAACATTGTCAATTTCTCTATTTCTTTCTTAGAATTGGTACGGCTTTGTTGTTGCCACTGAACCAACCGGTGAAGACAAAGCTTCAACTTTTGGACTAGGGCAAAACATTAGTGAAGCTTGGAAAATCGTACCCTAAGCCTCTGAAATCAAATTCTTCACTTCATCCATGTCATAACACATTTCTTGAAATTTAAAGCGCTTCTTTGATTTCCATTTTGGTGGATCAATATCGAGTAAAAGAGGTGCATGATCGGATGCATTCTCTGTTAGCCTCCGAACCACAACTGCATCATACCTAAATCTCCACGTGTCTCCCACCAAGAATCTGGTAAGTCTTTCCCTGATTAATTCATCTCCCATTCTCCTATTTGACCAAGTAAACCTCCGACCAATCATACCAAGGTCCACAAGCTAATTACCCTCAATAAAATCATTAAGATGGTCTATCGATGCTACTGATACGAGATTTTCTCCCTCTTTCTCCTCATTACTTTTGATCGATTTAAAATCTCCCATAATTATAAAGTTCTGCCTAAATTACTGAAGCTGACCAAAGAGTCCTTCAAATTGTCGCAAACGTACTTGTTCACTAGTACTTAGATAAACTCCCACCAGCCCTCATGGTGGATTCTTGTACTCATCCTTAATGGTAGCACTTAACAAAAGAGAGTTTTGAGCTAGAATCTTCACCTCCATATAATCCATCCAAGCAAGAGCCAAGCCTCCTGATAATCCACTCGAATCTACAATTGTGAAACTCAAATAACCACATGATCTAACCTTTTACTCCACAAGGTGAGATTGATTTTTTGTTTCACAAAGAAAAACTACCTCGAGATAGTGGAGTTGGTACAGCTATTTAAGATTCTGGACTATCAGGGTCTTCTCAAATCTCGACAATTCCACATGAGAATTCTCATGGTGCTTTAGGTGCCGTCGAACGGCTGGCACCCTCCACCATCTCAAGCTCCATAGGCTGCTCAACTGAACCCATATTTCGGATCCCTCTATCTTTCTTATCTTCTCCTACTCTCCTCTTATTCCCGTTCCATGTTCCTGTTTCTTCTTGACCACTCTTACCATATATTTAATTCTCTTAAACTGGCTAATGTGATATCCACAATTAGGACTATTAGTATGATTTTTAGTGAGGATTCTATTATAGGTTGGCTTCTTTGTTTTTGTGAGCATAAGGAATATGCTGGCTTGTTATCACAATAACATTATTCTTGTTGCTAGCACTATTTTTTTTATCCTCTGATGGAGCTTTATTGGCTGAGAAGTTGTCACATGATTCACTCTTCGTGGTCTCCTTGACACTCAGCCCTAAAAAACCTTCAATAACATAGTTTGGGAGAGGTTTTTTCCGACGAACAGCGTATTCAGTTTGAGCTCCCTTCCCTTGTTTCGTATTTTCAGCCACCTTCGGTTCCACCCTTATGCCCACTTGATCAGCGCATACCCACTCCCCAATTTTATCTTCCATTAGCTTATTCTCCTTTGAATCCTCCATAAAATTGGGACACATCCTGTGATCATGTCCTATTCTTGCACAATAGGTACAAATAGTTACAAGTCTTTCATATCGGACAATTACTTCAAGCAAGTTTTTATCTGGTCCAGCCATTCTAAGTGAGTCTTTCACAATTTTTTCTCCATTGATCTCAACTTTTGCCTTAATAATTATGGATTCTCTTTCCTTTGTGTCGAAAAAACCTACATCCAAAACTCTTTCCAACGCTCCACCAAATTTTCTTGTTGCCTTTATAGTCTTAAAAGTTTTTGATACCCCCCAAAATTGAGTCCAAATTGGTAGAGAGGTGATCAACTGTTCTTTTACTTTCTTCCCTCCATCCCAGCGTTGAATATGCAATGAAAAGTATTTAGATAACCATGGAGATCCCTTTTCAATTTTCAAAACATCCCATTCTCTTTCAAGAAAAATTGAAAATGATTGCACTCAATTTCTGCCACCCTAAAACCCTCTAGATTCCCCATATGGCCTTAAGGGCTCCCTCCATGGTGCACTTAGAAAAGTTTTTCTCAGCGAACAAGCTTTTCATTAGACTGTTGATGCAATTGTTGATCCCATTCCTTATATCCACTTCTCCCAATTGAATTACGTCATCATTCTCTCCTTCATATACCAGCATCGAACCTTGCATGATATCTTTGGTTTGCCATGCAACATACACGAGATCGAACAATTTGGCTATAGAAAGTTCTGACCTTGAAACTTGAAAAACTCTTGATTTTTGACGTTAATCTTGATGGTACATAAATTATGTTTAGAAAATCCTAGCAGAGCCTAAATACCTTGATGACACTTTTTAGTTTAATAGAAAGAATATGTATATTAATATATGAGTATACAAATGATAAGAATGATATATTATTAAAGTTATGATGCGTGCATTAACGTTTTAAATCAACTAATGGAAGGAAAGTATATTATTAGATTATTAGAATAAAGATAATATTTTAATTTATTACTAATTATATTCA
>NC_029787.2:116749978-116750360 GCF_000816755.2 Arachis ipaensis
TAAAAATCTAGATATATCTCTATTTGAAAAAAAAATATCATAAAGAATTTATAGTATGATCAACTTTGGTGTTAGTCAAAATATGATTAGGTTCAAACTAACTAATCATGAATATAGAATTTTACTTAAAAAAAAATATCATTTTGTACTCACTTGAAGACTTTATTTTTATTTCTGGCAAATTCTTTTTCGCTTTAAACTAAACAAAAAAATACTTTAAGAGTGGGTAAAAGTTATATAATTCATATTTAAATGAGTTAGTTTATATATATATTGATGAATTTTTTAAAAATAAAATTTTGTACTTTTAATTTACAGATATAATAGGACTTCTATTTGAGAAAAAAATAAAAATATATAATAAATTTAACAGTGCAATATT
>NC_029787.2:116750402-116756911 GCF_000816755.2 Arachis ipaensis
AAGTTAATAAATAATTAAATATATTAATAAAAATTTTCTTTTAAAAATATATTTTAAACATAAATACAAAGAAATAAACATGTTCCGACATTCACTTGTTATTGTCATAACTGTATATACTAACTAATGCTTTCAAGGTGCATATAATTTTAAGCAATAATAATGTCTCATTTACAGATTCCATTATAGCTGTTCAGCAATTTTTCATGGTTTCTTATTCCTTTGGCTACAAATAATATCCACTCTTCGTTTTTCGATCTTTTGGTAAATTTGTATGCTAGCTGTACTTCTGCTTCGATCCCTTCCTTCCACTATGAACAAGTAAATAAAGTTGTCTCATCATATGCATATATAGTGCTTTGTACCATCCACTAGATTTATATAATAAGTATATATAGTTTTTTTTGGGATACTTTCATGTAGGTAAGTTAAGATGATAGTTCCAAAACCTACCTTTGCCAAATATTAGATACGTTTTACAAAATATAATAGCTCTAGGTTTTGTTGCTTGTTTGGTTAATTGTCTACATCATCGTAGTTAATTATTATAAGCCTAATTAAGTTCTTTGATTTTGTTTTGATAAATTATTGTTGATGCTTAAAGTTATTAAAGGGGTTAATTAATTGAAGTGAGATTACATCATCATGCATATGCATACAATAATTATGTGAAAAGTCTTTGGTTGAGTTTATGTTGATAACTCGAGGATTATTGACAACTGAATAGAACAATATGAAGATATTCACATATATATATATATATACCACTTGTGAGATTGATTTTCAAATTGCCGGCTTTGAGAGACAGCTAGAAAGTCAGAAAATAAAACATCTCAATCATGAGAACTGAGAAACATGCATGGTGAAGTGATGACAGAAGGAAAAGGAAGATTGTGAACCTAAATTGATGAGCTCAGAAAAGCAGGCCTTATTATATATATGATAAGATTCTCTGTGAATTGTAATAAAAAATAAATAAATAAATACTAAGGCACACGCTAGCAAGGAATATGAATATGATTGTAACATGCATGATCATATTCATATATAGTTGGTGCTTGGTGGTAGGTGGCACAGCATGCAAATCATGCATGAGAGACTCTGATCTGCGCTCTAATCATCACTTGCATAAGCAAATATGTCATTTCATCATCTTCTATATTGCATCTAATAAAATTTAAAGAGTATTTATTTATTTTGGTCCTCAGAATTTTCAACTAAACATTTTAGTTTTTAACTAAAATTAATTATTCGATTGGTCCCTAATAATTAATTTTGTCGGTCACTTTAACGAAAGACAAAATAGTTCCTGACAATTTTAATAGGAGACAAAATGGTCTCTGACCCTTCTATTTGAAAATGACACTGTTTTCACCTAATTTTCGTTATATCTTATATAACCCTGACATTCATACTTTCCTTCTTTACCTTTACAGTCTTTTTCTCCATCTTCTCATTTTCCTTCTTCAGCTCCAAGATCAAGTCATGGTGTAACTGTCACACATGTCGCACCTACTTTAACATGTCATGAACTACACCCTTTTCAAATCTCTGTGACTAGTACACCCACTTCTTCCGCACTTCGCCTACCAGAAGCATCCATCTCCACGTCCTCGATAACAACATCACCTCCAATTCCGACAACGTCCACCACATCCTCAAGTTCAAGTTCTACAACTACCTAAGGACACACCTTTCTCTACTCTTGACAAGTAATATAGATTGTTGGACATTATGGCATCACAAGAAGTTCTTCTATCGATATCATATGAAAATTCTCATTTGAAATGGACCCCGAATGCTTCATTCCTTCTCTTTTGGAGTTCAAACTAGCAGACAGTTTCAACCTCGCATCCAAGCTATCAGTACAATGAGCAATGTCGCTGTCACCGCTCATATGAAAACTAAAGCGATTACTGAACATTGGTTAGGAGAAAAAAATGAAAGAAGCGATAAGAGTGGTAAACCATGTGGCCATGGAAATGATAGGGTAGAGGAAGAGGGAGATGGCAATGATTAAGAGTCTTAACAAATCATACTTGCTATCTAAATTCATGGGATCCATCAAAGACGACAAGTACTTGAGAGACATAGTTATTAGTTTCTTGAGTATGAATTAGTTGAAAACAAGTTGAGAAATTTTCTTCTTGTGAATATTGACGTTGCAGAGTGTGCACATGTAGTTTGAAGTTGCAGTGTTAGACTGTTTGAATTATGCGAGATATAATGAAAATTGGGGAAGAATAATGTCGTTTCTAAACCGAGGGAGTCAGGGATCATTTTGTCCCCTGTTAGAGTTGCCAGAGACTATTTTGTCCTCCGTTAGAATTGACGGAGCAAAAGACCTAAGTGACTGATGGAGTTAATTGTTAGGAATCAATCCAGTAATTAATTTTAGTTGAAAATTAAAATGTCTAGTCCAAAACTTTTTGAGAACCAAAATAGATAAATAAAATGGGTAAATACTCAAAATTAAATGTGCATATAAGATATTGATAATTTAGAAGTACCGATAGTAAATGAGAATGTCGTCTGGCTACAGAGAAGTATTGTAGGAGGTACAAAAATGGCGATTGATTTTAATGAACTACCGCAAAAGATTCATAGGGACTGGCCATGTATGATTCAAGTACGGGAGTTGGGAGCGTATAAAGCAATATTAACGTTCGACACAATGCTAAGTGCGGAAGAAGCTTACACTTTTAGAATGAACAATTTACTAAAATTGTTTCATATGGTATGGAGATGGGACGAGATTGAGAAGAGCGAGTCCATTACATGCATGGTCAAGAGACACTTTTCGCAGAATAGGGGAGCAATGGGGGTGAGGTGGTGGAATTTGATAAACTGACGGAATCGTATAATTTATTCAGTGTGGGTAGAGTTCTGATTGACACTTGTGTTTTTGACATGATTAACAAGTGGATTCATGTTACAATAGGTACAAGTGGGTTTGACGTCCTTGTAAGAGAAGTGGGAGGAGAGGTGTATCGGGAAGAATCTTTCTGGAAGCGAAAGAATGAGACAGGAGACAGGGACATGATAAATGGAGAAGAGATGCAGGATGCAGGAACTGGGAGCCTATTGAATTATAGTGATGAACGGAGGGTGGTTGATTGGGACATGGTGGCAGTGCCAGCGGAGGAACACATGAATGATGAACAAGATGAGGGCAGGATGGTAAATTCATAAGAATTCAAAAATTCAGTATGAGAACACTAATTCTGTGGCATTAAAGGCGAAAGAGGATTTTCGGGGATCTTTCGTATTAATAAGGATATTGATTCGGAGGATACAATATCAAATAATTATGAAGACTGTTATGGTAACCAAACATATGAGAATACAAGAAAGGATAATAGGCTGGTACCTAATAGGCCCAACAAGCTAATTATGGGGCATGAAGCTTGGCTAAAGGAGAGAGCCTGCTGGAAAGGAGCTGCTATTGGGCCTTCAAACCGGGTAAGGCCTAACCCGGTGTCCACCACGACTCGGCAGGAGATGCGCCCTCTGCTCCAAGATGCTACGCAAACGGCGCTTCCAAGAAGGAGTTGGGCAGACACTGGGCTGTTGAGACGGGAGGACGGATGCGGACGGCCTGAGTCGGAGGCGAGTAAACCTGCGGCCTTGCTAACCTGGCAAGGGACGCAACCTCTGACCATGGACGTGACGCATATGGAGCCTGGGTACATGAGCCATGGACAGCAACGCCATATGGAAGAGGGTCGGGGTCAGCAGCGCCATCTGGAGGAAGATATAGGGGAGGCGGTGGCTGAGGGGCTTGACAGAGGGACGAGTACCGCTATGAAAGCCACCAAGGATGATAGAGATCGACGACAGGGGACACATATAATTGACATATCCGCAGAACTAATACCAACACAAAAGGTGTTCTGTAAGTTGGAAGAGGCGAGAATGATGAGTGATGTAGCAGCTGCAGGGAATTGTAATGATGATGGCATA
This sequence comes from Arachis ipaensis, assembly GCF_000816755.2. Taxonomy (NCBI): domain Eukaryota; kingdom Viridiplantae; phylum Streptophyta; class Magnoliopsida; order Fabales; family Fabaceae; genus Arachis; species Arachis ipaensis. Next base: position 116,754,366 of record NC_029787.2, read on the forward strand.
GTCAGAAGAAGCGATACAGCAGAGGAAGAAAGTCAGCTCCAAAGCAAGACATGATTGAGACTGGTGGAGGGAGAAATCCTGATGGATGGTTGGGATCAGGGTAATGGGCATGGACAGAAGGACGCAAACGTGCACGGTACAGATTCAGGATTAGAGATGGAGGCCAGCTCGGATAGTGGCAGTAAATCCCATAGCGAGGAACAAAGGCCGAGTTTGGAAGAGAAAATGGCAGAGAACAAAGAGGCTTAGAAACTAGCGGTAGAGTAAGGGGCTCAGTGCAGAGAGGAGGAGGATATCGTGGCTATTTTGCAGGAGCAAAATGAAGCAATTGCTCTGAAGCGATGACAGGCGAAGCAAAAAGTAAAAGTTCGAAGAAGCCGACCAAAAAATCAAAAACAGGTGTGCAATAATTTTGTTCAATGATTTTAAGTTCTTGAAATATAAGGGGGTTGGGAGGTGTTGCAAAATTTAGTATGCTAAAGAATTTTAAGAGTAAGTTTAAATTGGGAATATTGGGTTTGATAGAAACAAAGAAGGAGGTGGTAACTAAGTTTGATGTTGTTCGTATCTGGAGAAGTGATAGAGCGAGTTGGGAGTTTGTAAGTTCAATTGGGGCATCTGGAGGGTTATTGTTAATATGGGATGAAACGGTTTTTTAAATTGTCTAACTACTACAAAAGAGATAGATGGATGTGTGTAGAAGGAGTTGTGGTGAAAGATAATTTTTATTGTGCTATTTGCTTAGTATATGGACCGCATGTGAGAGTTGAGAAGATTTCGATGTGGGAAGAACTGAGTTATATTGCAGGACTGTGTCAGGTGCCTTTTTGTTACTTGGGAGATTTTAATGAAATTTTGCATTTGGAAGAAAGAAAAGGAGTGACTAGTTTATCAGCGTCTGCGGAAGATTTCAAAACATGGATAAATGACATGGAGTTGATCAATTTGGCACTAAATGACCGAAAGTAAACATGGTTTAGAGGACAGTCATGTAGCCGTATTGATAGGAGCCTAATTTCTTTGGGGTGGCTTGATGTATACTCGGAGACGCGTCTGAGGGGAGGCCCAAGAGGTTTATCAGATCACTGCCCTTTGATCATGGAAGACAGTAGGAAATTTGAAGGCCCGATACCTTTCCGAAGCTTGGACTCGTGGTTCACACATGAAGGGTTCTTGAGAATGGTGAAGGAAGAATTGGGGGAACTAGGCAACATACAATTCTTAGAAAACATGAAAGCACTGTCAATACCAATCCGTAGATGGCATAAGCAGCATTTCAGAGATATGAATGAGAGGATAAAGTGGTTTGAGGAAGAAATAAAGAAAGTGGACGATATGGTTAGTAGTGGATATTATGATGGTACAATGGAGGCAAGGATAAGGGCATTAATAAGGTGCTGTAAAAAGTAGTATGTGAGACACGATGTTCACTGGAAACAAATTTCTATATCTCGGCATGCTAATGAGATGGATAGGAACACAAGCTATTTCCACAATATTGGTTCGGCAAGAAGAAGGAATCACCGGATTGAGTCTTTGATGATTAATGGGAGGCTAGTGAGGAATCAAGCAAGGATCAAAGTTGCAGTTCGAGACTTTTATAAATGACTGTACCACTAGGAAGGTTTTCCAAATGTGAGCTTTAAGGATGGATTAGTTAATCGATTAGAGAAGGAAGAAGCGGAGGCTCTAGAGGTGTTACCATCAGTAGAGGAGGTGAAAGAGGCAGTGTGAGATTGTGAATCTTCTAAGGCTCCAGGGAGTGATGGATACAACATGAATTTTATTAAAAAGTGTTGGAACGAGATAGGAACAGAATTCACTATAGCTGTGATTGCTTTTTTTTGAAACAGACAGATTACCAGCAGACTCTAATGTCACATGGGTAGCATTGGTGCCAAAGTTCATTGGGACGAAGGAGATTAAAGACCTCAGACCTATCAGCATGGTTGAATGTATATATAAAGTTATCTCTAAATTGTTGACACGAAGAATGAGGAGTGTAATGCCAAGTTTATTTGGGAAATCACAGAGTGCCTTTGTGAAGGGTAGGAAGATACATGATGGAGCTTTAATTGCATGTGAAATGGTGCAATGGTTGAAACCGAAAAAGAAGGCATCAGTGATTATCAAACTGGACCTCAAAAAAGCCTATGATAGAGTAAAATGGTGCTTTGTTGATACTGTATTAGAGAAGATAGATTTCGGTAGAACATGAAGGACATGGGTTAGGGAGTGTGTTAGATCGACATCTATTTCTATCCTGATTGATCTCTAATAATTAACTCCGTCAGTCATTTAGGTCTTTTGTTCCGTCAATTCTAACGGAAGACAAAATGGTCCCTGATAATTCTAATAGGAGACAAAATAGTCATTGATCCCTCTGTTTGGAAATGACATCGTTCTCTCCCAATTTTTATTATATCTCGTATAACCCTAACATTCGTACTCTCCTTCTTTACCTTCATAGTCTTCATCTCCATCTTCTCCTTTCTCCTCCTTAGTTTCAAGATCAAGCCATAATGTAACTGCTACGCATGTCGCAC
>NC_029787.2:116756952-116758652 GCF_000816755.2 Arachis ipaensis
TTTTCGCCCACCAGAAATATCCACCTCCACGTCCTCGATAACAGCACCACATCCAACTCCGACAACGTCCACCACATCATCAAGATCAAGTTCTACAACTATTCTAAGGGAACGCCTTTCTCCACTCTCTGGAAAGCAATTTAGATTGTTAGACATTAAGACATCACGAGAAGATTCTCTTTAAACATCATATGAAAATTCTCATTTGGAATGGACCCCGAGTGCTTTATTCCTTCTCTACCGGAGTCCAAGCTGGCAGACAGCTTCAACCTTACATCCAAGCTATCAATACAGTAAGCAATTCGCCGTCACTGCTCATATGGAAACTCAAGCGATTATTGAACATTGGTTAGGAGAAGAAGATGAAGGAAATGATCTGAGTGATGGACAATGTGGTTGTGGAGATAATAGGGCAGAGGAGGAGGGAGATGGTGACGATGACGGGTCTTAACAAATCAGAATTGCTATCTAAATTCAGGGGATCCATTGAAGACGACAACTACTTGAGAGACATAGTTATTAGTTTCTTGAGTATGAATTGGTTGAAAACAAGTTGAGCATTTTTCTTTTGTTGAACATTAACGTTGCAGAGTGTGTCTATGTAGCTTGAAGTTGTAGTATTAGACTGTTAGAGTTATGCAAGATATGATAGAAATTGGGGGGAGAACAATGTCGTTTCTAAAGAGAGGGAGTCAGGGACTATTTTATCCCCTGTTAGAGTTGCTAGGGACTATTTTGTCCTCCGTTAGAGTTGACGGAACAAAGAATTTAAGTGACTGACCGAGTTAATTATTAGGAACTAATAGAGTAATTAATTTTAGTTGGGAACTAAAGTGTCTGGTCTGAAATTTTTTGGGGACTAAAATGCGTAAATACTCAAAATTAAATGTGCATATAAGCTATTGAGAATTTTTTTAAACAAAATTAATTAAGCAGTTTGGTGTATTATATAGTATATACAGTATATGTGTAGATTATTCTTTGGATAAAATTTATCTTTTATAATTTCTTCCCAGATTATAATTGCGGGAACGGATTTTGTTTCAGCCCAGCTCAATAAGGGTCGGGGATCCATGTTGTGGGCTACCGATCTGACGAGTCATCAACCCATACACGCAAAAATGACCCGCGCGTTACTCCACCCAAGTACAAGGCATAAATGGGGAGGGACCTACCCCTCTCCCGAGGTACGTCATTTTTACCCTAATTGGCCATTTCATCGTACGGATACTTACTTTAGCATCGAAGTATCCTTGCAGGTGGCCCTACTTGCCGACCCACCGACGACTGTAGTAGCACCTTGCCTCATAAAGCTCGCACCCAGGTCCAGATATCTTCCTTTCTCTAATGGTTGCTCTTGACCCAACACCCGGCCGACCTCTCATCCTGATGAGCAACTGAACATTGGCACCGTCAGTAGGGACCTGACACGACCATGGAGCTTATCCCTCGTACGGAAGAGGTACGAGCGGAGGGTGGACCCACTAAGCATTTGGGGACCTCTCAAGAACATTGAAGATCCCCATCACCAAGGTGACTCCCACGCCCGATCTTCAGAAAAGCGCCCGTTCGGAAGTACCGGCAGCGATAGTTCTCGAATCCTGTAAGAGCTCAAATACAGGGTACAAAACTTGGAGAGGAAACTAGCGACGAGGGACCGCTACCATCCCGAGCATAGCCGGGAATCTTGTCCAAGCCTT
>NC_029787.2:116758893-116762098 GCF_000816755.2 Arachis ipaensis
AGGCATGATCGAACTAATGCTCACTCCCTCACCTACACCCACGGCAGGTCAGAAGCTCGTGGGGAACGAAGGAGAGATCGAGGGAAGAAACAGTGAGATCCCATTATAATGGGGGCCACTCTTTTTCACCCATCCATCCTCAAGGTCTGGCTACTGAAGAACTTCGACAATCCAACTGATATGAGGTATGACAGAACCAAGGACCCATAAGAGCACTAACAATGACCAAAAGTATAGGTTTGGATTTTCGCACTAAAAATAGGATTGACATTGCAAGTATAGTACAAACCCAACAATTGATCATCAATCAAATTATAATCCTAAAGATTGTCACAATTCAAAGCAAATATGTAAACCGAGAGTATTTAGACTCCCGGGTCGTTCTCCGTAGGAACTAATGCCGATGAGTGCATATAATTTTGGTTGTGGAAAGCAAGGGTGTTTTCAATGATAAGGAAGTAATAAAAATAAAGGGATAAAAGAACTAGATAAAATTGAAATTAATAACTAATAAAGGAATAAAAGAACTATGTATGTAATATAAACAAGTAAGGCTAAAAAGTAATAGAAAAGTGGTTCAAAACATAAATGAAACCTTGACTTGGGATGAGTTATGGAATCCCTTCCTTGCCATAACCACAACTATGATAATTATCATGAGTTAATCTCACCTAGTTAACCCCTAACATCGAGGAGTAAGTCAAGCAAGCATAATTGACCTTAATCCATAAGTCCTAACCAACTTACCAAACTAGTTGGTAAAAGGCTAGCTTCAATGGAAACAAGAATCAACTAACTCCCCAAGAATTACCACTAAATGCTGGACATTAAGGCTCTAGTAATCTATAGACTCATTTCTCCCAAGCCAAGGGGTGGAAATTTACCCCTTAGCTAGGGTTGACATTTCATCAAACACCTAGTATGCATATTCACAAAACATGGCAAAGTTGGTAAATTAATGAAAGCTATGAACTATAAATAATAACAAGCAACCAAAGCAACTCAACAAACATAAAATAAGCATCAAACATTAAATTCATGAACCAAAACTCAAAATTGCAAAGGAATGTAAACTATGCATATATTGACAAGAGAAATTGAAATAGATGAAAGTGTAGAACAAGTGATGTAATTAAAAGAGAAATTAAAGAAATACTTACAATGCAATTGCTAGAATCCAAAATTAAACTTGAAGTATAAAATGCTATAAACACTAATTAAAATCCTAAGAGAGAATTTCCTAATCTACACTACTCCTACTCCTACTATGTGTTTCTATCCTACAAGTGAGCTCTCTTTGTTATGTGTTGATATGCCCTTAATATAGCCTTCCAAACCAGCCTTCAGCACTTCAGAACTGGGCCTAGAGACCTCCAAAACGGCGCAGCACGTGACTTTTTAATGGAGGTATGCGCTGGTACCTGTGCGGACGCATAGGTGTGTGCGTCTGCACACTTTGCGAAAATCCCCTCCTGTGCGTACGCACAAGTAGCTGTGCACACGCACACTAGGCGATGCTTGGTTGGACACGCGACACGCTCGAAATGATCCATGCACGCTGATTAGGCAGCTGTGCGTACGCACAAGTAGCTGTGCGCATGCACACGTCTCTAAACTCATCTCCATTGATTCTTCATGTTTCTTCCACTTTGCATGCTCTTCTTCCATTTTCTCCAACCCATTCCTACCTTATACACCTAAAATCACTCACAAACAACATCAAGGCATCGAATGGAAGGCAAATAGAATAAAATAGATTAGATTAGGCACAAAAGAGCATATTTTCATAATCAAGCGCAATTTGGGAGGAAAGTTCAAAAGCATGCTATTCAAGGGAATAAGTGTAGGTTTATATGATGAAATCCATCCAATTCAAGCTAAAATATATTGTCAAATATGGACTCATCAAACACTTAACGGCCTTTGAGTCCAAAATAAAGTTGGAGGGCGTGGGTGACGCTGTTAGATGCCATGCGTTCTCCGTAACCCTGGTAGGACCGGTGATTCGTTGGTTCAACCACCTCCAGCAAGGGTCCATTACGGCATTCGTGGACATCACGCAAAAGTTCTTGGCACAATTCACCACCCGAATCACCAAAGCCAAGCACCTAATTAATTTGCTGGGAGTGACCCAACAGATTGGCAAGCTGATGAGGAAATTCCTCAACCGATTTAATGATGAATGTTTGGAGATTGATGGCCTGACAAATTCAGTGGCATGCCTATACCTGACCAATGGTCTGGTGAATGAGGATTTCAGGAAACACCTCACCATTAAACCTGTTTGGACAATGCAGGAGATCTAGAATGCTGCAAGAAAATATATCAATGATGAAGATGTCAGCCAAGTGGTGGCCGCTAACAAATGGCAACCACCCAACCATCCAGGTCGACAGGCCGACAATGTTGAAAGGCCAAAAGAGGCGTCAAGAGAAGGGACATCTGGGAAACCATTTAAACAATTCTCCCAGGTGGGTAAGTTCACCAACTACACCCCCTTAACTAGGGGTTTTCTAAAGGGATAAAAAAGTATTCATAAACATCAAAATCTTTGTAATTATAAATATCTAATAAACAAAATTATAAACCAAGTTTTCATCCAAAACATAAGTATAAATATTCTCTCCAAAGCAAAATAAACATAATTTAAAACATAATTATAAATATTGTCTCCGAAGTAACATAAACTTAATCCAAACCACTCAATTTTTATCTTCATACTCTTGTAAGTTAAGTTTTGGCCAAAAAATTGTAAAAATACCCCCTCACTAAAAAATACTAAGCCCGGCGGAGAAGCCCGCCCCGCCCCGCCAAAGCCCGCGGTTTAAGCGGTGCGGGTTAGGTGGGCTTTTGCTATTGGACGGTCCTAATTTTCCAGCCCGGCCCGCCTTTTTGGCGGGTTATGTGGGCCAGCCCGGCAGGTTTAGGCCTGTTTGCCACCCCTACCCTTAACCACTCCATCGTTGAAGTCTACCAATGAAACACTGAAAAGGGTATACTGGCCAAGCCAAGGCAGCTCAAGGACATGACAGGGGAAATAAAAGCCTTTATTATGATTACCACAAAGGTTTTGGCCATAAAATGCAAGATTGTTTTGACTTGAAAGACGCACTAGAACAAGACATCTGGGAAGAAAAGCTAGCTGAGTTCTCTCAATTCATCCGAGAATCAAGAAGGAGAGAGAGAGAGAGAGAGAGAGAGAGAG
>NC_029787.2:116762241-116775680 GCF_000816755.2 Arachis ipaensis
CGCTCTGAGAAAGATCATAGTCGAGCTGTGAAGCCGAGGCAAGGTCCCCCCGAAAACCTGAATACTACTCCAACTGTGATGGTGAATGTAGTGGTTGGAAGGAATGCCCTACCTAAGTTAAAGTTAGCAGTGAAGAAGGACGCTAAGGTGTTAGCCATGCCTTCGGAAGGCTCCAAGGTCCATTCCGGGGAACTCTCTGAAATATCATTCGGCTCAGAAGACCGTTAGTGCCATGACCTTCTCGAGGACCCGCCAATGGTAATCATGGCAAGAATCGGGACTGGCCTGGTCAAACGGATCCTAATGGACATGGGGGCTGATTCGAACATCATGTTCCAAAATGTGTTCGACGCCCTGGGACTCAACGAGAATGACCTCAAGGATCACCGTCATGGGGTCGTAGTGATGTGTGAGCATCTTTTCTATCTTTCCTTAGTAATTTAGATGTGGATTTGTTGAGTTTTTATGAGATTTTTGTATTTTGAACCATCATGAATGCTACTTTGAGTTGTGTTGCTATTTTGATGATTTCAGGTAAAATTCGGACGAGTTTGACATAGTTCGTGTAGAAGAAAAGGAAGAAAATGGATGCTATTGATAAACCCTAATTTTGTGATTTATCTTCGGCTAATTTAGGGTGGTTTTATCAATTATTCACACACTTATTCCTTGAATTTGTCACGTTTTTGTGATTCCTATGTAATTGAGCTTGAATGATAAAAGTATACTTTTTGAAGCTAAAATAGGTTAATTTTATTTCTCTATTTCATCCCATTGGTGCCTTGATATATGCATTCAAGTGTTTCAGGTCATATAGGTCAAAAATGGTATGGAAAGTGAAGAGGAAGCATGCTAGAGTGAGGAATCATGAAGAAAATTTGAAGCTTGAAGTTCCTGCATACATGCGTACACATAGAACTTGCATGCGTACGCATCCTGAAGTTTTGTTGTGTATGCGTACGCATACACCTTGCATGCGTACGCATACTGGGAGAAATGTGCCTCATTAATGAGAGCATGTGACCAGCGATTTCTGAGAGTTTTTGGACCTCTTTTCAAGCCCAAATTGATGCCAACTAAAGGAAAATAGAGGGGAATCAACCAAGTTACAAGACACAACATTCACAATAGGAAATGGGAGAGTTTTGGACATAGTTTTTATGTTTATGTTTTCCTAGAGGAAGAACTCTCACTTCTCTCTAGGGTTTAGTTTATTTTGATCATCTCTTGTTTGAATTTGTGAATTGAAGTTGTTAATTCTATTTCGATTGTCTTAATTTTAATTAGTTCTTTTGTTAGTGTTATGTTCTTTTCTTCTACTTAGTATCTTCTATTTCTCATTTTGTGAACTTTGTCAATTTTGAATTCACTTTAATGCATTGATGTTTTCCATGTTTTATGGCTGTAGTTGAGTTGATATTATTGAATGTTGTTAGTTAGTAGCATTAATTTCTAGTTGATTTTGCAATTTCTCTATGTTTTCAACTAGTGCACACCAAGTGTTTGACAAAATATTTTCACTAGTTATGGAGTAGTTTTCTTTACTCTTGGCCTAGGTGAAGGAGATTGAGTGATCTTGAGTCATTGGATCTGATTGGATTGATGATTTGGGAGCCCTTGTTGATCAATTTGATGTCCATTAACACTAACCCACTACTAAGTTAATTAGTAGCTACGTTAGGACTTATGGTTGACGTTGATCAAGCCTATTTGATTTACTTCAAGTATAGAAGTAGACTTAATAGGTTTGGTCCCTCTTAATTGTCAATATATGCTTGTTAGACAAGGATAGTGATCTCAATTCTCACACCTAGCCAAGAGTTCTCTTGCACCTAGTTAAAACACCAAAAAAAAACCTCAATTATTTACTTCTTGCTTTAGTTGCTTTTAGTAGTTTAATTAGTTATAGAATAGAATTAGATTCGCATTTTATCTTGGTAAATTGCTACTCATTTAGGTATTGCTTGCTTGTCTAGATTTAGTTTCTTGCACTTTAAGCTTCTTACATGCTAAGCCTTAGTAGTTTAAATTCTTGTTTATGACACCTAACCTCGGAATTCTAACCAATCTTGACTCACACACTTGCCCATTCTCTTAAGGACGACCTGAGACTAATACTCTCGGTTACATTTTATTGGGGTTGAACTAGTGACAACCATATCAAAATTTGATCGAGGGGTTATTTGTCGGTTTAGGACTATACTATGACATGATCTTTGTTGATAAAATCTACCGGCGATAATCTCTCCATCAGCTATTAACCATGACCTCATCATATTCCAACAAGCATAATTTGAGCTATAGAGGTCCAATTGACACAGTTCTAGCATCATTAGAAAGCCATCCTCTAAAGCTTTCTAATGATATATAATAGTCTATACTTCATCTCTAGCATCACAGTGCTAAACGTCGTGACATTGGCATTTAGCGCCATAAGCCTCGTAAAGTGTGCAAGCTCTCTGTGAAGCTGGCGCCAAACGCCACGACTTGGCGTTTAGCGACAGGAGCTTCATAACTTGTGCCAAATATACACGCTAGTGGTGCTAAATGCTACTACCTGGCTTTTAGTGCCAGAAGACTGGTTACTCTAGAATTCATTTCTGCCTCAGCGGCGCTAAACGCCAAGCCTTACATTTAGCGCTAGTAGCGCATTTTAGAGTTCTAATGAAGGCTTTGTAGCTTTAGTTTCTTTTTGGTTTTTATTTATTATTTATTTTCTTTTGATTATTTTAAAACAAAACACAATCTTTTATGTTTTAGAATTAATTATTTTATTTTATTTTCAAATCAATTAGGTTAGATATAAAAGAAGAAAAAATTCAGCCCTCCGGGCTCTGTTCTCTTCTGTTTCCTCATTCTGCACTTTACACAATTTTAGAATCCTAGTTTTCTCTAAGCCATGAGTAACTAAACTTCATCAGTTAAGGTTAGGAGCTCTGTTTATTTTGATAAATTAATACTATTGTCATTCTACTTTTAATTAATGCACTGGTTTATATTCAGGGATTACTTTCGTTCTTCATCCTAGGAATTAGAGTATATTGAAAGATAACTCTCTTTCTATTTGAATTCTTGTTGAATCTTGAAAAAGTTAATTCACTTAAATAACAGCTTGAAAATAATTCCTCATAACTCTCTAATTACTCGAACTTAACGTGATATGTGACATATAATCACCTTATCGTTGGGTACTTAGGATTGGACTTAAATCTCTAATCTAAATTGAGTGACCAAGGAATTGGCGGTTGATTAGGTTAGAGGAGATTAAATCACTAAGAAATTATGGTTTAATCAATTAAAGTTTGCCATGAATTGAATCTTGCATGATCATAGTAGTTGGTAAGAATTGTTAATCTAGAAAAGTAGATATCTCCAAAACCTTAACTGTTTCTCATATAATTCTCACAATCTGTTTACTGTTTGCTTTCTTAAAAATTTTGAACTACTGTTTAATGCAATTTGAACTCAAAAACGCTCCTTTATGCTTGTCTGACTAAGTAAATCACTCAATTATGGTTGCTTGATCCATCAATCCTCGTGGGATCAACCCTCACTTTCCTGAGGTATTACTTGCTGGTACGACCCGGTGCACTTGCCAGATAGTTTGTGGTTCTCGAGATCTGCCCCACGTAGGATTGGGAGACAACTACATCAAGCATCTGTCACCCTCCCAATCTGTGTGGTTCTGGGAGAGCTGCAAGGCGGCAATGGTGGAGTTTGTGGTCTTGAGAGATTCTACGGCGTATAACATCATCCTTGTCAGGAAGACCATCAACGAACTATCGGCCATCATTTGCATAAAGCTCCTTACAATGAAATTTGTGCCGGAAAACGAATTTGTGGGCTTAATACGAGGAGACGTGGAAACCAAGGCCTGAACCACAAGGAGACCTTGAAAAGTTCTGGGTAAGGGATATAGAGGATAAATTTACATTCATAAACCGAAACCTCCTCCATGAATTGAAGGAACCTCTCATTGAAGCCATTAGAGCAAATGGAGACCTTTTCGCCTGGACACCAGCTGATATACCGGGGATAGACCCTAACTTCATGTCGCACCACTTGGCCATAAAGCCAAAAGCCCAATCAGTCGCACAACGAAGCAGGAAAATCTCGTCAGAAAGAGCCGACAAGGTAGCCAGGCAGACGACTAGCTTGTTGGAAGCCAACTTCATTAGGGAACTTGACTATTTCACATGGCTCTCAAATGTGGTGCCTGTGAAGAAGGCGAATGGAAAATGGAGGATGTGTGTCGATTACTCAGATATCAGCAAGGCGTGTCCTAAGGACTCCTTCCCTCTCCCCAACATTGATACCCTGGTAGATGCAGCGACAAGATACAAATTTTTTAGCTTTATGGATGCATATTCGGGATACAATCATATCCCAATTCACCGACCTGACGAAGATAAAACAACGTTCATAACGCCAGCAGGGACCTACTATTTTAAGGTCATGCTATTTGGGTTGAAAAATGCGGGGCGACGTACCAAAGATTAATGAACAAAGTCTTCAAGGATCACATCGGCAAGTCGGTAGAGGTTTACGTGGAGGACATACTCGTGAAGATGGCCGAACTGAATATCCTGGTAGCTGACTTGAGCGTCATCTTCGACTCACTTTGAAAGCACAATATGAGGTTGAACCCCTAAAGTGCGCGTTTGCCATGGAGGCGAGGAAGTTCCTTGGATTCATTATCACTCAAAGAGGGGTAGAGGCCAATCCAAATAAGTGTGAGGCCGTTCTTCATATGACAAGTCCTAGTTGTGTGAAGGATGTGCAAAGGCTGGCAAGGAGACTGACGGCCCTGTCACGTTTCTGATAAACCCATATTTTATGATATATTTTGTGCCTAATTTAAGTGATTTATTCAGTCCTTCACCCACTTATTCATGTTAATTGCATGGTTTTACTTTCCCTTCCTTATTATGTGATGTATGTGAAAAACATGTTTCCTATGCTTTAAAAGTAATTATTTTAATTATCCTTTATTTCCATTCGATGCCATGATTCGTGTGTTGAGTAGTTTCAGATCCTCTAAGGCAGGAATGACTTAAAGGATGGAAATGAAACATACAAAAATGGAAGGAAAGCACAAAATGGAGTTTTGGAAGAAACTGGGAGTGACGCGATCGCATGGACGACGCGGCCGCATGCCAACGCGAAATAGCAGTGACGCGACCGCATGATTGACGCGACTGCATGATTGACGCGACCGCGCGCCTTAAGCGGAACGCATATGACGCGGACGCCTGACTGAAGTGACCGCGTGACAAGGAAAACTCCAATTGACGTGACCGCGTGACCCATGCGGACGCGTGACAGAGGCCACACACCAGAAAGTACAGAAAACGCTCCCAGCGATTTCTGAAGCCCTTTTTGGCCCAAATCCAAGTCCAGAAGGCACAGATCAGAGGTTATGAAGTGGGGTACTTTTCCCTTTTTGGTCTTGGTTAAGAAATCAGTAACTCAGGAGTTATCAAACTCAAACATGATTGATAATTGTTATCTTTGCTAATTGAATTGAACTTCAATAATCCCAATCTTTTCTTAGGGATTAACTAGGATTTGAAGATCAAACTAATTAGTCACTTGACCTTTCTTTACTTTAAGTAAAGACTAACTGAGTGGAATTAAGATTCAATCTTCATCATCATTGATAAGGATAACTAGGATAGGACTTCTAATTTCTCATACCTTGCCAAAATTTTATTTCACAGTTATTTATTTACTTTACAGTCTTTTACTTATTTCAATTGCATTTTAAATTACTTGTTCCTCATCTTAAAATCCCTAATTTACAATCTTCATAACCAATAATAAGAACATACTTTCCTGCAGTTCCTTGAGAAGTCGACCCGAGGTATAAATACTTCGGTTATCAATTTATTTAGGGGTTTGTTACTTGTGACAACCAAAACGTTTGTAAGAAAGGTTGATTGCTTGGTTTAGTAATTATACTTGCAACGAGAGTTTACTATAACTTCTAAACCATCAATCTTCAGTTCTTTCAAAATGGCGCCGTTGCCGGGGAACTGCAATTGTGTGCCTTATTATTAGTTATTGTAAATACTTTTCTTTTACTTGTTTATTTGTCTTTATTTTCCCCTTTTATTTCCATTAGCTACTTTGAATTCTCACCCCTCTCGCTTTGAGTTTGGTTCTAATATTTTTTAAAGGAGTGAAAGTTATAACAAGAACATGTATCAAGGTCAGAGCAATCAAAGATGGATGGAGCCAAGAGGATCTGATCAACCCTTTAGGCAACAGTACCCTCCAAGATATCATGGACAAAGACCATTCTACAATGCATACCATGGCAATAGACATGGTGGACAACCTTGTAGTTACCAACAAGCCCCACCCAGTGCTTATAGGCCATCCTCTCAACATAATTTCGCACCACCACACTCACAAGCTCCTTTTCACCATTCACTACCGTATGATCCTCATTTACACAAATTCCAATCCAATTACTCCCAAACACCACCACTTCCCCATGTATCACGTCCAAATCTATCACCCCAAGAATCAGAGGTTCACCTCAAGGAAACAATAGATCAACTTCAAACAACCCTTCATCAACTGGAGCAAGCAGTAAGTCTATTAACTTCTAGACGTTCGAACATTCAAGGGCCTCCCAGAGCCCCATGTGGACAATCTAATGAAGAGCGTAGCATGAAGGAGATACTAAAAACTCCAGTGGACAAGACAGAGCATGACTTCGTATTAGAACAAGTAGAGAAAGCTGTCATTATGAAAGAAGAGGAGTTGGTTGAAGACTTAGGAGACGCTGAACTTCCATGGGAATCCGAAGTTGTGGAGAATTCTATTAAGAACGTTACAATTGATGCTAAGGAGGATAGTGCACAACTTCCACAGCAAATCTTTTATGAAGAACTAGACGGAATAATCCAAGAAGCTAGTTTCCTTGATGATGATAATCTCAAGTCAAGTTCTCCCAGTAGTGAACTTGCATCAGCAAGTGAATTCTCTGAGATCAAAGAATCTTCCCCAAGTAAATATGAAGATGATACGGAGGTAGATTTCTCTCAACCTCCCGTTTATGACTTAAGTGACGAGGAAGACATAGAAGGCTTTGATCAGGACATAGATGCAATTGAGGAAGTCTGCAAGAAAGTGAAGAAATTCACAGAAGAGCACAAGGGAGTAGAACTCATAGAACCACTGAAAACACCTATCCCAAGGCCATTACCACCTAATACAAGCTTCAAATGGGTACAATCCTTAACCTTTAACTTTATTTTCCCACTTGAATATGGTTTGCTTGAAACAGATGGCCAGCTTAGAGCTCTTTGCGGCTTTAAGAGTAAGGGGAAAATGGCTCGTGCTCAGAGCTAGTGCCCAAGGTTCAATAAGGTTCCACGCTTCAACTCAAAGTGTACGATCCAAATATAGATCGAATGGATCTCGGAAAACGTTTGGTTATCTTGGTGAGAATCTAATTTCTAAACCGCCCGAATGGAAAAATATAGATCCAAATGGAGGCGGATTTAAAAGCAAAGTTTGGGATCCTGGAATCTATTCTGACATTCGTCACCCGGGGAGCCTGAGAATCTGTTTGAAGCTGCTTAGAAGCTTTACATGCCTAGTTTGGGACCCCGGAGGCTATTGGCATTCCAAACATTGGTGGAGATTTTTGGATGAATTTAAGCATAAGCCGCCATAACAGGAAGCTCATCTAATTTCCAACTTAAGGACTTTAACTAAAAGTGCTAAGTGGGAGACAACCCACCATGGTATGGTCGTTCCTTTTTTTCAGTTTTATTTCGTGTTATTTATTTTTATTATCCTTTTCAATTGAACCTGAATATTATTCATTCGCATTGCATACTGCATAATTGCATACTTGCATAAAAAAAAGAAAAAAAAAGAAGAAGAAAGGGTGCGCGACGCGACCGCATCACTCATGCGATCGCGTCAGTTGCGAAAAACACTCCCCACGCGTCCGTGTCATTCACGCGGCCGCGTGATCTGGAGATCGGCGTAAATCCCCAACATCCAGAGAGTTAGGCTGGAATCGTGCGGCCATTGTGCGTTTCGCACAAAACGACCCACGCGATCGCGCCACCCACGCAATCGCGTCACTTGCACAACACCAATCCCACGTGACAGCGTGAGCGACGCGATCGCGTCGCATGAATTGCACAACACCCCAAAGGAGACAGAGAGTTGCACTGAAACGACGCTGAAAGTGTGCGTTTAGCACAATTTCTAGCGACGCGGTCGCACGCCTCATGCGACCACGTCATTCCCTCTTTTACCCATTCCATGCGATCGTGCCACCCACGCGATCGCGTCAACCCTCATTTCACCCCAGCCACGCGACCGCGTGCCCCACACGATTGCGTGGATTTAAATTTACTAACCCCCCAGTCACACGAACCCTACCCATTCGCGCCCCCCAGCCCTTCTCCTTCTTCTCTCTCTCCAACCAACCACCACCAACCACCGCCGCCCCCGTCGACCACCCAGAACCCACTGCCACGCCACCCCCTTCCTCCTTCCCCCTTTTTCTTCTTCTTCTTTCCCCTTCTTCCCTCCACCACCACTGCCCCCCTCCGCAACCACCACCCCCACCGCGCCGCCGTCACCGCCGTGCCTCCAACCGCCACCAACCCCCCTTCCCTTCCTTCTCCCTACCCACATTACCTACTCCAAACCCCCTGCCTTTGAACAGCCCTCACCACTGTAGAACTACCCTTCACCGCCGTGTCAGCCGCCACCACCACCATCCCCCAGCCACCTCTCTGCCCCACCTTCTTTCATACGCCTTCCAGGTTCCGCCAAACGCCACCTTTCTTTCAATTCCTAGTTAATTACATATTTTTCTATTTATGTTCATAATTAGGCTAGTTAGATATTCATGTTGTAGTGGATTCTAGGTGGTTAGGTAGCCTAGGATGTGGTTAGTGGATTTAGGCCTGATTAATTGCGCTGTTCGTGTTTCTTGCTTTATTAATTTCGCAATTCTGCTGTTGCTGTGATGTTAGTATTGTTCATATGCTGTAATTTCTTATTTCATGCTGCTCTTTACACTGCTTTTTCATGTTCATAATCCTCATATATAATTGCAGCTATCTTTTTAATTCATATGAACTATTCTGATTGCTGATTATTTTCCGGGAACATCCAATTTTAGCCGGAATGCTGCCCAATTTTCTGTAAACTGTTTTGTTTCCATTCATGTCTTGGTTTATCCTTAATGCACATTTACTTAACTCATTTTTCTACTGCTCCTTTGCCATTATGTGCTTCTTTTGATTAATTGCCTACCTGTTTTCCTATTTTTATTATATCCTGGTTTTCTATTTTTCAGGATGTCAGACACCCAAAGAAAGGGAAAAGGAAAGGCAATAACTGGCAAACGGAAAAGAGGTGAATCCTCCATGTCCATCCTGGACATCATGCATGATGACTCCTGGCGGGAGAAACACTTTACCCCCCAGGAGAAGGCTGACCAGCTACTCCCTGCTACTGATCCCATTAAGTTTGCAAACCAATACTACGAGCTGAAGTATCCGGTGTTTGCAACCTCCAGGAACCTGTACTTGGAGAGGACTCTGAAGATCCCAGAAGAACTCCAGCAATACACCTCTGATCAGATCAAACAAAGAGGCTGGTTCTTCCTGGAGAGAAACCTGACTGAGGTCAATGCATCTTGGGTAAGGGAATTTTACTGCAACTACTTTAAAACTTCCCTAGATGCAGTACACCTAAGAGGGAAGCAGATACTGGTCACTGAAAAGGCCATAGAGGATGTTCTGAAGTTCCTGCCTAAATCCGATCAGCCAGATGGTTATCAACAGGCTGAGGAGGACATGCGCTTCATGAAGTTTGACTGGGATGCCGTCAAGGCAAGGATAGCCCTTGACCCCGACTGTTCCATGGGTCATGGGTCAGAACACCACCATGCCTAAGGGAATCAAGTGGGTATACTTGCACGATGAAGCTCGGCTATGGCATTAGATCCTAAGCAACTTTATTATGCCGAGCACCCATGAGACGGAGCTACCTGCCACTATGATCACCCTCCTATGGTGTGTGATGGAGGGTAAGGACCTGTACCTGCCACGCTTTATTCGGTACTACATGGCCAGGGTCCACGTCCGAGGCACCCTCCCCTTTCCATATCTGATTACACAGCTTGGCCGTCGAGCTGACGTGCCTTGGGAGGATGCTAATGAAAAGCCACCTGCTGCAGAATGCAAGAAAATTATACCTCACAGCAGAAACTTTCTGGCTTTGGGCTACAGACCTCCATTCCTCACTCCTACTGATGAGACAGCCACACCATCTGCCGGCCCCTCTTCCTCTACAGCTACCCCTACTACCACCACTGCACCTCCACCTGCCTCAGAGCCAGTTTATCACTTAGTGCACCGCCTGTTTCGGCAGCTAGACCAGATGGAGCGCCGCAACCGACGGCGATACGAGAGATCTGAGCGTTGCAGCAAGCGACGTTATGAGCACCTGAAGCTGATGATCCGTTCTGGCAGCGACATCCCCTCCGAGCCTGACACCCCATCCGAGCCATCTGAGGAGGAGGCGGATGACCACGAGGCAGAGACCCATCCACAGAGAGAGGCTGCGCAGGCAGGCACAGAGCAGGCTGCATCACAGCAGGAGGCCCCGCATCAGATTCAGGCTTCCGACCCAGAGATTCCTATTCAGTCAGCACCTTCTCTGCAGCAGGCAGATCCTCAGACCACCACCACAGAGACTCTAGCTACCCACCCTTCCAGTGATGACACCCCTTCACACCCTGCTTGAGTGAGCATCAAGGACGATGCTTCATTTTAAGTGTGGGGAGGTCGCCATCTCTGGCGTATTTTTTGGTGAACCACTACAGACTCTTTTTATTTTATTTTGCTATTTTTCTGTATTTTTCTCTTTTATTTTTATTTTTATTTTCTCAGTACTTATACATTGCTATTTTCATGTATTTTTACTCTATTTTTGCATTTTGCACCTTAGTTCATATTTTAGCTAGTTAGTTTAGTTGCAATTCTAACTTATTAGTTATAGAAAATGTGGATTAATTAGTATAGTTTACCCTTTTTAGCATAAGATAACTTAGTTTAAATTAAAAATATAAAAAGGACGTAAACTAGAGACTTGAACAGAATAAAAACAACCCACACCTTGTATATATAGCATTGCATGTTAGTTAGTTAACAACATTTCATCAAGGAGAAACACTAAAACTTTAGAGCCACCTTAATAATTTCATTGAGAATAATGGGAACTCTTAACTTTTACTTGCATGACATATATAACTGATATATGATTTTTGAGTTAGAGAACACACAGCCTGTGAGTTTTGAGCTTAATTGTATGGTTACATTTAAACCATAATATTTTATTCCTGTGTGTTCCGCCCTTCTTTTTTATTCTGATGTTCTTTACTTTGTTTTAATCTATATGTCCGATTATAGAATATAGATACATACTAAGAAAGTGATTGAGGCTATTGTTTGATTCTAGCTCACTATTCCCAAATTAGCCTACCTTTTACATCACCCTTGTTAGCCCCCTTGAGCCTTTAATTCCCCTCGTATTTTATAACCACATTACTAGCCTTAAGCAGAAAAACAAAATAAAAATCCCAAGTTGAATCCTTGGTTAGCTTAAGATAGAAACTGTGTATTGTGTAAGTGTGGGAACCTTATGGGAACATGGATGATAAAAACAAAGGGTAGAAAGTTAAAAAGAATAAAATAATTCAAAATAAAAATTTTGGGAAGCATGCTCATGTGAAATCAAAATAATTGAATTACCATGTGCATTAAAAAAAAGTTTCAGTATTTGAATAAAGGGGATACAAAAGAACTCCCCAAATACAAGATAAAGCAAATACACATAGGACAAAATTAAAACTAATGTATGAGCATGTAACATAAAAAGTGAGAAAAATATGGGGAAATAGGTAAAGAAGCTTTGCTTTATACAAAATATGTATGTTAGGTGAGATCTTAGACTAATCAAGGATTCACTTATTAGCTCACTTAGCCTTATACATATACCCTTACCTTTACCTTGGCCCCATTACAACCTTGATTAAAGACCTCATGATTTTTGTATGCCTATATTCTATAATTGTTGATTGGTTAGATGAAGAATAAAGTTATAAAAAGTAAGAATAAAAAGAAGAATAGAGTGATTAACCCAATAAACACTGAGTGACTAGAGAGTAAACACAAAATCTAGTAAGGGTTCAATAGCTCATCAACATATATCTATACTTAAATTATTAATTGTCTTGCAAGTTTGTAAAATATTTTTCTTTCCCATCTCAATTGTAAAAGTGCCTTATCATTATCTAAGGTTTGGCTATGCATATATGATTCCTTGAGAATGTGAATTAATTTGACTACATGTAAGTTTTATATACAAGTGAATAAAAATTAGAATTGCATGATTCATTTAAGTAGTTACATTTAGGATAAATTGCATTGCATGAGATTCCACCACTTCAACCTTACTTTACTCTTTATCTTGGATTTAGCATGAGGACATGCTATTGTTTAAGTATGGGGAGGTTGATAAATCTATATTTTATGATATATTTTGTGTCTAATTTAAGTGATTTATTCAGTCCTTCACCCACTTATTCATGTTAATTGCATGGTTTTACTTTTTCTTCCTTATTATGTGATGTATGTGAAAAACATGTTTCCTATGCTTTAAAAGTAATTATTTTAATTACCCTTTATTTCCATTCGATGCCGTGATTCGTGTGTTGAGTAGTTTCAGATCCTCTAAGGCAGGAATGACTTAAAGGATGGAAAGGAAACATACAAAAATGGAAGGAAAGTACAAAATGGAGTTTCGGAAGAAACTGGCAGTGACGCGATCGCATGGACGACGCGGCCGCGTGCCAACGCGAAATAGCAGTGACGCGATCGCGCGCCTTAAGCGAAATGCATATGACGCGACCGCATGACCCACGCGGACGCGTGACAGAGGCCACGCACCAGAAAGTACAGAAAATGCTCCCAGCGATTTCTGAAGCCCTTTTTGGCCCAAATCCAAGTCCAGAAGGCACAGATCAGAGGTTATGAAGTGGGAGAATGCATCCATTCAGAAGGGAGTCTCCAAGGAGTTACTTTTCATGATTTAGATGTAGTTTTGAGGGAGAGGTTCTCTCCTCTCTCTTTTAGGATTTAGATTTAGAATTTTATTCGCTTTCCTTTGCTAATTGAATTGAACTTCAATAATCCCAATCTTTCCTTAGGGATTAACTAGGATTTGAAGATCAAACTAATTAGTCACTTGACCTTTCTTTACTTTAAGGACAGACTAACTGAGTGGTGATGGTTATTTTTGTGGAAAAACGAATTTTCCAAAACACCTAAAACTTACCGGCAAGTGTACCGGGTCGCATCAAGTAATAAAACTCACTTAGAGTGAGGTCG
>NC_029787.2:116775857-116777190 GCF_000816755.2 Arachis ipaensis
TATCAAGTAGTAAAACTCACTTAGAGTGAGGTCGATCCCACAGGGATTGATGGATCAAGCAACTTTAGTGGGTGATTAGTTTAGTCAAGCTAACATTTAGTGATTTGAGTGACAATTAAAGCAACGGAAAGTAAATGACAAGGAAAATTAAAGTGCAGAAAGTAAAATGGGCAGAAAACTTAAAGAGCAAGAAATGTAAATTGCAAGAATCTTAAATGACAAGAATTGTAAATTGCATGAAATGTAAAGGGGAGTGGATGCTGGAAATTAAAGAAAGCAATAAATCAAAGCTTAGAGCAACGACAGAGAATTAAACTTGCATGAAAAGTAAAATGGAAGCAATAATTCAAGCAACTGGAAATTTAAATTGCAGGAAGAATAAAAGGGACTGGGTGCTGGGAGCAATGTAAACAGAGAAACAAAATTTCAGTGAATAAGAACTTAGATCAATTACAAGAATTGTAAATTGGAAGCAATGCAACAGAAAGTAAAAATGCTTGAGTAAATGCTTTGGAGAATTTGAAAACAGAAGAGCGATGCTTAATTTGCAGCAATTTAAAAGTATGTTGAAGATCTCAGGAGTGGAATAGACTAGAAAACAAGTCTAGATCTCAAATCCTTCCTTGATCCAACAAGAATAATTGCAAAAGAAATTAAAGAAAAGCAAATTGTAGAAGCAAAGAGAAGATGAAGCAGTAAACAGGAATGGAAATTCAATTGTGCAGAGAAAGTAAACAAGAAAATTCTCAAGGTGAGATTGAAACAGAATTTCTTCAATTCTCAACCCAAGATTTCAAGACAAGAATGAAAACTAAGAGAGAGCTCTCTAATAGAGCTCCCCTATACTCTCTAAAATCCAGCTCTCCAAACAAAGATGAAAATGATGCCTTATATAGGCTTTACAAAATGAAAATGAAATGAAAAACAAAATACAATTAAATGAAATTCCTAATCTATCTAATCCTTGTGCCATTGAGTGATGATGTGGGCTTTGCTTGCTTTGGATTTGAGGAGAAATGGGTTTGGTTGGCCTTGATGCAATTTGGAGAAGAATTGAATTTAAATGGAATTTTGGTTGAATTTTGGGCCCATGTGAAAATTGCTTGGGGAAGGCATCAGGGGAGAGCTCAGCTCACAAAGTGAGCTAAGCATTGGTGCCTTGGTGCCAAATTTGTGCGCGCCTTGTGTGCCCCTGGCCGTGTCAAATTGTGCTGCTTGATGCCCATGGGTAGCGCTCTGCTCACTCTGTGAGCTGAGCCCAATGTGAGGCCAAGAAACAAGGAAAGGAAAGACCAAGCTCAGCTCACAAAGTGAGCATTATCGAGAGCACAGC
>NC_029787.2:116780829-116813429 GCF_000816755.2 Arachis ipaensis
AAATTGTGCTGCTTGATGCCCATGGGTAGCGCTCTGCTCACTCTGTGAGCTGAGCCCAATGTGAGGCCAAGAAACAAGGAAAGGAAAGACCAAGCTCAGCTCACAAAGTGAGCATTATCGAGAGCACAGCACTCTTTAAGTGAGCGCTACTTTGGCTTGGAGTGAGGTTCCAGCTTCGAGCCTTGGTGGAAGCATTTGCTGATTTTTTTGCTTGTTTTTGGCCCTTAAAGATGCATTTCATTCGTGCCTCTATTTCATGTCAAATATAGGTTGCCATACATCGTTGGAAAGCTCTGAATGTCAGCTTTCCAACGCAACTGGAAGCACATCAATCGGACATCTGTAGCTCAAGTTATAGCCCTTGGAAGGAGGCATGGTCATGCTGTGAGCGCCCAGATTTTAACTTAGCCAAAATTTTGCTTTCCAAGCTCATTTTGCACTCTTGTAGCGCTCAGCTCTCCAAGTGAGCTGAGCTTTGTGCTGATTGCCTATTTTCCTTTTATTTGGTCATGGGCCACGCTTTTAAAAGCGTGGCCTAAGGCTCGAAAGTGTACTCCAACTTCAAAGTGTTTCCCAAAGCTCTTTTTTTTTTCTCCGAACAATGGCTATGGGGCTAAGATGGATCATGAATGTCTTACACAATGAATTATTAGTAGCACATGTGTTCTAAGCAAGCAAAATTAAAGATAATAATCAAGGCACAAGAGACAGAGACATTGTGATTGCATATATAAGAAGGTGAGCATAATACTTTGCATAAAGAATAAGTGGCACACCAAACTTAGTGTGACACTTTCACTTGGAATTGATGCAAGTATCTTGTAAGGATTAGAACCAAATTTTGTTGCATAGCAACACCAAACTTAAACTCTCTAATCATTGATGCTCAGAACCTTGAGCTTTGAGGGAGTGCTTTTGCACTTGAGCCTAGCCTTGACTTCTAAGTGTTTTGTTTTCAAGCATTTGGCTTGATACATAAACACCACAAGTACTTAACAATTAAATTGCCATTGGTACTCAGAGCCTTCAGCTTTCTCATTCTTTCCCTTTTTCTTTTCTTGCCCTTTTTTGCTTCTTCAAGGTTTTCATAATTTTCAAAAGATTTCACAAAATGTACTAGATGAAAACTTTAATTAAATAAAATCTAATGCAATTGAGCAACAATTAATCATACTAGCTTTCCAATACTTGTATGCACATGCTAAATTCTTCTTTAATTCCTTGTTTGTTTATGATCATGATACTTTACTGCTTTAAACTTTACAAAACTCAAGTCGGTAGTCATAATGGCATGGCAACATGTTACAAATCAACATTCAAGCTATGCTTATTCATACCACACATGCACACAGAGAATATAAAGACAATCATGCATTTTAAGTGCTAAAAACAAATGAGGAGAAAAGGAACTCTTCTTCCAGTTTGTTAAGAGGAATGACCTCAAGGGAGGAGAAGATTCAGCTATTGCCCCCTGTCTTGGTCTCTCCTCAGCAAGCTTCCTTGTGAAATTGGCTTGATTGATCTTGCTTGCTGGATCAGGGGGAAAATTGTTTGCAGTTGACCTTCTCATGAATGTTGTCCTTGGTATCTTGGTCACAATCCTCTTCTTGGTGCTTTTGTCAATTGCCTTCACTTCTTGGATGTCAAGACATGGTTGCTGTGTGATTATTGGAGTGATTTCTTCATTAAGAGCCTCTTGTATTGGTGGTTCCATGAGCCCTTCTTTCATATGATTTTCTGCTTCACTTGAGTGTGAATTCTCTGGAATGACTTCCTCACTTTCATGCTCCTCCACTCCTTTCTTTGCACCCAACATTTGACTTAATAGTTCTTTTATGGAGGAGGTTTGTTGTTCTTCCCAAGATTTCTTCATCTCTTTTTCATATTTTTCGATCACAGATTCAAGGGAAGTTTGTGAGGGTTGTGAATGTTCCTTTGTTACCTCAAGTGCAGTTTCATTTTCAACCACCTCATTCTTCATTGAAAGTTCACTTGATGCAGTGGCCTCCTTATCTTGCTCTTCCACTTTCTCCTTCATATCCATCAATTGGCCTTCATTTTTCTTGCTCGGTGGTTCTAAGCTCCTCCTTATTTTCTCTAAATCTCCATTCATATTTTTGAAGAGAGCTTCTTGCCTTTTTCCAGGATTGTTCTTGTCTTTCAAAAAATCCTATGGACTTTTGAAGGAGATTCTCTGAATCACAATTTGAAGAATTGTTGAACTCATCACAGTATGGATTGCTAAGATTTCTTTGATTTTGACTTTTTCAGTCACAATATGAGTAGTTGTTAGACTCATCAAAATCTGGATCATATTGTGTCTCTGGGAAGTGTCCCATATGATTCTCTTGCTCATCTTGTGTCTCTGAAGCAATTCTCCATGGATTGGAGTGCTCAGAATCTGTTAATTCTTGGTGATATCCCCAGCCACCATTAGAGGTTGGTGATGGTGGGTGATATCCTGAAAAATTTTGTTTGACTGCAAGATGAATTGAACTCCATTTGTATTTTGCAAAACACAACACCATTGAAAATTGAAATTCATGTCACAGAGACAGAATTTCTTAGTGAGGCAAAAACACAAACACCTTGGTTTCAATTTAAAACAGAGAACAAAAACAAAAAAATGCTTGATCTAAACTTCTCACCCACTTAATCATTGTTGATCTAAATCAATCCCCGGCAACGGCGCCAAAAACTTGATTGGTTATTTTTGTGGAAAAACGAATTTTCCAAAACACCTAAAACTTACCGGCAAGTGTACCGGGTCGCATCAAGTAATAAAACTCACTTAGAGTGAGGTCGATCCCACAGGGATTGATGGATCAAGCAACTTTAGTGGGTGATTAGTTTAGTCAAGCTAACATTTAGTGATTTGAGTGACAATTAAAGCAACGGAAAGTAAATGACAAGGAAAATTAAAGTGCAGAAAGTAAAATGGGCAGAAAACTTAAAGAGCAAGAAATGTAAATTGCAAGAATCTTAAATGACAAGAATTGTAAATTGCATGAAATGTAAAGGGGAGTGGATACTGGAAATTAAAGAAAGCAATAGATCAAAGCTTAGAGCAACGACAGAGAATTAAACTTGCATGAAAAGTAAAATGGAAGCAATAATTCAAGCAACTGGAAATTTAAATTGCAGGAAGAATAAAAGGGACTGGGTGTTGGGAGCAATGTAAACAGAGAAACAAAATTTCAGTGAATAAGAACTTAGATCAATTACAAGAATTGTAAATTGGAAGCAATGCAACAGAAAGTAAAAATGCTTGAGTAAATGCTTTGAAGAATTTGAAAACAGAAGAGCGATGCTTAATTTGCAGCAATTTAAAAGTATGTTGAAGATCTCAGGAGTGGAATAGACTAGAAAATAAGTCTAGATCTCAAATCCTTCCTTGATCCAACAAGAATAATTGCAAAAGAAATTAAAGAAAAGCAAATTGCAGAAGCAAAGAGAAGATGAAGCAGTAAACAGGAATGGAAATTCAATTGTGCAGAGAAAGTAAACAAGAAAATTCTCAAGGTGAGATTGAAACAGAATTTCTTCAATTCTCAACCCAAGATTTCAAGACAAGAATGAAAACTAAGAGAGAGCTCTCTAATGGAGCTCCCCTATACTCTCTAAAATCCAGCTCTCCAAACAAAGATGAAAATGATGCCTTATATAGGCTTTACAAAATAAAAATGAAATGAAAAACAAAATACAATTAAATAAAATTCCTAATCTATCTAATCCTTGTGCCATTGAATGATGATGTGGGCTTTGCTTGCTTTGGATTTGAGGAGAAATGGGTTTGGTTGGCCTTGATGCAATTTGGAGAAGAATTGAATTTAAATGGAATTTTGGTTGAATTTTAGGCCCATGTGAAAATTGCTTGGGGAAGGCATCAGGGGAGAGCTCAGCTCACAAAGTGAGCTAAGCATTGGTGCCTTGGTGCCAAATTTGTGCGCGCCTTGTGTGCCCCTGGCCGTGTCAAATTGTGCTGCTTGATGCCCATGGGTAGCGCTCTGCTCACTTTGTGAGCTGAGCCCAATATGAGGCCAAGAAACAAGGAAAGGAAAGACCAAGCTCAGCTCACAAAGTGAGCATTATCGAGAGCACAGCACTCTTTAAGTGAGCGCTACTTTGCCTTGGAGTGAGGTTCCAGCTTCGAGCCTTGGTGGAAACATTTGCTGATTTTTTTGCTTGTTTTTGGCCCTTAAATATGCATTTCATTCGTGCCTCTATTTCATGTCAAATATAGGTTTCCATACATCGTTGGAAAGCTCTGAATGTCATCTTTCCAACGCAACTAGAATCACATCAATCGGACATCTGTAGCTCAAGTTATAGCCCTTGGAAGGAGGCATGGTCATGCTGTGAGCGCCCAGATTTTAACTTAGCCAAAATTTTGCTTTCCAAGCTCATTTTGCACTCTTGTAGCGCTCAGCTCTCCAAGTGAGCTGAGCTTTGTGCTGATTGCCTATTTTCCTTTTATTTGGTCATGGGCCATGCTTTTAAAAGCGTGGCCTAAGGCTCCAAAGTGTACTCCAACTTCAAAGTGTTCCCCAAAGCTCTTTTTTTCTCCTTTTTAGCTTATTTTGTGCTTCTTTGCTTCTCTTTCTTCTTATTTCCTACAAGATTTATAAAATTAAAAGATCAAGAAAATATACCATTTAAGCATAAAAGCATTCAATATTCAAGCACAAATCATCAATTTCTTGTATGAAAAAGCATAGAAAAACATGACATGGTGACATGTCATCAAGTGGAATTAAGATTCAATCTTCATCATCATTGATAAGGATAACTAGGATAGGACTTCTAATTTGTCATACCTTGCCAAAAGTTTATTTCACATTTATTTATTTACTTTACAGTCTTTTACTTATTTCAATTGCAATTTAAATTACTTGTTCCTCATCTTAAAAACCCTAATTTACAATCTTTATAACCAATAATAAGAACATACTTTCCTGCAGTTCCTTGAGAAGACGACCCGATGTTTAAATACTTCGATTATCAATTTATTTAGGGGTTTGTTACTTGTGACAACCAAAACGTTTGTAAGAAAGGTTGATTGCTTGGTTTAGTAACTATACTTGCAACGAGAGTTTACTATAACTTCTAATCCATCAATCTTCAGTTCTTTCAGTTTCCTCGGTGCATCGGCAGCTAAGGCGCTGCCTTTCTTTAACTTGATGAAGAAAGGGATGCCTTCGAGTGGACCTCGGCGTGTGAAGAAGCTTTTACTCACTTTAAGAAAATCTTATTGGAACCATCAGTTCTTGGTAAGCCAAAAGAATGGGAGACCTTATATCTGTACCTCGCGGTGACAGAAGAGGCCATGGCGGCTGCTCTGATCCGGGAGGAGGACAAGCTACAACAGTGATGCGGAATTTATAACCCACATACTAACTGGCAAGTGCATTGGGTCGTACCAAGTAGTACCTCAAGTGAATGAGGGTCGATCCCACGAGGAATGATAGACTAAGCAACAATGATTCAGTGATTTACTTAGTTAGACAAGCAGAAAAGAGTGTTTGGGTTTCAATTGCATTGAACAGTAAATTCAGAAAATCAGAAAGCAAGTAATAAACGGGTTGTAAAATAGATGAGTAAAATAGTTAAGGCTTCAGAGATATTTATTTTCCGATTAACTTTTCTTACCAACTACTTTAATCATGTAAGATTCAATTCATGGCAAACTATATGTGACTAAACCCTAATTTCTTAGACCTTTTTAGTCTCATCTAACCTTCATCAACCGCTAATTCCTTGGTCACTTGATTCCGATTAGACGGTTAAGTTCAAAACTAGTTTATGTGCCACAAAAACCTTAATTATCCAAATATAAGAGGATTATATGTCACGTATCCCATTAAGTTCAGATAATTAGTGATTTAGGAGAATTTGTTTTCAAGTTGTTGTTCAAGTAAAGAGTTTTTCCAAGTTTTACAAGAACTCAATTAGAACAAGGGTCATACTTCCGTTCCACCCAAATTCATAAGATAAAAAACGAAAACAATTCTTGAAATTAGAAATATGTACATGAATTAAAATAGAAAAATTATAGACTCAATCCATACAATTGACAGAACTCCTAACCTTAACAATGGAGGCTTAGTTGCTCATGGTTCAGAGAGAAAACAAGTATTCAGAAAAAACTATAAAGTGTAGAATGAGGTAGAAGAGAGAGATGTGCCCGAAGGGCTGATTCTTTTCCCTTTTATATCTAATCCTAATTAATGTAAAAATATATTTTCTAAAACTAAATAATATATTTTCTTATTTATAAATAAAATAAAAGTTTAATAAAAAATAAATAAAGATCTTCGTTGCATAGCTTGATTTAGATGAATGGGGGACCACTTTGATCCTTATGGCTGGCGCCTAACTTGGACCTGGCCGAATTGGATTGAGTGTGGAAGTTGATGTTGGTGCCTAACTTCATGCTGGCAGTGAGGAATGAATGTTGTGTTGTGTCTGGCGCCTAACTTGAGAATCCTCAAGTTAGGCACCACCTTGGCCGTGTCCTTTTCAAGCTTTTCCTTGTCCTAGCGCCTAACTTGGGATTTGCCAAGTTACGCGCCACTCATACAGCCTTTGTTTGATGGAGTTAAGCTTGTCTTGGCGCCTAACTTGAGATTTCCCAAGTTAGGCACCACCCTTGCAGAATTGCTGGAGAAGAAGTATCAATTATTATACATTGTTGGAAAGTTCTGGAAGTTAGCTTTCCAATGCCACTAGAATCACATCAATTGGACCTCTGTAGCTCGAGTTATTTAGCTTAGAGTGCAAAGAGGTCAGGGTTGATAGCATCATTTGCTTTCTTCTCTTTTTCTACAGAAACTCCATCAAATCCATCCAAATACTTCCTGAAATAAACAAAATTGCACACGACTCAAAGTAGCATCCATAGTGGCTAAAAGATAATTAATTCTTGATTAAACTCAACAATTTGAATACAAATTTACTAGGAAAAGATATGACATATGCTTACGCATCACAACACCAAACTAATACAGGCTTCAGATGTGAATTTGCATGAGAGTGAGAGTTCAATTAAGCTCATGTCACTTCTTAAAGTGGGGTTTACAAACTGCAATCCTAAATAGTTTTGGCATCTTACTCTCCTTTGGATAAGAGGAATGTCACTGTCATTCGGAATTAGAATTCAGATAATATTATGAATTCTCTAATCTTTTATACTTCAGTTTAATCCTTGAACACAGCAAATTTCCTTTAATTCTCTCTTCTTTGGTGCTTTGCACCCTGAGCCTAGCTATAACTTTAAATGCTTTGTCTCAAGCTTCACTTGACACAAAAACACCACAAGCACTTAACTGGGGAACTCTCCTTAAGTTCTGATTTTTCTTTCAGTTACTCCTAAACAGTGGTGCTCAAAGGCTTTGGCATACTCTGTTAAATGCACTTGATCTCGACTCTTAGTGCTCTGTCTGAAGGATTACTTGACACATTTACACCGCAAGTATATGACTAGGGAAACAACTCTTTGAGCTTTTAATCATGTCTGACCTCCCTAGTCATTGATGCTTAGAGCCTTGGACCTTGCTTTTATTTTTCTTTTGCTGTTTCTTTTACTTCAAGGATTAAGCTTTTGTTTACTTCAGAGAATTCATAATAGTTCTCTAAATTCTTGTTCCCTCATGCATCAACATCCTTTGATTCAAATTCAAATATGTATTGTTCATATCATGCATTCAAAATCACAGATAACACCACCACATTTAAGTAAATAAAACTACTCTTAAATATAAACTCAATTTCTCATGCAATACATCACTTCTTTTCTTGTCTTTTTAGATTCAAGCTCAGTGAGTGGTACATGAGACAATTTTTTTTTACTAAAAGCAAATAACAGAATGAAACTAAATCTAAGAACTGAAAGTACTAAAGATCATGCAGGCAATCAAAGCAACAGAAAACAGAAGACAACAAAATAAGAATGGAAGGGAAAATGGAATGAAACGAACTTAACTACCTCATTTATGCTAGTGGCCATCTCATTCCTCCGGTTGTGCTCCTCCATGAAGAACATTCATCTCTTCATGGTGCCACTGATGATAAGGTAAACAGAGAGCGCACTCTACAACACCAAACTTAAAAGTTTGCTTATCCCCAAGCAAAGAAAAACTCCAGGGTATCAAAAATTACTTTTAATTGCTCCTGTTCCTGTTCTAATCACCCTGCATGACCAAAACACATGTAAAACAAGAAAAATTATAAAAAAATTGAGATAAAGTTATTTAAAACCAGAACTAAAATAACTATAATGCTAAAATCAAAATAACTATAAAATTAAAACCAAAATAACTGCAAAACCAAGGATACTAGTAGTTAGGTTGCCTCCCAACAAGCGCTTCTTTAACGTCACTAGCTTGACAGTTGATTGTTGCTTTTTTTTTCCTCTTCTTCCAGTTAGTTAAGAGAAATGACTTTAGTGGACATGAGGAGAAAAATAATACCCACCAAAAAACAACTCCCATACAACTCTCTTATTCATTAGGACCAAGGAAAGCATACTCAAGTGTTGGGAGAGAAGACTTTAATTCAAATATGGGCAGTGCATTCAGATTTTTCTTCTCAGGAGCTTGCATGCATAGAATTAAAGGGACTTGTATGGCTTCCTCCAAAATTATTGGAATGTACAAGCATGGAGTGTGCATGGCTTCCTCCTTTGTTTGTGTATCATCCTCCTTTGTTTGTGCATCTTCCTCCTTTGTTTTTGCATCTTCTTCTTCTTCCATGTGTGAGGGTGGAGAGTTCTCTAATTCACTGGAGTATGAACTCCTTTGATTGATTCCTCACTTTCTTCCATAGGATCTTGCATTGTATCTCTTGGGAAGAAATTTGCTTGTTCCTCTTCCTAGGACTTGATAATCAACTCCACATATTTCTCTATATTTTTTACACTCATCCTCATATCATGTATGCATTCTTTCATAAGAAGCTCAAGAGCTGATGGTTCTTGATATGAATAAGGATATGGTGGCTCTTGATATGAGTAAAACGAAGATGATTCTTCATATGAATAAGGAGATGGTGGCTCTTGATATGAATAAAAAGAGGAGGATGGTTCTTGGTATGTATATGGAGATAGTGGTTCTTGATATGAATATGGAGATGGTGGTTCTTGATAGATGTAACATGGAGCAGTGAAGTTTCTTTGGTCTTGACTTTTCCAACCAAAATTTGGGTAGTTTCCCTATCCACAATAATATGAATCACTCATTGGGTGTGAGTAGTAACCCATGTGATCTCTCTCCATTATTTTTCCTTAGCACAAAATACCAAACAGAATTAAACGTACCATGTGGTAAAGTGAGGTAAATAGGCAAGCAAAAAAGAAAGAACATAAAGAAAAATAAAAATAATAAAAAAAATATAAAAGAAAACGAAAATAAAAGAAAAATAAAATAAAGAAAATAAATTGAATAATTAAGAAAATAAAACAACTAATAAGCAAAAAGGAATATAAAATTCAAACTCAATAAGTAAAATAACTAGGAGGAATAAAACAACTAAGGGGACACCAAACTTAATTTTAGAAATTAAGAGAGAAAAAATTTAAATAAAATAAATCAATTTTTTTTCGAAAATAAAAAAAAAAGTTAAATGAAATTAAAGCAAAAAAGCCTAATCTAAGAAATCAAACAACCAGTAGTTGTCAATCACAATCAATCCCCGGCAATGGCACCAAAAACTTGATGCAGAATTTATATCCCACAAACTAACTAACAAGTGCACCGGGTCGTACCAAGTAGTACCTCAAGTGAATAAGGGTCGATCTCACGACGATTGATGGACTAAGCAACAATGATTGAGTGATTTACTTAGTTAGACAAGCAGAAAAGAGGGTTTCAATTGCATTGAATAGTAAATTCAGAAAATCAGAAAGCAAGCAATAAACGGGTTGTGAAATAGATGAGTAAAACAGTTAAGGCTTCAGAGATATTTATTTTCTGATTAACTTTTCTTACCAACTACTTTAATCATGTAAGATTCAATTCATGGCAAACTATATGTGACTAAACCCTAATTCCTTAGACCTTTTTAGTCTCCTCTAACCTTCATCAACTGCCAATTTCTTGGACTCTTGATTCCGATTAGACAGTTAAGTTCAAAACTAGTTTATGTGCCACAAAACCCCTAATTATCCATATATAAGAGGATTATATGTCACGTATCCCGTTAAGTTCAGATAGTTAGTGATTTAGGAGAATTTGTTTTCAAGCTGTTGTTCAGGTAAAGAGCTTTTCTAAATTTTACAAGAACTCAATTAGAACAAGGGTCATACTTCCGTTCCACCCAAATTCATAAGATAAAGAACGAAAACAATTCTTGAAACAGAAATAAGTACATGAATTAAAATAGAAAAATTATAGAATCAATCCATACAATAGACAGAGCTTCTAACCTTAACAGTGGAGGCTTAGTTGCTCATGGTTCAGAGAGAAAATAAGGATTCAGAAAAAACTGTAAAGTGCGAAATGAGGTAGATGGGAGAGATGTGCCTGAAGGCCTGATTCTTTTCCCTTTTATATCTAATCCTACTTAATGTAAAAATATTTTTTTCTAAAACTAAATAATATTTTTTTCTATTTATAAATAAAATAAAAGTTTAATAAAAAATAAATAAAGATCTTCGTTGTATAGCTTGATTGAGATGAATGGGTGAGCTTTGATTCTTATAGATGGTGCCTAACTTGGAGGGGAGTGGCACCTAAGTTGGACCTGGCCAAATTAGATTGAGTGTGGAAGTTGATGTTGGCACCTAACTTGGTTGAGAGTGGCGCCTAACTTCATGCTGGTAGTGAGGAATGAATGTTGTGTTGTGTCTAGCGCCTAACTTGAGCACCACATTGGCCGTGTCCTTTTCAATATTTTCCTTGTCCTAGCGCCTAACTTGGGATTTGCCAAGTTAGGCGCCACTCATACAGCCCTAGTTTGATGGAGTTAAGCTTGTCTTGGCGCCTAACTTGGGATTTTCTGAGTTAGGCACCACCCTTGCAGAATTGCTTGAGAAGAAGTATGAACTATTATACGTCGTTGGAAAGCTCTGGAAGTTAGCTTTCCAATGCCACTGAAATCACGTCAATTGGATTTCTATAACTCGAGTTATTTTGTTTAGAGTGTAGAGAGGTCAGGGTTGACAGTATAATTCGCTTTCTTCTCTTTTTCTACAGAAACTCCAAATGCTACCTGAAATAAACAGAATTACACATGACTCAAATTAGCATCCATAGTGGCTAAAAGATAATTAATTCTTGATTAAACTCAACAATTTGAATACAAATTCACTAGGAAATGATACGACAGATGCTCACTCATCAAACAGCCTGTATACGTCATAAACATGGTGCTCCAAGGAGCGGATATGAGATATACTAGGCTAAAAAAATTAGCCTACGCCTTGTTGATCTCCTCTCGGAGGTGAAGATCAATACTTTCAAGGGCACCCGATCACTTTGAGAACCGACCAAGTGATCTGACAAATTTTACAAAAACCTGAGCTAGCGAGACGAATAATGACTTGGGCAATAGAACTGTCTCAGTATGACATCTAGTATGAACCCCGGCACGCAATCAAACCACAAGCGATGGTTGATTTTTTGGTTGAAGTGACCGGAGATGTTCCCGGAGACTCAAACACACGGTGAAAACTTCATGTTGACAAAGCTTCCATCCAAGCATTCGGAGGAGCCAAGATAATTTTAGAAAGCTCAGAAGGAATAACCTACGAGCAATCTATCAAATTTGAATTCCCGGTCTCAATCAACCAAGCTGAATATGAAGCGACAATTAGCGGCTTAAACTTAGCCAAGAAGGTCAGAGTAACAAAGCTTGAAGTCAACAGTGACTCCCAGGTCATGACCTCACAAGTGAACGGGACATACCAAGCTCGGGACTCACTATTAAAAAAATATTTAGAACGAACAAAGCAGTTGTGTAAGAATTTTGAGGAGGTATTGGTTCAGCATGTGCCCAGGGAGAGAAATACCAGAGTGGACCTTTTGTCAAAACTGGCAAGCACCAAACCTGTAACGGGAAACCGATCTTTCATCCAGGCCTTGGTGAGGGAGCCATCGGTGACCCTCTATTTGACTCAAGCTCAAGAGCCCCTTTCTTGGATCAGCCCAATCCAACATTTTCTCGAAGAAGGACTGCTTTCAGAAGATGAAAAAGAAGCTAAAACAATAAGAAGGGAGGCCGTTAAGTACACAGTAGTACATGGACAACTATACAAGAGAGGGCTCAACCAACCCTTACTAAAGCGCTTATGACCTGACCAGACGGAGCATGTCCTAAGTAAAGTGCATGAAGGATGTTGTGGCCACCATATTGGGGGCAAAGCTCTGGCCTGGAAGCTCGTTAAAGCTAGTTACTATTAGCCCTCTATGATGGCAGACGCTCGCGAGTTCAAGAGGTGCAAGAAATGGCAAGAAAATGCGAATTTCTACAAAGCATTAGCAGAAGAGCTAAGCTCAGTCCTGGCCTCTTGGCCTTTCTCCCAATGGGGAGTTGACCTCTTGGGTCCCTTCCCAGTGGCTCCAGCTCAAGTAAAGTACCTCATTGTGGCCATTGATTATTATACCAAGTGGATGAAGGCTGAACCATTGGCAAGCATATCATATGTACACTGTCAAAAATTCCTTTGGAGACAAGTGATCGCTAGGTTTGGGATCTCGGAAATCGTTCTGTCAGATAATAGAACACATTTTTCTAATAAAAAATTTGGGGAGTTCCTAGCAGGACTAGAAATCAAACAAAAGTTTTCCTTTGTAGAGCACCCCAGAGCAACAGGCAAGTCGAGGCGGCGAACAAGGTTATCTTCAACGGAATAAAGAAGTTCCCGGATCAGAGAAAGGGCTCCTGGACAGACGAGCTAGCTTCTGTCTTGTGGTCTTACAGGACAACACCGCAATCTTCTACAGGGAGACGCCATTCTGGCTTTCCTATGGCGTTGATGCGGCGATTCTTGTAGAGATCGAGAAATCGAGTCCGAGGTTGCTCCTAGGCAAAAGCAGTGAAGTAATTGAAAAGGACTTGATGGATGAAACAAGAGAAATGGCCCACTTATCAAAAGCACTGTTGAAGTAGAGGATAGCTTTGTGTTACAATCGCAGGGTGCAAAGAAGGAGTTTCGAAGAAGGTGACATGGTGTGCGACGTAACGATATCGGTCCACCGACTCCCGGAGAAGGCAAGCTCTCGCCTAATTGAGAAGGTCCTTACAGGGTAAGAGAAGTGCACGGAAATGGTGCCTACAAGTTAGAGCGATTAGACATAAAGGGGATCCCGAGGACATGGAATGTGGCGAACCTTAGGAGGTTTTACTCCTGAAGGCTGGACGACCTACCGACCAATCGGTTATGCTTTGCCTTCGCTTACTTTCACTTTCATCTACTTTGTCAGTTCTTTCTTTAATTTACTTTGTTTCACCAAAACACTTGTTAATCTTAAGAGGTTCTACTCTTGAATGACCAACGACCTACCAATCTGACAGTTATTTTTTACCTTTATTTTTATTCACTTTGTCATCTGTTTTGTTTGTCTTTTCTTTATATTTACTTTGTTACAAGAATTTTTGTTCCATTATTAAGGAGGGGGTACTATTTCCCCTTGCCTTCAAAGCGAGGTGACTGCAAGGGGTTTTAACGAGGCCCATTATTGAAAAACAATTGCATGTTGATTTTAAAGTTTATTTTTTCTTTGATTTATTTACCCACGTGTTACCAAGTTATAACAACGGCTTCCCTGGACTGATTACCCTGGGTACCATAACATAACAATAGGCGGATATCCATTGAACGACGACTTGCCAGTCAAACGAGAAAAAAATAGCAACTAAAGCAACCAAAATAACATAAAGATTCTAATTAAGAGTCGATAACATTAAAATGGTAGCTTAAAAGGGCACCACGATGGCCCGACAACAAACAAAACGAGAAATTGTTCAAATTACACGAGGGGCATCGCATCGGCCCAACACTAAAAAGAGTTCGGAAAGGTACAAAAATTACAAGTTACAAAATGCATTACTTCCTTGGGATGTCCGCCACCTTCCCATCCTGGATCATCTTAAAAGCACCAATAGCTGAAGTGTCAAAGTCGAGAGCAAAGAGGGAAACCTGAGCTTTCATCGCCTCCTCGATAGCAGTGATGGCTTCCTAGGCGTCCTTCAGAATTTCCTTATTTTTCTTCTTCATGGCAACGGCCTCCTGGCGGGCAGAGTCTGCCGACTTCATGGCCCTGGCCAGTTTCTCCTCTAGCTCTTTCACATTAGCCTCTGACGTGAGAGCCCAGGCCCAGGTTTCATTGAGCTGTTTAGAGAGAGAGAGATCCCGTTCCACAAGGCGGTTAATCTCATCGGCATCCTCTTTCGACTTCTTCTCCTCCTCGGCAAGACGGGTCTTCAAGGACTCTTCTTGGGCCTTGCGGTAAGGGATATCTCTCTGAGAGGCCCTAAGTTTTCCTTCTAAAACCTGGTCTTGTGCCAACACGGGCTCCACCTTTCTAGAAATGGCGACTGCCCGGAGGATACTCCGATACGTCCACCTCGCCTGTGCGGCCAGGTCTTCTCCCCGGAAGAACTCCTCAGTACCAGGGAGGAGTTGGGAGTCAATAAAGAACCTTGCATCAAAGTTCTTCTCCATAACAGAAAGAACTTTCTCCGAGTTGGAGTTCGCTTTTCTCTTCTTGGGGTTTGAGATAACGATCACCTCAGCTTCAGGTTCAATCATTATCCCTTTACCCCAGTCGGCTTCGTCGGTAGCAATGTTCTCGATAGGTGCCCCGGGATCGACGGTAGGGGTCATCGAGCTGCAGGGGCCTCGAGCTCGATGGTAGGGGTCGCCGAGCTGTCATCGCC
Source organism: Arachis ipaensis (assembly GCF_000816755.2). Lineage (NCBI taxonomy): Eukaryota > Viridiplantae > Streptophyta > Magnoliopsida > Fabales > Fabaceae > Arachis > Arachis ipaensis. The sequence goes on from NC_029787.2 coordinate 116,795,704, forward strand.
ACTATCATATCCCGGGAAGAGACGAGTCATCAAGCGGGTCAGAGTTGTGTGCCCGGAAGCCATCCCAACTACAAGAGAAGCAAAATGAAAAATAAAAACAAGTTAGGAAGTTAGAAGATAAAAAGCATATGAAGTCGGAAGCGAAACAATAATGAGCAAGTCGGAAGAACGGAAAATCAACGGGAAGAAAATCTTACCTACACATTCGCAACCGGATTCTCGGTCGCCCATTAACATATGGAGGTTAAGATTTTTAGAACGAAAAATCGCCAGCAAAACATCGGTGATCTGTTGGTTCTCTCGACCTAGTGCTTCATAAGTCATCTTTATCAAATAGTTGGAGCCAGCGCCGAAACTCCAATAGGTCGGTATCCTCCTTTCTCCTTTAAGGGTGAGCCATAAAGGGTGGCAACCCCGAGCCGGCCTCACTTTGAAGAAGGTTTCTTTGGAATCATGGAATGAATCTTCGAAGAGACCAAAGATCTGTCGGTTCTGTACAGCCCAAAAGGAAGGTACCTTTTCTTATGCTTTGCTTTTTGGGAGGGGTTTGTGAGCAGAAAAAAGTAGATGAAGACATTGACGGAGGCTAGGAGCTCTAGGTATTCGCATACCATCTCAAAACATCGGATGGCAGCCCAGCTGTTGGGATGAAGTTGTGATGGGGCAACATTGCACCGATTCAAGAGTGCTGTGATAAAAGGTGAGAAAGGGAGATGAACTCCCAACATGGTGAACATGGGCTTGTACACCCACATCCAGTTGGGAACCCGGGGAGATGATAAATTTAGTTGGCAGATGCGTTTTCGGTCTCCCGGAACGAAGATGTCGTAGTTCGCCTCCTCCGAACCACCCCCGCATAATGCCCCGAAATTCCGGAATTCTTGTAAATCCTCCTAAGTTATCCTAGAGGATGTGCTCGTCACGTCGGAAGTAACCCAAGTGTAACAATTTATGGGGTTTTGTACCATAGGTTGCTACGCTATACCTACAGTGTGGGCACCATTTAAGTTAAAATGGGAAGTCAAAAACTCGGAGAAAGTCAAAATGGAACTATGTCTTACTATATCACTACCTTATGCTATTCCACGCTATTTCAGGCCTAAATCCAGGATGAAAACACCTATGGTACCTCCCCTATGAATTAGCTAACAATGGCAAGTTCAATTCAAGCAAACAAAATAAGCAAACGCAACAAATAGCAACAACAGAAGCAAACACAACAAGTAGCAACAAGAAAAGTATCAAAATGAACAAAATAAGCACCAAAGATTCATTTACTAGTAAATGAAATAGAAGGAAGCGATGGATTGGAGGCAAATGCAGGGAAACGCACAACAAGTAGAAGAAAAATTGATGGTTGTGAAGTAGTAGATATGGGGGAAAATGGAAAAAAGAATGAGAAATTAGAGAGTTATGAAAGAGATATGAATGCTGGGATGGTAATTGGTAACCATCGAGTGGAAGCGCAAAAAGGCAAAGGCAAAATGGACTTTTTCCTCCACTTTCAAATCAGTTATAAATGGCATTTAATGCTCTTGGCACGAAAACCGAAGCGACGCCCCAGGCAACGGTTGGGGGCAGCTCATACGCACCAAAGGCGTGGATCTCATCAACGGTGTCACGAGTAGAGGTGGACAGCTGCACGAGGAGACACAAGTAATTCGAACGTGCCAATCGCGAGCCTCACGACTTGCCATGTTAGGGGCACTATTTCAACCCAGCCCAATAAGGGCCGGGGATCCATGTCGCGGGCTATCGTCCCGACGGGTCATCAACCTATACGCGCAAAAATGTCCCGCGTGTTACTCCACCACCTGAGGAAGACCTGAACAACTGCCAGAAGCTTCCAGGTAGGCAGGCCCATGATGGAGGGCCCACCCGAGTACAAGGTATGAATGGGGAGGAACCTACCCCTCCCCCAAGGTACGTTATCTTCACCCTAATTAGTCGCTTTGTCATATGGACACTTAATTTAGCATCAGAATGTCTTTGCAGGTGGCTCCACCCACTGATCCACCGACGACCGTAGCAGCACCTTGCCTCGTAAAGCTTACACCCAGGTCCAGATACCTTCCTTTCTCTAGTGGTTGCTCTCGACCCAACACTCGACTGACCTCTCATCCTGACGAGCAATCGAACAGATTTCAATCAAAAATCCACAAACACGCTCTTTATAAAAGGCAAAAATGGTCATGAGAAAATACCTAAAATAATACATTCATTTCCTACTTAAATTGTTAGTTAATTTTATTAATAGGTCAATAGTTTTAATAAAAAAAATATTAGTCACTTCACATTTTTCTTCTTTTATCCTTATAAAATTTAAACATGATTCTTTTTTCTTATGAAAGTATTTAACTGTTTATTTCAAATTTTATTCGTGGTTGAGCCACTTTTCATAACGTCTTTTTTTTATTTTTTTGGATAATTTAAGCCCTAACATAGTTTTTTTCATTCATTTTAATTATTTGATTTTATTTATTTAATATTGAGTTTTTGTTTTTATTTTTATTTTATCTTGGGTATTGGTTATTATTATTATTATTATTATTATTATTATTATTATTATTATTATTATTTGAGATGGATTGCACAATCCACAATCTTAGTTATTACTTATTACATTACAAACTCACAGTATCTATTCACTATTCAGACACCCAATATTTCTAAGGATTTTTATCCACTACTTGATATTGTCAAGGTTCGAACCGTAGTATAACATGTTAAGAATCATGTTAATGTGTCATATCAACTAGGCTTGATATTTGTTAGCTGTAATGGTAATGCCTTCAGTCTTGGGCTTTAGCTATTCTCTTCTTAGTTGTCAGGTTAGCCCAGAAGTGCAGTCGAAAAACAAAAACAGATTCGACTGAACTCAGAAAAAAGACATGTGGGCTACTAAGCCGAGCCCATACCAGTGAAAACAAATCCGCCCCAAGAACCCTATGTATCGGGTCTTCATCTACTTATCTTATTAAAAACATTCTTGATCCACTTCTGTAACACCAAATTCAGGGCCGGTAGTACTACTTGCCTCCTGGATATCCAAATCGCTCCAACCGTTTGAATCTAGTTGACACCCGCTCTACCTCGAGTAAGGTTGCTTGCAATTGCATAGTTGGTGGAATTGCGAGTAGAGTAGGATTTGGATGTAAGGATACCCTTTAATAATACATGAATAATGTTGCTATATGGAATTTACACTTTGTTTGGTATAATGGAACTTGTGAGGAAAGAAAAGGGAGAAGATGAAAATGAATGAAAAACTTGTTTTTCCCCTGTTTGGATTAGCAGGGAACTTGAATGGAAAATAAAAAAGCCTACGTAGGGCCCACTTAAAAATTTTCTGCCCAAACTTGCGAAGAAAACTGGAATGGAAGTGTAAAAATGTGTAAAATTACATATATATCCTTTCATTAAAAACAAATCAAAATCCCTAATCTGAAAAGGAAAGCAGGTATCTCCATCTCCATCTTCCCTGTTTCTGCATCATCTTCAACAGCGACGCCATAGCTTCCTAACGCCGTCGGCATTGCTGCAGTAGCTTCAGCATCTTCGGGACAGTTTCACCGCATCTTCATTCCTACATTCTCAAGTCAAAGGTGCGTTCTTTTTCTGTTGTAATCGTAGTTTTTCCCCAAAAATAAAATGCAAAAATCATCACAGCACACATGGGTGTGAATATGGGTCTGAAACATGCCATTTAACTTTGTGTGTGCTGTTTCTTTGTGAGAAGTGGATTGCATGGTGTGTTATGACAAGGGCCATGATATGAGGCATGTATAAGAGTGGAAACTGAGGAGGTGTGTGTGTGTGTACTACTAAGTGAAGACTCGATGTTGTACACAAGGATCTTCTTGAGGGTTGTATAGAATTAGCTTTTTATTTGAACTCTCCTTATCAAAAAGTTAAGAGGTCTGAGTTCTGAGCATGTGAATGGACATTATTATGTGTGTCTTTGTTACATATGCATAACTAGTTCACTCATATTTCCGATGAACACTTTTAAATGACAAATGATTGCATTGTTGCTTGTATAAATCCATTCCTTATTTGTTAGGTTTCATTAACGTTCATGTGGAGTCTGTTCCACTTCACCTTAATTGTTTCCAAAATTTCTTTTTGGCTATTCATAATCTTCAATTAGTTGCTTCTTCTAATTTATTTGTCAACTGTTTATGTCATAGGAAGAATTTCTGTCAGTATCATTTATACATGTTTGTTTTCTAAATTTTCTTTTTTATTAGTTTCCTTTTATGTTGATTTGATTTCTTAATTATATACTTAAATTGCAACCAAGTGTAGTGATCAACTGAATTAACATGAAGACTACAGTTAACTCAAAAACTAAGTGTAGTGGTAAAAAGCTAATCATTTATTGGTCAAAAAGCAATTGCTAGATTATTATACCTGAGAGTGCAACTACATTAGTAGTGTTGAGTCCCTTAGCAACAAAATATGCTTGAAGTTGATCCAAGGTCATTGAAGGACTTGGAAGGTTTTGTGTTAAGTGGTGCACGAATTTTGAATTTTTTCCGGATAATTCTGTCTGCACATCTCTTAAAGAGATAAGGTTCATCCCACAAGTAGTACTTTGCATCAGTAATTAATTTCTTCTTTTGTGTCCTGTTGTACTCCTTGGGTATGAACCTTGCAGCTTTATAGTTTGCAATATTGGCAAACCATGGTGCTTCCTGAATGGCGAATAAATGCTCATCAGGAAACGTTTCAGAGATCTCAAGAGAAGGGAGGGGCGTCCCTTCCACTGGCTCTATCCGGGACAGATGATCAACCACTTGGTTCTCTGTCCCTTTTCTGTCTCTTATTTCTATATCAAACTCTTGCAGAAGCAACACTCATCTTATGAGCCTAGGTTTTGAATCCTGCTTTGTGAGTAGATATTTGAGAGAAGCATGGTCAGTGTACACAATCACTTTTGATCCTACTCTGGACGCCAGCTCCTTGTCTGCTTCTGGCGTCTGAACGCCAGAACTGTGCCCATTTTGGGCGTTCAACGCTGGATTCTGCTCTATTTGGGCGTTCAACGCCAGATTCTTGCCCATTTCTGGCGTTGAACTCCAATCCATGTTTATCAATTGAATTGTGAATAACCAGTAGAGCATAAATTAAAAGTTACTTGTTATGCAGTAATGGAGGATATGTTGGAGTTTTGGAGATGCTTTGTCTTCTGAATCTCTGCTTTCCTTTGTCTTCTTGTTCACGCACGCACGTCCTTGGTCAGAATCCAACAGCATCAGCAGTCCTTTTTCAGCCTGAATCAGATTTTTGCTCAGCTCCTTCAATTTCAGCCAGAAAAATACCTGAAATTACAGAAAAACACACAAATCATAGTAAAGTCTAGAAATATGAATTTTTCCTAAAAACTAATGAAAATAGACTAAAAACTAACTAGAACATACTCAAAACTATATGAAATTAACCCCAAAAAGCGTATAAACTATCCGCTCTTCATTAAGGTTATATTTGCTGTTAAACTTTTTCCTCCCTTATTGAACTTCCCCACTAGTACCTTGAGCCTTTAATAAACATATATATATACATATTTGTATTATGTCCACGCATGTGATTATCATGTTTATGTAGTATATATACTTATTAATTTTGATGCCTTTAATCAATTCCTTATGACATAATTAATATAAATATATTTGCGCATACAAATTTGTACGAAAAATATAAATTTAATAATAAGCAAATAGAGTTTTTTTAGTTTAGGACAAAAATAACATGATTTCTTATGGGTCGGTTAAATTAGTTTATGACAATATTATTAAACACTTTTAGTTGCTAAGTCCACTAAATGTTGGTCCTTATCCAATGCATTGATTAATATTTCATGTGATTTACAATTTTTTATATGTTCACTCTAAACATTATATTCTCATAGATGGATAGCGAGAATATCGAAGATGCGATAGTAGGAGACAAAACGAACGTCATACCTGACTCAGGATTTCAAGTTAATCAATTCTCCTCTGCTGACCTATATCATCCTGAACAGATACAAATCTTACCTCCTATTAGGGAAGACTTAGAAAAGAGACAACAGATTTATGTCACATCTCTTTCATGTGTTACGGTGCATACATTGTATTCTTTGAAATTCTTATCACAATATAGGCCTAGGCAAATTAATAACAAAAATTTGAAAAGAGAAAATAGGCGTACGCAGTTAATGACACAGTTACTGACGTCTAAAAAATATCGAGATGTCATACGTATAGGCCCTGAAGCATTTAGGCAGTTATATCAAAAGTTAAGAGGAACTGGTAGAGTAAAGGATTCAATTCGCTCTACCGTTGAAGAGCAAGTCGCTAAATTCCTACATATTATAGGTCATAATGTGAAAACTAGAACCATGTCTTTCTTCTTCCACCACTCAGGGGAGACAATTAGTCGTCACTTTCACAATGTCCTACATGTTATTCTATCGTTAGAGGGAGAGTTCTTCAAGCAACCATCTGGTGAAGATGTTCCTTATGAAATACATAATAATAGTTGATTCTATCCATTTTTTAAGGTACTAACTCTTTCAATTTAGTTAGTGACATTTATGAAATAGTGTATGAAATAATTACAAAACTGTTATGTTAATATGTCAATATACTTTTCAAACAAGGACTGCATTGGAGCTATAGATGGAACTCATAGCCGTGTGAAGGTATCAAGGGCGGAAGCCCCTCGTTTTCGGGGAAGAAAAGATCACCTAACACAAAATGTTTTTGCTGCCTGTGGGTTTGATATGAAATTTACTTATGTTTTGTCTGGTTAGGAAGGAACTGCCTCTGACTCAAGAATTTTGAAAGATACTTTAAGTAGGGAACATCCACTTCGAATACCCGAAGGTCTGTGCTAGTGTTATTTACGAAATTGTCTATATAAACTTAAATTCATAGTCAAAGTATGCAATTCTTTAATTTTTGTGTGTAACTGGTGTAGGAAAATACTATTTAGGCGATGCTGGATTTATGCTAAAGCCTGGGATACTGACACCATATAGAGGTGTTCGGTATCACTTGAAAGAGTATTCCGTACGTGAGCCTCAAAATTCCAAAGAATTATTCAACCACCGACATTCTTCATTAAGAAATGTCATCGAAAGATGTTTTGGAGTTTTAAAGAAAAGATTCCCAATTATAGCCGGTGACACAGAACCTTATTATTCATTTGAAACTATGCGAGACATTTTTTGGCATGTTGCATACTGCATAACTTTTTAATGGGTGTCGATGTTGATCAGTCTATAATTGATGCGGTTGATCGAGAATTGCTACAAGAACAAAGCATAGATAGATCACAATCAAATCAACCACGTGATAGGAATATAAGCATGCATCGTTGTTAAGAGATAACATTACATTCGAAATGTGGAATGTGTATCAATCATTATAGGTGATTATGTTTCTTATATGTGAATATGGATATATATATATATATGTATGTATAGTTTTCACTCAGAAGTGTTTGATTGGATTTTTTATGGGATTGTTACAGGTTACATAATGCCGAATAAGGAAAATAAAACAGCAGAAGCCAATCAACCTTCGAAAGACAACTTAAGATGGTCTAATGATATGGATGGTTTTGCTAAATGCATTAGCAGAGGAAGCATCGAAAGGTAATAGGCATGATGGCTCGTGGACAACTGAAGCATATGCCAATGTTGTCAAGACTTTGAGCATAGCAATAGGCCCTCACATAACAAAGAATCACATAAAGAATAGAATGAAGACATTGAAAGATCATTTTGCTGAGGCATATGACTTATTTCATTACTTAAGTGGATTTGCATGGAATCCTGTAACTAGAAAGTTTGAAGTTGAAGAGGAAGTGTGGCAAGACTTCATTAAGGTATCTTAAACTTTGCTTTTATTACTTATACTATTGATGAAGTTAGTCAACGAATAATTTCAACACTTGTTTATGTAGGAGAAACCACAAGCAGAAAAATGGAAAAAAAATACAAATTAAGCATTATGATACTTTGAAGGAGTTGTTCGAAGCTGATAGAGCTACTGGTAAAGGGGCTGCTACGTCACGAGAAAGGATTCAAGAAATTGATAGAGATCACATTGATTTGAATGATTCATTTGAAAACATTAGATTTTCTGACATAGATGTTAATAGGGGACATGATACCCCAACGTTTTCTGCTAATTTAGATTCACCAAGTGCTCCTCATAGTCAACCAAATCAATTAGGTGGGACTTCGACGTCAAGAGGAACAAAGCGTAAGTCTCCTATGAATGATTTTTTGGAGGCACAATATGAGAAAGTTGCTTTGGGAATTACTGCCATGGCCGATGCTGTCAAAGAGGGTACTTATCTATCTACTAAGCTACATGACGTAGCTCAGAGGCAGGTTGAATCAGCTGAGAGACAAGCTTCTGTGGCTGAAAGGAAAGTTTCGGTTGCCGAAAAGCAAGTCTCGTTAATTGAAAGACAAGTTGCAATTGCTGAAAGAGGGTTGGCTATTATGCAACAAAGTAGGCCTCGCCTTTATAGCGAATCAGATGTATGGGATATGTTGACTGACTTGGGTCTGATAGGTTCAGCTCGGATGCAGTGTTATCAGTTTTTATGTGAAAATAAGCAGAAAAAGCGCCAAATTTTTGGAATCCCACCTGAAATGCGATTGGATGCTCTTTTTCATTTCATGACAGCTGCTGGTGCTCGCTTGGGAGATATGGTACTTTCTTAAAACATTAACCATTACAGGTATAACTTTTATACGCACCTAATTTCTTCATCATTTGAGGTTATTGCTTTCATTAATTGATTATGGGTTTCTGAGTGTCATATACTATGGGTATATCTTCATGTATGTAAAGAACTCTATCATTTTCTGCTTTATTAATGTTAACCATGGTTGGAAATAAATCACTTTATGTATATATACTTTGAGATTGGCTGATTGTTTAAATAGAAAGACATCGATAAAATAGATTATCATGATCAACTATGATCTTTGAATTAATTTATCTTTATTGTATATGCTCGTGCAGGAATCATAACTTGAAGATGTTTGGGAACAAGTACACTGCTTAGTACCAGTAAAAATCGATCCTGTGTTAGTAATTTTGACTCGGAGAAACTTTATTTTTTTGAAGTAGATGGGTACAGATGGCTCAAGCTATGTAGAACTGATTTTTTGGAAGTAGGCGATGTCCCTGACCATAAAAAATTACCCTTTTGAAAAGTGTTGTCTGATGATAAAATAGTACTCTCTAGGAGTTATTTTGGTTATTACTTTTTTGGCATTTTGTTATATGTTTATAAAAATTGTATATGATTTTTGGTCGCACGTACTTGGAAAGAAATGCTACCAACTTTTGATAATATTTTATTTTGCAAATACAATTTAGTGAAACTTTTTTTTAAATATGTAAGGAGATTAATGATGTAAAGTATGAGTAGTTTTTATTATTCTTGTACGGGATCATTTATTTATATATTTTTAAAAAGAATAATATATATTTTTATTTATGACATTAAAAGAATAAAAAAGAATAAATTCATAAAAATAAATTTAAAAAAATAATTTTTTAATGAAAAAAACACGTTAAAATTTTGAAATATAATTTGGATAATTTTTTTATTAAAAAAATAATTTAAATATATTAGTATATTATAATTTATATATAATATAAATAAGAGTATTAATGTAATTTCATTTGGTTATGATTTTCTCTCTTCTTACTTTTCCTTTCATCCAAATACAAGAAAAATTTCCTTCTATTTTCTTTCCATTCATTTTCTTTCCTTCCATTTTCTTTCCTCCATCCAAACAAAGTGTTAGAGTTGGAAAAAGAATAATAAAGATTTTACTGTTGTTCATGTTATATTAATATATATTATAGATTTTATAAATTTTCTATTTTTCATGTTATGATTGTGCTATTTTTAATTTTAGTATGAATTTAATTTTGTAATTATTATTATATTTATAAAATATTGAAAAACTAAAAATTGTTTTGGGATGAAATAAGATGAATAAAGTCCGGCAGATATGAGATTGGAGTGAAAAAATTTAACACCTGGCAAGAGAATAAGATAAAGAGAAAGTTATAGAATTTAAAATTTTACTCAAACTTACCTGTCCTACTCTAATTGTTACCACCCCTAAACACAATGAAAGAGGAGCAGAGAAGAACAAAATGTGATTTTGTGGCTGAGACAAACCCGCGAAATACCCTCACCAATGAAATTCTCCCGAAACCTTCACGGCTCATCTTCTTCTTGCCACGTGTCCTCTTTCTATCCTCTCCTTCCATTCATCTCTTAAACACTTCCTTCTTCCACTGTTTTGTTTGTCTTCTGCTTCTGTCACTCTTCCAACTTCATTCTTCTGTCACAGCAAACTACTCATGCTCCATGAAAGCTAGGGTTCACCCTTGATCCTTACTCTTTCTTTCTTTCTTCAAATTCTACCTTCATTCACTCACCGATCCATGGCTTTCTCTACTTTGCCCCTACCTGAGCTCAAGTTTCTTGCACCGCAAATTACTCCCAAGCGTCGAGTTGCTCTCTCTAGATTCTCTTCTTGCTCTTCCGTTTCGAGGACCTCACGATACAATGTTGCTCTTCGCATGCGAATTCGCGCTGTCATCGAAGAAGGTGCTTTGGCGGGAAGAGAGGCCAGTGATGCGAAGTGGAGTGGGAATGGAGCTGCTTCAAGCGTTGGTAGCGACTACGGTAGTAGCAATGGGTACTACATGAATGGCGGCGTCGGCGTGGTGGAGAATGGGAATGGAGCTGCCAGTGAAAGGTTGGTCAAGTACGTGAATGGCAATGGTGCTGTGGCGGCGGAAGCGGAGGTGACACTGGTGTTGGAAGATTCCGGTGAAATGGAATCGAAGCGGAAGGAGGATGGGAGGAAGAAGAGGTTGGAGGAGATTGGCAAGGAAGATGCTTGGTTCAAGCAAACCGGGAATGAACCGGTTGAGGTACGATTATATTTGTGCTGTGTTCATTGGTTTCTTGTTATATATAGAAAACTAGAAAAGAGAATGTTGAAGTGTTTTTGCACACGTGAGATGAACATGTGAATTTTTATGGCAGGTAGCAGTTACGCCTGGAGGTCGTTGGAGCAGGTTCAAGACTTACTCAACAATACAGAGAACGTTGGAAATTTGGGGGTTTGTTTTCACCTTCATCTTCAAGGCTTGGCTCAATAATCAGAAATTCACTTATAAAGGTTGGTCTTCTCAACTTTTAAATTTGAATGTAGATTATGCACTAGTTGTTCTAACTTCTAAGCCATTGAAAACACGGGGTGTTAGTCTTATTGAGCTTGAAGGAACCTTTTCAATGTGTTAATCGTGGGAAGATGTATATTTTTTCTCCCTCAGCAACGGTGGCTACATTTATCCGTGTAATTTAAAAGTAGGTACATAATTAAGCATTCTTCCTTACTGGTTGGGTTTCTGGTATTATCAACTAAGCATTTGAGTAATTGAATATTGCAATCATAAACCATCTACAAGGGATGTTAATGCATGTTTATTACGGAAGTTGACTATGAGCTGTGGAAAGTGGAAACAAAGGGGAATCACTTAAGAAGGAAGTGTTGCTCATTTTGGTTATGAATGTATTGTTTTTGTCAATTTTGTCCGTTCTTCGAACCTGATCCTATTTCTATCAACCAGAAATGAACTTATTGATATATGAACTATCTAGTGCTTTTTATTAAATTTTGAAGAATTCAAAAGATGCCACACGGCCTTTATTTATTTGATTCAAGAACATGAATTGCAGGTGGAATGACTGAGGAAAAGAAAACCTTAAGGCGGAAAGACCTTGCCAAGTGGCTTAAGGAGAGCATTCTGAGATTAGGTCCTACATTCATCAAAATCGGCCAGCAATTCTCCACGAGGGTGGATATCCTTCCCCAAGAATATGTTGACCAGTTGTCAGAACTTCAGGTCTAACAGTTTTGAACAGCTTTTGTCATATTATCCCTTTCATAGAGATATTTTGAATTTTCTTGGTTGTATTGCCTTTCTTATCTAGTTTGTTATTAATGGTGTGAGTAGCTTCATAGACAGCAAAAGAGACCCATCCTAGCTTGTAGATTAATTTCTTTATTTGAGGCTTTGGCTTGGATCAAGTTCCTCCATTCCCCTCAGAGACTGCAATAGCTATTGTTGAAGAGGAGCTTGGAGCTCCTATAAAGAGCATCTTTGATCAGTTTGACTATGAACCGATAGCTGCTGCAAGTCTTGGTAATCAATGTTTTAACTTTGCATGGAATTACTTGCACTTAGGTTGCATTTCATAGACAATATTTGCTTAGAAGTCAGAAGAAATAAAATAGGTTATTTTTCTCCCAATTCAGGTCAGGTTCATCGTGCAAGGTTAAAGGGACAGGAGGTTGTTGTTAAAGTGCAAAGGCCTGGTCTCAAGGATCTTTTTGATATTGATCTTAAAAATCTGAGGGTCAGTACTGTAATAATTTCATACAGAAGTTACACCGTCGTTGCTGTTCAAATCTTATATAACTTCTGAAGACCTCTTTACTTTCTCCTTAATATATCTCCTAACATAAGTAAACCGCCTAGTCCATCATTTTGCTCTCATTTTTATTTATATTTTTGAAAAAAACCTAAATTATTTTGCTTTTTCTAGCATGATGAACTTTTTAATAATAGGACTTAGAGAATATGGTGGTTTTTGCCACACTGTTTAAATCACTGATACACCGGCTCTTTTTACACTGTAGGTTATAGCTGAGTATCTTCAAAAAGTTGATCCTAAATCAGATGGTGCAAAGAGGGACTGGGTTGCTATTTATGACGAGTGTGCATCCGTTTTATATCAGGTGATAATATGATTAAATCCTGGAAAGTTGCTTCATGAATAAGTTAATTGAGATCAACTGAAGAATGTACATGCTATTTTTTAATTCTTTTGCAGTGAATTTAGTCGATAATATTGCATAAGAACACTGTGATAAAGAGACTGATTAGCTTCAGTATGATTGCATGTGTCCTGATGCTGTTAATGCAACATGAATTAACAATTTTCAGGAGATTGATTACACGAAGGAAGCTGCTAATGCAGAACTGTTTGCAAATAACTTTAAGAACATGGATTATGTGAAAGTCCCTACAATCATTTGGGATTATACCACACCACAGGTTTAACCTTGATTTTACATAGAAATATATCAATTGCATAACTTACATTTTACTTTTGATACTTTATTTATCTATCTATTTTTACTCTTTTTTTTTCAACACAGATGCTTACAATGGAGTATGTTCCAGGGATTAAAATAAACAAAATACAAGCATTAGATCAGCTGGGTGTTGACCGAAAAAGGTTCATAGAATTGTTATCTTTTTACTTTCTATTTTTCTCAACAACCTATGATGGCATCTAGAATTCTAATTAAAATATAAGGATCACTTATCTTATACAGGTTAGGGCGATATGCTGTTGAGTCTTACTTGGAGCAGATTCTATCTCATGGATTCTTCCATGCTGACCCTGTAAGTTTTATATTCCGAGTTGCTAATCTCTGTCTCTCTGTCTCTCTCGCTATCTGTCTCTCTCTCGCTCTCTGTCTCTCTCTCTCTCACACACACACACACACACACAAATCATTTTTGGTTTTTGGATTATCTAGTGGTAAGTTTTGTGATGAAGCCAACATGTCATGATTACTATATATTTGAACATGCTCTTCAATACAAAAGGAAAATAATATGCTCTTATACTGCAATACTAAAGATTCTCTCACCTGAGAGTACAAGACTTCAGCCTCCCTAGGGTTTGATGCCATGGGCGGAAAAGTATTCTTGTTCTTGTGATGATGAATATGTACTGCCAAGCATCCAAAACTATACCAGCGACTCACTAAAACTCACTAACTTGCCATGTTCTTCTCTTTAACTGTGGAATAAACTATGTGTTAAATGAGGAAGTTAGATTTGATACGTCTTCTCGTGTGTTACTAATATTTAACTTGGCCATGCAGCATCCTGGAAATATTGCAGTGGATGATGTTAATGGCGGAAGGTTGATCTTCTATGATTTTGGAATGATGGGAAGGTATGTTAGTGTCTTTTCTGTTGATTTAAAATGTGATGTGGTTTTACAACTTACAAGTCAAACATTTTAAGCTTGGTGAGATGATTGGCTTTGCAATTATGTTTTCTGTTGAACATATACAGTATCAGTCCAAATATCCGGGAAGGATTACTGGAAGCTTTCTACGGGGTTTATGAGAAGGATCCAGACAAGGTAAAGTAACATTTCTGTGGTGGTCTCCCATAACATTTCTCAAGTTACTTACTGAGTGATTGTGCATTATGTAGGTCCTTCAAGCAATGATTCAAATGGGTGTCCTTGTCCCAACTGGAGATATGACTGCTGTGAGAAGAACAGCACAGTTCTTCCTCAATAGGTAGTTTATTGGATATATTTAGTAGCAATACATCAATTAGAAGTGTCCTGACTCATACCACTTAAAACCTTTTTATAGTGCCTAAATATGTAATCTGATCTTTTGATCTTTGGAAAGGCATTTCTTGCACATTGATCCATGTTTGGGCTTAAGCTTTTTGTGTCCTGATTAGCTATGTTAGAAATATAGTAATATTTGCAAATAAGGGTTGGCTCAACTGATAGGATCAAAGGAATTGGGTTTGATTCTCTTTTGGTCCTTGGTTGTAGACCATCTGTAATTAATACACTGAGATGTCATTGGGGCTCTTGGCGTGCACTGGCCTAGAAGTAGAAATGATGCAACCTTGGATCCCACTTTTCTTTTCTCCACCAAAAGGAAAGGAAGTATACTAATGTTTAGCTGTATGTTTTTGACTAGTTAAGTTTTTTAGCCTTATATCTTTTTTTACTACATATGTCTAGCTGCACAAAGGAGAGAGAGAGAGATGGCAACAGCTGAACTTGGATTCAAAAAGCCGTTAAGCAAGGAGGAAAAAGTAATGAAGAAGAAAGAGCGTCTGGCTGCCATTGGTAAATCATCTGATCTAATTTTATTCCTCTTTAGGTGTGGATGCACACATGCAACAATTATTTTTGAGAAGCTGGTTATGCGTTAAAGATGAGAAGTAGGTGATTTCTATAATTCTATTGATGTATGTATACATGGTCTGGGTTTGAGCTATTGGCTAAAAAGTACTAGCTGGTCATTATTTTTAAGGCTAAAAAAGGTGGCATAATTACTTATGCTGGGCCTATAACACTTGACTGGCTCAAAGTGGGCTGAGGAAAAGCCTATTTGATAAAAAAATTCATAAATTATTGTGTATTTTCTTTATTCAATCATAACAAACTAAATATAAATGTTTAATCAAGTTATCATTGCATTCCCACTCATTCCAATTTCCATGTTATCAAAATATATACTTCTGCAGTTCAGTAACATTATGCAACCCATGGATTTATCATTTACTCATAGCTGTCAAACTTTGAACAGGTGAAGATTTATTATCCATTGCAGCAGACCAGCCCTTCCGCTTTCCTGCTACATTCACATTTGTTGTTAGAGCCTTCTCAGGTAAATTCTAATAACTGTTTTGCTTTGCATGTCCGTCGCTTGTGATTGCGAGGTAACAAGTCATCATTGTTTCTACAGTTTTGGATGGTATTGGAAAGGGCCTTGACCCACGTTTTGATATTACCGAGATTGCCAAACCGTGAGTATTATCATCAACTTCATATAAATTATTTTTTCCTTTTAAAATTTAAAAGTTAAGTTACATGTTTTGAATACCCAAGTACCTTACCTGACTAGCCTTCCTGCTCTTGTAGTTATGCCATGGAGTTGCTAAGATTCCGTGAGGCAGGAGTTGAAGTTGTCCTAAAGGTAGTCATCATAAACCTGCTCTCCAGTGTGTTTGAATTCAGTCTATTATGATTTCTTTTCTCATATTCTTCTTATGTACAGGATTTCAGAAAGAGATGGGGAAGACAATCTCAAGCATTTTACAACTTATTTAGACAGGCTGACAGGGTTGAAAGACTCGCAGAAATTATCCAAAAATTGGTCTCTACTGGATTCTTGTTGATATGATTTTTGTACTGGATTTGCAATTTTTGTTTGTTCTGGACTTTTGGTATAGAGATCATAGCTTAAATGCACTTCAATTTTTCCACAGGAGCAAGGTGATCTAAAGCTTCGAGTTCGAGCTTTAGAATCTGAGAGGGCATTCCAACGTGTGGCCGCTGTACAGAAGACAATAGGCAATGTAAGAGAAGCTGACCCATGTCTTTGTTGAATTATAAGTTTACTTGGATTCTGTTTGCCAACCTGTAAAAATCGTTCATATATTTGTCATTTCTTTTTGGAGTTCAGCATGTTCTTATCTATTATTTTCTCCCTTATACTATGGGTGTGATTTTTTAATTTGACATAAGTATTAAGTGGGGAATCATGCTTCTTGTTACCTTTGTGTGTATAACAGGCGGTAGCTGCTGGGAGCCTAGTAAATCTTGCAACAATTCTGTATCTCAATGCGATTAGGGTAAGTTTTTCATTCCCACATGTTTCTACGGCAATTATCAAGTCAGTTGATTGATAATTCCTTTCACATTATTTTTTTAGGTGCCTGCCATGATGGCGTATGGCTTTTGTGCAATCTTTGCTTTCCAAGTTCTCTTTGGCATTGTGAAGATTAAGAAGTTAGATGAACGGGAACGGTTGATTACAGGGACTGCTTAAACAACTCCCAGGTGAGTGTTGCTTTATTTTTTCAAAACTTTGTTCAAGATTTAACATGTTCCTGTTAAAACAATAAGCATGAATGTCAATTAGGTGGTCAGGTTTATTAGGCAACATCCTATTGCTCTCCTTTTTCTTTATATTTTTTCCCATTGTGTTATATACCTGGTAGTACACATATTAACAACGACACCGCATGCAGGTAACATTATTCACATTTTACTCCTAAAACCCACAACCGGGGCTTAGTAGTTGGGAATTAGAGCATTAAATGGATGGATTAGGAGGTCCGAGCAATAACCAACATCTTCAAACAATTATGCTGGACGCTTCTTCTGTCAATTGATTACTTCGCTCGAAGGATTGGGACTCTTTTTAGCTAATCGGCTAGCCACATTTTTGTCATTAATATGACACTCCCACTTCCATTGATATTACACTCCCACTTCCATCCCCTTCAATAATGTATTCTCAATGACAGTGTGTCACTGAGGTTCTTTCATATATATATTCGTACAGTAAAATTTATAGATATTAGTGTAGGCCTTCTTATTGTAAATTTGTAATAACCATAATGTATGATGCACACGATGCAGCGTGCAGCCTCCAACAGAGTTTGACTGTGAGTACTGAGAAGCTTTTCTTGTAACACTGAGTACATAAATTTTGTTTAACAAAGATACAAAAGTAAGTACATGTGATCCATATATTTAGGTTTCAGTTGCCGATTCAAATAGTTTATTCAATCCGAGTGATTGGTAGAGTTTATCATCAAGAAGTCAGCATCGTGTATCAAAATATTTCTTAGATTTTACACGATGGGCTTGTTTTCTCGTCTGAAAATTGCTTTCTTGTCTAGTTTTTACGATTCCAAACCAACACAAAGTGGACCGTACTGAATCCACACATAGTATCAAGAAAAGAGTGAATTAGTAAACGTGGACGAGAAAGAATTTAGGGTGAACAAAAATGATTTGTAAATATTAAAATAAGAGAAATGTTAAGAGGTTTA
>NC_029787.2:116813760-116835383 GCF_000816755.2 Arachis ipaensis
TCTTTATGACCATCATGATATTTTTGTCTATTAAAAATAATTTTTGAAATAAGTTTGATATTGTACTTAAATTTAAAAGGATTGGTTTTGTTTCCTTAGAATAAATAAAAAGAAATTTAAACATTAATATAGAAGTCGTTAAAGTTGAAAATTAATTTAACAAACACATACTTTGTTAGCAAGAACCAACATGTTTAAGCCAACGAATTATAACCCAAATGACATAATCTCTTTATACTCACTTAAAAGTTGGAATTCGAATGTCACTCCTAATTTAAAAAAAAAAATCTAAAATAATTTTTAAAAAGTACAACGTCAAAATTGACTAAAACAGAATGAGTTAATAGTCAATTTCGTCTCCGAAAGTGTCCTCGATCTCCATTTTCGTCCTTGAAAGTCAAAATTAATCAAAAACGTCCTCGAAAGATACATGTGTTGATCACGTTCGTCCTTCCGTCTTCTTGGTTGATGAGATGGCAAACGGCCGCTTACGTGGCCCGTTAACTACCAAGGTGGCAGTGAAGCAAGACGACGTCGTTTTGGTTGAGTGAGCCAGTATCGTTGAAACGTCGCCGTTTTGTCTTCTGAAGAGGGATTCAAACGTTGCGATGTCTTACCCCTGTCTCATATCAACCATCGCTCTGTCTTTCGCTCCAAAACGTGTCGTCTCCCACAAGGTATGCCCTAATCGTTTGACCGAAGCTCTGCACCACCCCGACAGGATCGTTAGTGCTGCTAGACGATTACAGTGGAAAGGTTTTGGTCGTTGAATGCAGAGTTGATGTTATACTGGAGTAGCATTGCTAGTAAAAGAAGGCATTGAGACGTTGAGAGGTAAGGATTGAACTCATAATATGATTTCTGACTTATTCTGTGATGTGGTGTATTGTTACTGTGGTGGTGTTAATGTTCGTCTGATTTAGGGTTTGGGGTGACGAAGGGTGTATTAGTGTTGTTTTAGCATTTTCGTGTATGAGATTGTGTTACTTTATATGGCTCTGTGACAGTAGTCAGTGATGTTTGAATTTAGTGATGGTTCTGTTGCATGTTTTTTTTCGGGTTAAAGGTTGATTGGTACCAACTGGGTGTACTAGGTGGTGATTGATACAGAGTAGTTGTTGCTGGTCATGTTTGTTTATGATGTTTTCGTGTTTGTCATTGTAGATGGAGGGTCCTCCCATGACGTTTGTTTTTCACCATGGTGGGTTGTTTAGGACGGGTGAAGATGGAGACATGGTTTATGAACATGATAATACAGAGGTATTGATGGGTGTTGAGGGAGACACACTTGATGTATTTTTTGTAAGGGGTTACTATAAGGAGTTGGGATACATTAAGGCTGGCAATTGTTGGTGGAAAGTTCTTGGAGTTCCGATTGCATCTGGGTTGAAGAAGTTGGTGACATATGCTGACTTGATTGCAATGTGCAAGGATTGTAGAAGGAACCAACATTTGATCAACCTATACTTTGAGGACTACATCTCACAGCCCTGTGTAGTGGACAACATAGGGGAAGGTGTAGCTCTTCTGGAAGCAGGAAGTAGTAAGAAGAAGAAGTTCAATTCCCAGGCCAAGATGCACCACTCCCAACCTGTGAAGACTCCCACAGTGAAGGATCCTCAGCCCAAGAAACCAACCTCTGAGCCCACTAAGGCAGCCTCACAGCCCAGTAAGCCCAAAGCTCAGCCCAGTAAGCCCAATTCTCAGCCCACAAAGCCAGCCTCACAGCCTGGTAAGCCCAATAAGCCTTATTCTCAGCCCACTAAACCAACACATCAGGCCTCAAAGACCACCTCTCAGCCCATATAGACTCCCTTGCAGTCAACAAAACTCCACCCTCAACAAACCAAAACCAACAATCAGGGGAAGACAGCCCCACATCATTCCAAAACATCCTCTCAAGCAGCCAAGAACCCAGAAAGTAATAACAAGAAAGGAAATACCAGTGCATGCAGAGTAACAAGATCCGGAAGAACTGTAAGAGAAGGTCCCATCCAGGATGAAGATTCTGACTCTCATGACTCGTATGAGAGTATTGAAGATGAGTTGTACAAGCCTCCGAAAGTTTTAAGAGACAATTTATACAGCAGTGATAGTGATAATGACAGTGGAAAAGGTTCACAAAGAAAGCTGAAGCGAAGGAGAAGCATAGGCCTCTTAAGTCTAGACTTGCGGATAAAGAAATTGACACTGATGACTCAAGTTATGAGGGTTTTGAAGATGAAGAAAGCTCTGATCTGGTAAGCTCTGAATCTGGATTGCTACTGTTTTAATATTTTATTTGGCCAAATTTTAATGTCTTCCATGTTATGATTTGGTAGATGCAGACGAAGATGATGATGATCTTGGAAGTTTCTCAGATCCTGACTCATGGCATTCAGAGGATTCTAGCAAGGAGTTAGACTCTAATGAGGAGACACCTACTGTTTATCCCGAATATAATAAAAAAAACCAAATTTGAAAACCTGAAGTTTGAGGTTAGTATGACATTCAAATCAAAAGCTGAATTTATACAAGCCACTAGGGATTATACTATCCAGTGGGACAGAAATATATTATTTACCAAGAATGATAGAGTTATGGTTAGAGCTGTTTGTAAGTCAGACGATTGTCCATGGGTGGTTTATTGTGCTTGTAACAGTAAAGACTTGTCTTGGCAAATTAAAATGCTAGTTGATAATCACACCTGCCCTAGAAAGAGGAAAAACAGGGCTGCAACCCAAACCTGGACACTTAGCAAGCTAGTACCCAAGCTTAGAAAGCACCCAACTATGAAGCATCGAGAGGTGTATGATTGGTTTGTCCGAAAGTGTAATGTGTACCTCAATAGCACATGCATCACCAGGGCACTAAAAGCTGCTAGGAAAATTGTAGATGGTGATGACATAGCCCATTATGGCTTGGTGTGGGATTATGCAAACGAGTTACTTACTAGCAATCCAGGATCCAGAGTGCAAGTTGGTGTGATCCCTATGCATGAGAGTCCTCCACTATTTGATAGGTTCTATGTGTGTCTTGATGCTTGCAAGCGAGGGTTTAAGGCGGGTTGTAGACCTCTAATTGGACTAGATGGAGCATTTCTGAAGACACTACACGGAGGACAAATTCTTACTGCTTGCGGACAAGATGCTAACAATCACATCTTTGTGATTGCCTATGCAATTGTCAGTGTGGAAAACAAGGATAATTGGCAATGGTTTCTTGAACTGCTTCACAGTGATCTAGGTGACTACAGAGAGCACAAATGGTGCTTCATCTCAGATATGCAGAAGGTAATGAATTCTGTAAGGACTAATTTGATTTACTAAATATTCTTTGAAGGACTAGTTTGATTTAATGATTTCTATGTTGAGGACTGAAATGATTTAATATCTTTTCGTGTTTGGTCTTTTAGTGCAGGATTTAATCCCTGCTGTTCAGGAAGTTTTTCCAAGAGTTCACCACCGCTTCTGCGTGTGGCATTTGTGGCGCAATTTCTCGAAACAGTGGGGTAGTTGTGAAACCTTGTGTGGGAATGTGCAAGGTCAAGGACAACAGCTGAATTTGATAGAAACATGAAGAGAGTTAAGTTGATCAACGAGAAAGCTTGGCAGTATCTTGATAAATGGCCAAAAGAGGCATAGACGAAGGCGCATTTCAGTGAGGTTCCGAAAGTGGATAACATATGCAACAATGTCTGTGAGTCATTCAATGCAAAGATCAAACACAAAAGAAGTAAGCCTATCCTGACCCTGGCTGAGGAAGTTAGGAGAATCATCATGAAGAGTATGGTTGATAACAAAAAGAAGTTGCAGAACTACCAAGGAATTCTCTCTCCTGTTTCAGCAAAGTAGGTTGGAAGCTATGACAATGTTGTCCCGCCATTGGGCTCCTCAGTGGTCTGGTGATGAAAAAGAGGAGTTGTACGAAGTGCATGGCTGGCCGACCAATATGGTGGTTGACCTGGGCAAGCACACATGCACCTGTAGGTTTTGGCAACTTACAGGTAACAACTTTCTTCTCTTACTTAATTAACAATGTCTTCATTCATGATAGTATGTTTAATGTATCAATTTGTTTGGCTTGAAAGGAATGTCGTGTATGCATGCAATATCGGCAATACAAGATAAGAATGACAAGAGACCTGAAGAATATGGCCATGAGTGGTTAAAGATGGAAACGTATAAGCGTACTTACTGTTTTAATGTCAATCCGGTTAAGGGGCAGGATCTATGGAAAAAAACGCCACATCCAGCACCAGTCCCACCCCCAGTGAAGCCTAAACCTGGGAGGCCAACAAAGAAGCGAAGAAGGGACAAAGAAGAACAACCGAGTGGGTCAAAGACAACAATGAAAAGAAAATACAACCCAATCCGATGCATGTACTGTGATGAGGTTGGACACAACAAAAGAGGGTGCGCAAAGAAAAAGGCTGTGGATGCTGAGGAACATGCCAAGCAGATGCAGCTACAATTGGCAGTTGTTATCCCTGCTCCAGAAGGTGCTGAACCTGAAGTAAATGCTGCCCCTACTGATACTGATATTGGTATAGAAGTTGAGGCACCTATGCCTTCACTTCCATCACCCACTCAGGCTGACTCAGAGAGTGACAGTAGTGAATCGGAATGTATCCCACCAACCCAAGAGCCCCTACAGGTAGTATCATCACTCCTAACTCCTAAAAAAATTTGAATGTAGCCTAATCATGTAACAAACTCATTTGGTACTGGATCATACAGGATCAATTGATAGGTAGGCCACCTAAGTTGCAAGTGATCAAAAGAAAAGCAAGGTTAACATCCTCCCCTAAGCATATTGCAACTGGATCTGTGGCTGTTTCTGCTAAGACCATTAAGGGGACAAGTTCTGGAACTGTTAAGCGGTTGGAAAAATTCATGACCTTTGTGCCTACTCCAGGCTTCAAGGCTCCAAGGAAGACTGATGACAAAGTTTGATTTGTTAGGAATGTGTAGTTGTTGACTCATTTTGTGTATGACACAACATTCTGTTTGTAACTTTTGTGTGTCGTAATTTAGTCTATGGACAATGTATTTGTCAGTTAAGAACCTTATGACTTTGTTCTGCTATTTCTCTATTAAGACAATGTGACAATTAGCCGTCAATGACAAGTTACTATTAAGATTACTTACTGTCTTCATTTTGTTTATGCCTCAACATAATTCATGCAAACACAGAATTAATTGCCAAATTTTATAAAATTATCTACATTTGATAGGGAATTGCTTCCAACTTCAAATAACTACTCCCATTCAAATCAACAACTTCAATACATCATTACATGTTCATAGAGGATAACTGGGTTCATTTAGAAGTACATAAGAAACAACAAAGTATCACAACTACTACAAACAGTAAAATCATTAGCAGTTTCAAAGCTCTAACTTCAGCTTCTAAAGTGCCCAACTTCCATGCCACCTTCACCCTCCATTCATCATACTCACCTTCAACCTCCATATCAGCTCCTGCATCTTTCTTTGTACCACACACATCCACTGCTTCAAATTCATCATCATCAACCCACTTAAAATAATTGCAGTGACTGCCCTTCTGCAATTTCAGATGGGAGTAAACAAAAAAATCAGAGAACACCCAACAACATATAACAACATGAAAAAGCTTTAACTTCCTTTACCATCACTCATCCGGTACCTTGGACATGCATGGAACAATCTATTCGGATTCTCCGCTGTCCCAGATTTCTTAATCACAGTCTTTAGAGCACAGAAACATGATCCATCATGAGCATTCACCCTCCTCATTCGCTTCGAAACACTGGATCCATGACTGTCGTGCGATGCATGTGACAAACCGCCACCACAACCACCATATCCTCTCTCCATCCACGCAGCCAGCTAGGGATTATGCCTCCTACTTACCTCTACAGCCACCGAAAGTGATCACCTCAATGTATTTATCGTTCGAATTGGAATTAGGATTTATAAACTCGAAGGACTAATTTGATGTCTTAAACAAAACTTATCTTGTCAGCAACAACATGCAACAGCCTGGCATTAGCCAACTTGACAGTTAACGGGCCACGTAAGCGGCCGTTTGCCATCTCATCAGCCGAGAAGACGGAAGAATGAACGTGATCAACACAAGTATTTTTCGAGGACTTTTTGATTAATTTTGACTTTCGAGAACAAAAATGGAGATCGAAGACACTTTCGGCCTTCGAAATCGAAATTGACTATTAACTCAAAACAGAGCATCAACACTCGTTCAAATTTGAGAAATTCCCAAATCCTGACTAAGGCCACGGGTTAAACCGTTAAACAACAACAAAATTAATATGCCACAAAATGGCACTTTGCAGTTTGCAGGTGTCAGTATCAGTCAATGGAGGGAAGGGCATGTTTCGCTTGCACCTGTTGAGCCCATCCTCCAACCACAGCAACGACCTCCGACTAAAGTTGCCGGGAAGAACCATCCGCCGGCCAGCTCCTCACTCTCATCCCATGGCCGAGCTGATAAATTCGACCCATTCTTCTGTTTGTGATTTCCATGAGGTAAAATTTCGTACTTTTTTTTGCATTGTTTTATTAAATTTCTTCTGCCTTGTTTGCTGAATTAATTTCTGAGTTAATCCCTACCCTCTGCACCAGCAGTAATGAGCGCAGGTGGTTCTGCTTGCAACAAGACACAATTGCCTTCAGTTCAGTTCAGTTCTCTTGTTTTTACTCATTGCTCCAAAAGAACAAGTTCAACTTCAAAGATGAGAGATGATCCTCTATCTTGTTGCTGTTACTGTTGCACCATTCATGAATCGTTTCTCGAATTTCTCAACCCTTTCCTTCTGGAACTCCAATATAAGACAAGCTGTGAACCAAGGCCATGTACAAAAAGCCCTTCTTCTTTTCCGCCAAATGAAGCAAACTGGGGTTACACCCAATGGTTCCACCTTTCCCTTCGTTGCAAAAGCCTGTGCCAGAATCTCCCGTCTCAGGAACTCCAAAATGATCCATGCCCATGTTGCCAAATCCTGCTTTCAGTCCAATGTTTTTGTGCAAACCGCGATGGTTGATATGTACGTTAAATGTGGTCATCTGGAAGATGCACACCATGTGTTTGTTGGAATGCCCACTAGGGATATTGCTTCTTGGAATGCAATGCTTGCAGGTTTTTCTCAGAGGAGTTTTGTTGACAGGTTTTTCTGTCTACTGCATGAGATGAGGCATACTGGGATTCATCCTGACTCAGTCACTGTCTTGCTCCTGATTCAATCTGTTTTGGATTTGAAAAACCCAAATTTTGTGAATGCAGTGCATTGTTTTGCAATTCGAATTGGAGTTCATATTGATGTTTCTGTCGCAAACACTTTGATTGCTGTGTATGCTAAATGTGGTGACTTGTGTTCATCAGAGATAGTATTTGATGAAATTGACAGTAGTATTAGGTCTGTTGTCTCATGGAATTCTATGATTGCAGCATATGCAAATTTTGAAAAGTATGACAAGGCTGTTGATTGTTATAAAGGGATGCTTGATTGTGGGCTTTTGCCGGACATTAGTACAATCCTCAATTTGCTTTCATCATGTGTGCAACCCAAAGCACTATTTCAAGGTCTGCTGATTCATTCTCATGGAATTCAGTTAGGTTGTGATGCTGATGTGTGTGTGGTGAATACTCTTATTTCTATGTATTCCAAGTGTGGGGATGTCCATTCTGCAAGATTATTGTTTGATGGCATGTCTGTCAGAACTTGTGTTTCATGGACTGTAATGATTAGTGGGTATGCGGAGAAAGGATATATGGATGAGGCATTAAACTTGTTTAATACAATGGAAGCATCAGGCGAAAATCCAGATTTGGTTACTGTGCTTGCTTTGATTTCAGGTTGTGGTCAAACAGGATCTCTTGAACTTGGGAAATGGATTGATAATTACTCTATTAACAAAGGGTTGAAAGAAAATATTGTAGTTTGTAATGCACTAATTGACATGTATGCAAAGTGTGGAAGTTTTAGCAATGCTAAGGAGCTTTTCTATTCTATGGCTAACAAAACTATCGTCACCTGGACAATCATGATTACAGCTTGTGCTTTGAGTGGAGATGTTAAGGATGCTTTGGACCTGTTTCTTGTGATGGTGCAGATGGGAATGAAACCAAACCACATAACATTTCTTGCTGTTCTCCAAGCTTGTGCTCATGGAGGTTTACTTGAAAGAGGATTGGAGTGCTTCAGCATGATGACACAAAAGTATGGTATAAGGCCTGGTATAGACCACTATTCATGTATGGTTGATCTTCTTGGTCGTAAAGGACAACTGAGAGAAGCTTTAGAAATTATTGAATGTATGCCATTTGAACCTGATGCTGGTATATGGAGTGCATTGCTGTCTGCATGCAAACTGCATGCTAAGATGGAGATGGCCAAATATGTTTCAGAGAGGCTATTTCAGTTGGAGCCCCGTGTGGCAGTTCCATATGTGAAGTTGGCTAACATATATGCATCAGCTGGGATGTGGGATGGAGTTGCAGCTATAAGAAGAAAGATGAAATATCTTCAAGTGAGAAAATGTCCTGGACAAAGCATTATCCAAGTGAGTGGCAACACTCATATCTTTACAGTTGAATATAGACATCACCCTGAAGCCTTGTATATATATGATATACTAGATGGCTTGACTTCTCATTCTAGACAAGCCCAACTAACAAATTCAGAGGTAATTTCGAACATGGATATTATTGATTTATGATGTACATTTTGTTGAGTATATATTCTCGCTCATGGAAATAAAATTCTTAATTAAATGAATGTAGTGATTATTCATTTCTCACTTAATTTCGTTTTAATAAATACTTTTCCTGGTCTGATCACTGAATCACATTCAAATCAATCCAATCAAACATGAAATAATATTTCACTGTTATATTTTTGCACTATGAAGCCAATAAGTAGGAATGGCTAATAGATGATTGGCCCTAGGCATTGTGTGGCCAAACTCAGTCATGTTCAATTCACTTGGCAAGAAGTTGTTTTTAACTTCCAATCAAAGCAATGCACAAGCTGTGCCAACACTAACCAAACCACAGTTCGGGCTAACTGCAGTCCAGGACATCCTCTTCTGCCAAACCCAAACGGTATCAGTTGGAAGTCTGAAGTCTCTCCCTCTAACATCAGTCTATCTTCCCTCAGATCTTTCTGGCCAGAATTCCTCCGGCTCAGTCCAAATTCTAGGGTCTCATAATTTTCCATGCATTTATTATGACCCTGGAATTTTTTGGTATGAAGAAATTTTCAACATTGCAATCTTTCATAGATGGTGTGGTACCAGTAATGGTGACACTGGATGGATTCTCAAGGTTTCCTTGATGAACATGTCTAAATACTTCAACTTTTCCAATTTTGATTCCTCCACCACCCTATTTATACTCGCCATATATTCCAACTCCATTTAAACTTTCTTCATCACCCCTGGATTCTTTATTACTGAAAGTGCTCACTCAATTGCTGTAGCTGAACTGTTCATTGAACCAACCAGCACATCCTATGTAGGAATTAAAGAAAATTAAAATGCGGTAGAGAAACATGCATAGAAGAAATATCTATTCTTACAATAATAAGCAACAAGAAAAATTATCTTTTATTTCTCATTTGCGATTCTCTATCACTTTTATTCTCCCCATTTTGTTGGGTCTTACCAATGAATCTTATTCAAAGAGACCTAGTAAAGCAATTACATTTTTTTTTTTTGCCTAACCCCTTTCATTGTGAAGACGATAAGAAGGAATGGCAAATAGATGGTTGGCCCTAGGCATTGAGAGGCCAAACTCCTCACTCATGTCTAATTCACTTGGCAACAAGTTATTCGGTAACTTCCAATCAAAGCAATGCACAAGCTGGGCCACCACTAACCGGACAACAGTTAGGGCTAGCTGTATTCCAGGGCATCCTCTTCTGCCAGATCCAAATGGTATAAATCGGAAGTCTCTCCCTCTAAAATCAACGTCTATTCGCTCAAACCTTTCTGGCCAAAATTCTTCTGGCTTAATCCAAGCACTTAGATCTCTCATAATTGCCCATGCATTTATTATCACCCTGGATTTCTTGGGTATGAAGAAATCTCCAACCTTGCAATCTTCCATGGATTGGTGTGGTATTAGTAATGGCCCCACTGGATGGATCCTAATGGTTTCCTTGATGACCATGTCCAAATACTCCAATTTGTCCAAGTCTGATTCCTCCACTACCCTCTTTATTCCCACCACAGATTCCAACTCCATTTGAAGATTCTTCATCACCCTTGGATGCTTTATTAGCTCTGAAAGTGCCCACTCTATTGCTGCAGCTGAAGTATCTGTTGAAGCCAGCATCATATCCTGTGTGAAATATAAAGGATAATCATAACTTGGAAACATGCATAAATGAGAACTACGATATATCTATTAATAGTAATAAATAATAATCAGTGTGAGGAGCTTTTATGTCAATTAGGATTGCCCAAATTTGTATGACAAGTGAAGTACTAAGAGTATCCACTAAAGATAAGATCACTTTAAAAATTTCTTATATAAGAAAAATTTTTTCAAACATTTATGAAAAATTACTCAAATGATCATGTTGGTGACAAAATTATCCATTCTTTTTGTAGATTTGTCAAAGAAATCAAGCCATTTAGATATATAAATGAACTTTCTATCTTATATGAATTTTTGTTTTCGGTCAACAATTTTGGTACTTCACTATTTGTATGATTTGGAAATGCTGAATTATATATGTCATTTACCAGCAATATGGCTTTGATATCCAGGCGATCAACACGATAATCAGATTCTTCAGTGCCAAGAAAGCCCAACATGACATCCACAAAGTCCTTGACCTTGTCTTCTTTGCTCTCTGATTGAATGTGCTCGTCAATAACTTTCTCAAAAAAGTTATCAAATATTTTCCCCGTTGCCTTCATGCCCTTAGTTAATCCTTGAAGGTTAAGTGCACCAACATACGGAATATAGTCACCTATGTTTGGAACGGCGGCTAAACGCAATGACTCTTGCATCACAGATTTGAACCCTTTTTTATCCATGTCCTGATCCATGTATTTCTTCCCCAGAACCATTCTACAACTCATGTTAGCACTCAGTGTTGCAATCTTGGCACTAACATCAACGGCAACACCATCATTGGCTGCATCTCTCAGAAGCTTGATAAACAAGTTAATCTCCTCTTGCCTCATGCTTCTGAAAGAGTTGATCTTTGTTTGGCTTAGTAGTTCCAAGGTGCACATCTTACGCATGTTGCGCCAATAAGGACCGTATTCACCAAAGGCAATGTCCCTCTGCCCACAAAAGATGTACTTTGCAGCTTCACTAGGTGGTCTACTTGCAAAGACATGGTCATGGATCTTAAGGAACAATTCAGCAGCTTGGGGTGAAGAAACAACTATGGTGGGAACAAAACCTAGGCGCAAGTGCATGATAGATCCATATTTTTGTGCTAGCCGGTGAAGATCACGATGAGGATTTCCCCCCAAGAGGTGAAGGCTTCCCAAGATTGGCAACCCTCTTGGACCAGGAGGTAATCTCTTAGCCTTGTTGTTGGATCCCCATAGCCACAGACAAATAAGTGAAAAAAAAATTATTGCTATGAAAAACATCTAAGCAATTTTGAATTGTTGAATGTTGATATTTTAATTTGATACGGAGAGTGTCTCTCGACTTGCAATATATAGGTGAAGTGCAGATATCTGTAGACAAGATTTAAAGGTTAAACCATGTGCAAAATAATTTAAAGATATAAGTTTTTAGTTAAAATATGTTCTAAGAACACATATTAAGAATATAAAAATAAAAAGTTTTAAATTTTTATGTATTCGATATATTAAAAATGTAAAAGTTTTAGTTAAATATTTTCTTATGAAAATAAATGTGTGAGAAAACGATAAATAGGTCCCTAACTGTTTATCTCAAAGACAAAGAAGTCTTCGACTAATGAAAAATACAAAAACGTTTCTCAATTTTCTAAAATGCGAGACATCTAAGTCCCTCTAGGGACTTATTTGTCCTTAACTCCTTATATATTTTGGACGGAAGGACTTAGATGTCTCACATTTTAGAAGGTGAGGGACGTTTTTGTAGTTTTAATTAGTCAAGGATTTATATG
Source organism: Arachis ipaensis (assembly GCF_000816755.2). Classification (NCBI taxonomy): domain Eukaryota; kingdom Viridiplantae; phylum Streptophyta; class Magnoliopsida; order Fabales; family Fabaceae; genus Arachis; species Arachis ipaensis. The sequence goes on from NC_029787.2 coordinate 116,825,864, forward strand.
TTTTCGAATTAAAAAGTCAAGTATCTATTTATCTTTTTTTCTAAATGTGTTTTTAAGGGATTATCCTTAAACACTCCTTTAGTAAATAAGGAGTGTTATACTCCTTGTTAATTAAATAACAATACTATTTGCACATCAAAATCAGTCATTGTATATTTGTATATAAATATATGTATAGTTTAAATTATTTTTAGTGTGTATTTTATATCTTAATGTACTATGACTGATTTTGGTATACATCTAATATGGTTCATTAAACAGATCTAAATTCTCTATTTATTATATTTTATTTCAATGGCTTAGATTTAGAAGTTAAAATTTAAGGCTTATGGTTTAGAATCTAAGATTCAGAGTTCATAATTTATGATTTAGAGTTTATAATTTAAAATTTAGAATTTAAAAAAATTTATGATTTAGGTTTTTAGAGAGCGCTGTACCCTTTACTTTCTTGAGAGCTCATTAACATTCTTTGTTTTTAAGACACATTTTTAAAAGACCCTTAATTTAATTAGTAATAAAGTCTGCAAGCAATAATGCTGTAAAAGCAGCTTTTGACTTTAACAAAATAAAACAAAATAAAAAAGAAGAGTTGGTAGAGAATTCGTAAAAGCCACAAAATCAATCTTGAAAAGGTTAAATTTCGATACAGTAAAGTGAGAGGAATTCGACACAAATATCCCTCCCAATAAAAAACCACAAATATTGCAGAACATAGTCTGATTTAGACTCATCAACACCATTTTAGCTGAATATGTAATCAATAAACTCATTTTCTTCTTTCTTTCTTTTTTAATCATCATCTTCATTTTTTTCTTACTATTTTTTCGTTCATTCTTTATTGAGAAAACAAAAGCTGTCTCTTATAATAGGCACATCAAGACCTCGCTGAATATGTAATTAATAAACTCGTTTTCTTCTTTTCTTTTTTTTTTTTGCCCCTTTGTTTTGCTTCTTCCTTTTCTTTTTTCATTTTATCTTTTTTTTTTTAATCATTGTCATCATTCTTTTTTCTTACTATTTTCTCTTCATTCTTTATTTAGCTGGATAACTTAAGTATGTTTTTTTTATCATAAAAAGAAGGAAAAAAAATAGAGAATGCAGATGAAGATAGAGACAATTGACAAAAGTCAATAGCTGTAACCATTAAGAGAGCAATGGCAGAAAAGCGAGGAATGGAACTAGGTATCTCTTATATTCACTTACCTAACTGCTACATTGGCATACATAAGTCATGTGCATCTAACTGATTAACTAACTGAGCTAACTGTCAGCTTGTAAATGCAACTCACATACAAGTGAAATGACATTCTAATGCAAGCAATCCATGACAACAATAAAGAAAAAAAATAGAGAAGAGAATAACATGAAGGAGAGAACTAGAAGATAGAAGAAAGAGAACATACATGATTTTCGTTTTGATTAAAACCGTGGTGATGGCTAAAAAACTGTACGGAAGTGATAATTGTTTTCTATGACTACAAAGATTATTTTATATTCTTCACTTTTTCTATGTATGTTTGGTCTATGTAGGATATGCTAGATGGCTTGACTTCTCATTCTAAACAAGTAACTAGTTCAGAGGTAAATTTCGAACATGAATATTTATTGATATGTGGTGTTTATTTTTCTGTGTTTGGTATTAGATTTTGCTAGTATGTAGTGGTAATTTATTTCCCAACGAATCTTTTCTCCCTTTTTTCGCCAGGTCTTTCCTATCAGCGAATCACATTCTAGTCGATCTAATGAAATATTATATAAATACCATTACATTGTTTTCCTAACCACTTTCATTGTTGAGCCGATAAGTAGGAATGGCAAATAGATTATTGGCCCTAGGCATTGTCAGGCCAAACACCTCATTCATGTCCAACTCACTTGGCAACATCCCATTTGGTAACTTCCAATCAAAGCAATGCACAAGTTGTGCCACCATTAATCGAACCACAGTTAGCCCTAACTGTAATCCAGGACATGCTCTTCTGCCAGACCCAAATGGTATCAGTTGGAAGTGTTTCCCTTTAACATCGATGTCTTGTCCCTCAAATCTCTCTGGCCAGAATTCCTCTGGCTCAGTCCAAGCACTTGGGTCTCTCATAATTGTCCATGCATTTATTATCACCCTGGAATTTTTGGGTATGAAGAAATCTGCAACCATGCAATCTTCCACAGATTGGTGTGGTATTAGTAATGGTCCCACTGGATGAATCCTCATGGTTTCCTTGATGACCATGTCTAAATACTCCAATTTGTCCAAGTCTGACTCCTCCACCACCCTATTCAAACCCACCACAGATTCCAACTCCATTTGAACTTTCTTCATCACCCTTGGATGCTTTATTAGCTCTGAAAGTGCCCACTCAATTGCTGTAGCTGAAGTGTCCATTGAACCAACCAGCATATCCTATGTAGGAACTACGAAAATTAAAATGCGATATAAAGGAACATGCGTAAGTGAAATCTATGACATCTACTTGTAAAAGTTAGGACTTTGAAAAATCTCTACTATTTGTAGTTTACCAACAATATTGCTTTGATATTAGGCTGTTCCATACGATATTCAGATTCTTCAGTGCCAACAAAGCTCAACATGACATCCACAAAGTCCTTAGCTTTGTCTTTTTTGTTTTCTGATAGCATGTGCTCATGTATAACTTTGTCAAGGAAGTCATCAAAGATTTTGCGCACTTTCTTCATGCGCTTAATTAACCCTTGAAGATCAAGTGCACCTATGTAAGGAATAAAGTCACCTATGTTTGGAGTTGCTGCCAAATACAATATCTCTTGCATCACAGCTTTGAACCCTTTCTCGTCCAAGTCGTCGTCCATGTACTTCTTTCCCAAAATCATTCTACAACTCATGTCTGCACTTAGTGCTGCAACCTTGGCACTAAGATCAACAGCAACTCCATCACTGGCGGTTTCTCTCATAAGCTTGATAAATAGGTCAACCTCCTCTTGCCTCATGCTTTTGAAGGAGTTGATTTTGGTGTGGCTCAGTAATTCCAATGTGCACATCTTACGCATGTTGCGCCAGTAAGGGCCATATTCAGCAAAAACCATATTTCTCTGCTCCCAAGAGATGTACTTTGCAGCTTCAATAGGTGGTCTGCTAGCAAAGACATGGTCATGTGTTTTGAGGAACAATTCAGCAGCTTGGGATGAAGAAACAACAATGGTTGGCACAAAACCTAGGCGCAGGTACATGATGGGTCCATGTTTTTGTGCTAGTTTGTGCAGAACGCGATGGGGGTTAGCTCCCAGCTTGTGAAGGCTCCCCAAGATTGGCAATCCTCTTGGACCAGGAGGTAATCTCTTACCCTTCTTGCTGCATCCCCATAGCCACAGACAAGTTAAAGAAACCAAGAATATTGCTATGGAAAACATCAGAACAATTTTCGGTGTGTTGAATGTTGATACTTAAGTTCCGTGTTTGTAAGGCGTTAGTGGTATTTTAAAAAGTGAATTGGTGGTTCAAAGAAAGCTGATTGTTACTTGTGATTCCAAGAGTGTTACTCAGTTTCTTCCCAAAGCCAAAAACTGCAGAAATAGTGAGGATAAGATGGTGAAAACGGTTCTTAGGTAATGGGAAGTCACAATCCAACATTCATTGAGACAAAGCAGCCATTGATCTTGGCGGACCACTCTCCGGTAGATATTTTACATTACAACCAAAAAAGAAAGAAAAGACAAGTAGCTGCTTAGATTCAATGTTGAGTGAATCAGTTGTCATTTTCTCTTATTATCTTGCAACTACCTACGACAATCTCTATGTATACTCTTTATTTCTTGTTCTTTTTCAAACTACGTAGGACACCACCATCGGTCCCTCCTCCAACCAGACTTGCTCTTCCAATTTAGATTTTATCTGATAGGAAAATATCTTTATGGATTGGAGAAATATCAAATGTCTTCTCTTACAAGTTACAATGATGAGCACTCGTCAAGGTAAATGATAATTAATTTCTCACTGGGATTATTTTTTCTCCAACCACAGAGGAAATGAAAAAGACAAGTAGCTGTGCGTTGAGTGAATCAATCACGTGTTCTCATTTTCATCTACAGTGCTATACCAAATTACCAATCTCTATATCTCTGTCTACTCTTTATTTCTTCGTTTTCATACTACGTTCAGCACCACTCTCGGTCGCTCCAACTAGACCCACTATTCCAATTTAGACTCTCTGATAGGAAGATATTTTCATGTATAGAAGAAATATCTATTCGTACAATGATGAGCACAATGTAATGGACTATAAGATCTTCGGAGTGTCATCACCACCAATATTAGCTATTATGGTGAGAGAATCAAGGTTTTATAAAGTTTCATTTATTTATTTTCTTTAGGTCTTGATATAATTTTTGTAAGAATATTTGGGTAAATATTTAGAAAGAGCATGAAAAAAATAAAACAAAATTCAAACTCTAAACCCTTTTTTTCATTTTTCAAAAAATATTTCAGTTATTCACCAAAAAAATTAACTTAAAAAAAATTAAACCCTTTTATTTTTTAATTATACTTGAAAAAAATTATATCAAAATATGATCTCTAAAATTTTTTTAATATATATTTAATATCTAATTTGTTTATCATATCTTTAAATTTTTCAAAAACTTATTTGTCGTTAACATCTTTTATGATTAGTTTTATCAGTAATATAGACTTTTGGATTTTGTGTTGATGGTTTTCTCCATTCATTTTTGTTTCTTAACAACACAGGTCACTCCAACCAATTTTAAGAGAATAAATGAGTTAATAGTCAATTTGATTTTTGAAATTTGAAATTAGAATTAAATTAACTTTTAAAATTTTAATTAATTCAAATTGGACTCCAAATTTACAATAGTGATTCGTATTAACGACATGCTAATTTGAGACGTTAATGTATCACGTTGGGTAAAATAAAACAACGTTCACATCCAATTTTTAATGAAATAACCTCATTAATGGAATTAAAACACATTTTTGTTCACTAATAATGATCATGAAAGCCAATGAGTAATAGTTCAAATGATATATACTTTTTTTTTGAAAATAAAAGCTCAACACAACAAGGTGGAGCACAAAGGTCCAGACAAAAATCCAAAAGAGATAAAAATAAAGACACAATCCGAACTCGAAGTTATCTCCGGCATAGCCATCAACAACTAAAAGGATCCACACCCCTCCACTCGTTAGCACTAATAAAGGTCATGCTGATAATTTCTTCAACGCCTTTGCTTATATTCTGGAATAGCCTCCTATTCCTTTCTAGCCAAATGTTCCACAGAATCGTACAGAAGCACCTCAAACGCTGTTTTTGGTTCTCCTTACTCCTCGGTTCCTCTGTCCAGCTTAAAAAATGCTCTTTCATCGAGCCTGGATAACACCATTGTCGGTCAAAAGCTGAAATCCAAGCACTCCACACCTGCCATGCAAAAGTACAGCCTAGAAACAAGTGATGTATATGTTCCACCTCATTATTGCAAAACACACAAATATTATCTTCCTGAGTAATAACACCAAGCCGACTTAGCCTTTCCTTTGTGTTCACTCGGCCGACTAGCACAAACCAAGTAAAAAGCTCTACTCTTGGTGGGACCAATCCTTTCCAAATAGTCCTGGTAAAGCTGAAGCTGGTTATCTCCTCCGGGATCAGGTCTTCCTGCATTGCCTGCACAAATGAGTTAGTTGAATAAACACCTTGCCTATCATATTTCCACACCACTCTATCCTCTCTATTATGTGCTAGTTTCACAGGTCTCAATGCCTCATGCAATTGGCTCAGAAGTTCTAATTCCCATTGAAAGAGCTCACGCCTCCATTGGAAATTCCAAATCCACTCTAACCCATCCCAAAACCCACAGTCCCCTATAACAGATCCTCCTTGGTTTGAAACAGAGAAAAGCCTCGGAAACCGATCCCTTAGAGGCCCACCAATAAGCCAAAAATCCTCCCAAAATCGAGTCCGTTGCCCATCGCCCACCTCCATTGACAAGCCTGTGATCATCTTCTCCCTAATCTGTTGATTTGTTTCATGTACTTGGCAGATATCCTTCCAAGGGCCTCCTCTAGTAGGTAGTAGTTGAGTTGAGAGTAACTCATTTGGGTTCAGATTATGGCAGGAACACACTACCTTCTTCCACAACGGGCACTCTTCTTTCGCAAACCTCCACCACCATTTAAACAACAGGGCAGTGTTTCGAAGCACAGCATCCCCAACTCCCAATCTGCCTAACTTTTTAGGAGCTTGCACCATTTAGATTTTTTAGATTTTAGCAGGTTATATACAATCAAATTTATTAATTCTTATTGAACTAAACCTTAATATGTCGAGCATGAGACAACAGAAACTAAACTAAACCTGCGAAGTGAGAGAAATGTTGGCAACAACAGAACACATTGTAAAAGAAGATTATTTGTGGTTGATATTTTTTAGATTATTTTTGTCAACAATATAAACTTTCAGATACTTTGATAGTTTACCTATGATATATAGCACAATATATTTTATAAAATTTTTATTTAGATTTTAGCAGGTTATATACAATCAAATTTATTAATTCTTATTGAACTAAACCTTAATATGTCGAGCATGAGACAACAGAAACTAAACTAAACCTGCGAAGTGAGAGAAATGTTGGCAACAACAGAAGGAAAACAACACATTGTAATCCTCCCCATCCCACAATTGTGGCAACTGTCAACTGCTTAACCACTTTCATTCTGAAGCCTATAAGTAGGTATCGCAAATAAATGATTGGCCCTTGGCATAGTGAGACCAAACTCCTCAGTCATGTCCAATTCAGATGCCAACATCTTATTTGGTAACTTCCAATCAAAGCAATGCACAAGTTGTGCCACCACCAACCGAACCACTGTTAGACCTAACTGCAATCCAGGGCATCCTCTTCTCCCAGACCCAAATGGTATAAATTGGAAATCTCTACCTTTGATGTCAATCTCTCTTCCCTCAAATCTCTCCGGCCAGAACTTCTCTGGCTCACTCCAAGCACTTGGGTCCCTCATGATTGCCCATGCATTTATTATGACTCTTGATTTCTTGGGTATGAAGAAATCTCCAACCATGCAATCTTCCATAGATTGGTGTGGTATTAGTAATGGTGCCACTGGATGGATCCTCATGGTTTCCTTGATGACCATGTCCAAATATTCTAACTTGTCTAAGTCTGACTCCTCCACCATTCTCTTCATACCAACCACAGATTCTAACTCTATTTGAAGTTTTTTCATCACTCTTGGATGCTTTATTAGCTCTGAAAGTGCCCACTCTATTGCCGTTGCTGATGTGTCCACTGAACCTGCCAGCATATCCTGTCATAAAATATATACAACAAGGTGTTATCTACAGTGCCAATAGTTGCCTAAGATACATATATACGGATGGATCACACATTGACAGCTTTTTCCAAAATCATATATCAAGACCAAATTTGGTTTAAAAATTGGTCATACAACAAATCACACATACATGCATAACTTAAAGGCGAGTGTCCAAAAATAATTAGGTCAAGTATTATAAGATGTGATTCCATTTACCAGCAATATGGCTTTGATATTAGGGCGTTCAAGACGGTATTCAGATTCCTCAGTGCCTAGAAAGCCCAACATGACATCCACAAAGTCCTTAACTTTATCTTCTCTGTTCTCAGATGATTGCAAGTGGTCATCAATAACTTTCTCAAAAAACTCATCAAATTTTTTCCCCACAGCCTTCATGCGCCTAGTTAAGCCTTGAAGATCAAGTTTACCAATATAAGGAATATAATCACCTATGTTTGGAGTTGCCGATAATTGCATCCCTTCTTGTATAACACTCTTGAAACCCTTCTCATCCAAGTCTTTGTCATCGTATTTCTTCCCAAAAACCATTCTACAACTCATGTCAGCACTCGCTGTTGAAACCTTAGCACTGACATCCACAGCAACTCCATCTTTTGCTGCTTCTCTAAGAACGTTGATCAATGATTCAACCTCCTCTTGCCTCATGCGTCTGAATGAGTTAATCTTTGTTTGGCTTAGTAGTTCCAAGGTGCACATCTTTCGCATGTTGCGCCAATAAGGACCATATTCACCAAAACTCATGTTCCTCTGCTCCCATGCAATGTACTTTGCAGCTTCATGGGGTGGTCTACTTGCAAAAACAAGGTCATGGGTTTTAAGAAAGAGTTCAGCAGCTTGTGGAGAAGAGACAACAATGGTTGGCACCAAACCTAGGCGCAGGTACATGATTGGTCCATGTTTTTGTGCTAGTTTGTGAAGATCAAGATGAGGATTATCTCCCAACTTATGAAGGCTACCCAAAATTGGTAACCCTCTTGGACCAGGAGGTAATTTCTTGTTCTTGTTGGTGAATCCCCATAGCCAGAGACAAGCAAGAGAGACTAGAAATATTGCTATACAAATCATCTTTAATTAGGGAATGGTGTTCAAATTGCTATGAGGAGTAATGTATATAATTACTAGGCTTATATAATGTATAAGACATAGTGAAGGGAACTTTGGTGTTGTAAGCGAAACTATACAATCCTAGAAGTTGTGACGTTTGAATTATAGTGACTAGTGAGCTGAAATTTCAAAAGAACACGAGAATACAAAAAAGCATTCATAGCCTCAGAATAATATATGCCGGCTCTGATGTAGCTCGCAACTTTCGTCATTTTGTATGTAAAAATATAAACGTCATTACGACCATGATTTTGTAGAATTTGTTTCTTTTGTCGCGGTATGTGCATGATGTATTGGTGTGGACTGTGGACCAGGTGGTAATTTCTTGTTCTTAGACTTTTACTTTTCGTATCTTTCGCAATGTCATTGTCAATTGATTTAAAATAAAAATTTTTTGAGACAAATCACAAATGACCTCAGTTGAAGTAATTTTAAGATCTACGGGAAGCAAGCAGTTGAACTCATCGAAACTGATTAATGTGATTTTGTACCATATTATAATAGTGTTGAAGAGTCAAAAGACTTTATCCAAGAAAAGTGTAACATGTTCTATACTTGCCAGTAAATCATCCAGGTGTGGAGCATGCAGATTGGGATTAAGTTTCTCTAAAATAAAAAATTTGATAAAATAAGAATATAAGTTATCTTTAAATTAAGATAATAAAAATTATAACCCCAGCAGATTGTATCATAGGTTGTCCTTCAAAAAGTGGGCAATTGAGTAATTCCACTCGCAAATAAATACAAACCTCACCAGAGAGAGGCCGTATGACTAGTTGACTACCATGTTCATTACAATAAAAAGCACATTTACTCAAAACAATTGTAAAACAAAGGCCGAACAGATAAAGGGAAGGAACCCATGCCCAAAAAAAAAGCCCAGAAAGTAAACTGAATGAAACGTTAATACTTAATACGTTATCCGAGTCTCTGCATTCTGCAACTCCACTCAGCTAAGCTTCCATGTCTGTTCTTTCTTCTTCATTTGCCAAATACAGGACAACTACAAACCTTCCAAGCTTGACTATACCACCCGTTCGAATCTCATGCGGCCCGGTTCCGACCCGGAGGAAG
>NC_029787.2:116839175-116840602 GCF_000816755.2 Arachis ipaensis
GAATTATATTTATATAAAAAATTGAGTTTCATTATTATTTACTGTTAATGGTATAAAATGGAACTATTACAGGGGTACATTATGACTAATATTCGGCTATGTGGACAACTAAGGGAGCCACACTTGATTCCTCTTGTGCTTTAGAAAAATGCTATTTGTACAATAAAATTTAGTTTCAGTTTTTAATATTATTTAATTAAAATATATTTTTATTTTTTAGATACACATTTATAATTAAAATTAATTTAAATTTTAAAAATTACAATTTTTCTAATTTCCTACTCACTTAATAGTTAGTTATTGTTTTCTTCTTTTTTCTTCTTTCTTCTATTCGTCTATTTTGTTCTTCGCTTCTTTTTTATAGTGGCCATAATTTCCTTTTCAATTGTAACACATCTAAAATTAGTAACTTATACATAAAAAGTTTTTGAAACACATCCAAAATTATAAATCTAAAATTTAAATTTAAACATTAAAAAATAATTATAACACATCTAAAATTATGAAGTGATACACAAAATATTTCTAAAACACATTCAAAATCATAAATAAAAAATTTAAACTCTTGTAGTGGCCGTAATTGCAGATATAACAGTGTATGTTGACAATTTGAGAATTGTGATTCTTTAAGTTGTTCTTCTAATGCAAATTAGGATGTTGTACATGGCATACAAAATTAATGTGATTGAATAACTAAACAGATACATATGGTTAACTATGAATCACTTTCTCTTAAACATATCCAAAACACCTGAGGTCCACTTCCGACGAAGAAGGATTAGCGACGCTGATGAAGATGAAGGTTGTGGTAGGTTTAGAGAAGGGGGGTTGAATCTATGCCTTCCTTTTAAGTTGTTGATATTATCCTTTTTTAAAACAAACTTTCAATTCTGATTCTGTTTGTACTCAGCAGCGAAATTTTATGAGACAATTTATTTTTGTCTCATGAATATCAGAAAACAGAACACAGCAGAGAAGAGAGAAGCTAACACCAGCATGTATCCTGGTTCGGTTGCCTTGTGCTATGCAACCTACGTCCAGTCTCCTCCACAATTATGGAAGAATTTCACTATAGTTAACAGTATTACATACACCAATTTCACAGGATTGACCCAATCCTTTCACACTCAAGTTCTAACCTCACTTGACATTGGCTATGCTAATACCTAACTATTCACTCTTAGTGCTAACCCAACTAAAAAAAAAGATACCTTACAGGTACAAGATACAAGACACTTAACCAACCTAAAGAAATCAGAAAATAACTCTAGGCTTTTCTCTCAAGTGTTTCTCTCAACCTTTTTCCACTCGTGGCTTTTTCTTAAGCTTTCTCACAATGCCTTTTCTCACAAGAAATTACAGAAAGATAAACATTGAAAAGTACATTACAATCAGTAAAACATGAAGGAGATTGACTTCATCAACAG
>NC_029787.2:116841215-116851579 GCF_000816755.2 Arachis ipaensis
CTAAAATATACTTTTAGTTTATAATTAAATATATTAGTAATTAAAATTAATTTAAAAATTAAAAATTAAAATTTTTTTAATTTTCTACCCACTTCATAGTTAGTTATTGTTTTCTTTTTCTATGTTCTGTAACACAATTTTTTTTTATTCTGCTGTTTTTATTTTTTAGATACACATTTATAATTAAAATTAATTTAAATTTTAAAAATTAAAATTTTTTTAATTTTCTACCCACTTCATAGTTAGTTATTGTTTTCTTTTTCTATGTTCTGTAACACAATTTTTTTCTTTCTTTTATTCTGCTGCAATATTTTAATTTGTATCTATAGAAAAAAAGAATTTAAAGTCAGTGCATTTAGAAAAAATTAATTCCTTACTTATTGTACCTTTAATAAAATGCAGAATTTATTTTACGACTTTCTAGTTTTAATACTATAACAAACTCTATAACAAATTTGTTAACAAATTCTAACAAATTGAACGACATAACTTAGAATTCCCAAAAGATTCATAATGATCGGAATGCAATTTTAGAGTTTATTACAACTCTTGGAGTGGTCATAATCTCTTTTTCAATTGTAACACATTTAAAATTATTAAGTTAGAGGAGATTTTTCCATTAAATTATACAGAAAATGTTTTTGAAACACATCCAAAATCATAAATCTAAAATTTAAATTTAAACATTAAAAAACAATTGTAACACATCTGAAATTATGAAGTGATACACAAAATATTTCTAAAACATTCAAAATCATAAATAAAAAATTTAAACCCTTGCAATGGCGGTAACTACAGATATAACAATGTTGACAATTTGAGGATTGTGATTCTTTAAGTTGTTATTCTACCTAAACCATTCTCCAATGCAAATTAGGATGTGCTACATGACATGTAAAATCAATGTGATTGAATAACTAAAATGTGCTAACTATGAATCACTTTCTTTTAAACACATCCAAAATATCTGAGGTCCACTTCCAACGCAGAAGGATTAGCGACGTTGATGAGGACGACCGCGACGAGGAGTAGGACGAAATGAGGCTGGGGACTAAGCGACGAGGAGGAAGGCAATACCAAGGACGAGCGGGACAGACGACGGCGTTGCAGAGGAACGGCGAAGCGAACGAACGGTGCTGGGGATAATGCGGTGGCGCCGAGGAAGAAGGCGGCGACGAGGAGGAAGGCGGCGTGGACGAATAATCACACTGACGACATGCAGCTCTATGAGGATAACGGTTCGATTGAAAGTTTTATCATCTCTTTTAAGGAGTTTTTTGCAGTGTGTGTTAATTAAATCTATTTAAATGTATTTATTTTATTTTTTTAATTATTATAATAAAAAATAGAATATTATACCATTTTTTAAAAAATACCTAGGTGAGTTGTATTCTTTATACCTTAAGGATAAGATCCGCTTATCCAAAAGTTATTCATACAATCATACTCAATCCATCTTTATCGAATAAAAGAAATGATTAGTTAGTATCACGTACCTAACAAGCACTATCATTTATAAGTGTTGTTAGGCTGGGTTTGGTAAAGCTTTTGCTTTTTAAAAGTAGTTTATGAAAGCTGTCTTTTAAAAGATAGCTTTTTAAAAGCTACAGCACTTGCGTTTGGTAAAATCAAATTAAAAATGACTTTTAATAAATTAACGCAAAAAAAAAAAACATAAATAAATAGAAATTCATACCTAATATGTGATAGAGATGTATTTGTATTGAAATTTGTGAAGATTAGGTTGAAAAATAAAAAATATATGAAGATTGTGTTAGAATTTGTGAAGGTTAGGATGAGAAGTTAGAAATATACGAGAATTTTAATGACAATATAATAGCGGGAAATACGTACGGGAAAATGAAAAAAATTTGGTAAGTATAAGCCAGCTTTGAAAAGCTCCCTCCTAGGTGCTTTCAAAAGCACCCCTAACTTTTAAAAGCCGTAAGCACAAGCACTTGGGCTTTTTAATTTACCAAACGCAAAATGACGTGCACCTCTTAAAAAAGCTTTACCAAACCCACCCTTAGAGTAGGGTGATAATTTACCTAATTAACAAATAATGCAATAATTCATATTGAAAAAAAAAAGAATATACAAAAAGAGAAGATTTTTTAAATTTTTCTTTTAATTAATATTATAAAATATGATCTCTTATTATATATTTTTATATAATAAAAAATTATATTTGATAACTAATTAAAAAATTAAGATAATCCATTTAAAAAGGCTTGGCCTCATCTAATTGAAGACAGCTTGATCCCACGTCAGTGATCATCACAACAACAATTGTTTTGCCATTGGCAGTTGTCACCTTCTTCCACTTTGTTAGTTTGTTTTGTTGGCTACATGTGAACTCGAGGAATTAATTAATTTTTCAAAAATGTGAGAATTGTCAAAATTTATTATTTTTTTGTTATTATTTATCTGTCAATTCGATATTTCGATTTTTTGAGTCAATTTTTTTATTTAATTTTTTACATGCATTTACACTGACGCACACACATGTTACATGTACCTAACCATCTATTAATTTTCCTTTAAAATAGGTTTGATTTCGAGAATCGCATCAATTAATGTCCACCTTCGCTAAGATCATTAATCAATGAGGGAGGGACTGAGGGTGGGTCTGGTGATTTCATGCCACGTCAGCATATTGCGAAGCTGAGATCCCCATTTTACTCAGTAGTAACACTACTTAAATAACACAGTAACACACGCTCGTCTTCTTCTTCTTCTTCTTCTCACTTCTCAGTTCCGATGGCAACGATGCGAGCGTTACTCAAGAAAACCGTCGCAATAGCCAAGCCTAGCAATTCGCGACCTTACTCTTCTTCCATTGGAACTTACGCCGCAGCCACCGCAAACGCTGTTGAGCCGCCACAACTTCCGCCCTTCGATTACCAGCCCCGGCCCTACCATGGACCTTCCGCCGATGAAGTCTTGGCCAAGCGCAAAAAATACCTCGGTCCTTCCTTGTTCTACTACTATCAGAAACCTGTGAGTTAGTTACTTTCTCCACACACCTCTTTTATGAACATCGATGCTATTGGGATGAAGCTTTGTTGGATGTAAATATGAGGTGTGATGGATAATTAACGGTTGGTGTTGGTTTTGTGCAGCTGAATATTGTGGAGGGGAAAATGCAGTATCTTTTTGACGATAGTGGAAGGCGTTATCTTGATGCTTTTGCGGGCATAGTTACTGTCTCTTGCGGACACTGCCATCCTCAAGTTTTAAATGCTATCACAGAGCAGAACAAGCTTCTGCAACACGCTACAACCATATATCTACACCATGCAATTGCTGATTTTGCTGAGGCCTTGGCCCAAAAGATGCCTGGAAACCTTAAGGTCAATCTTCTCTTTATTGCTTATTGCTTAGCTTCTTTGTTTTCGTGTTTCTTCTTTTAATGATTGTTATTTTTATTGCAGGTTGTTTATTTTGTAAATTCCGGCTCAGAAGCAAACGAATTGGCAATGATGATGGCTCGTTTATACACTGGTAATCTTGGTATGATTTCTTTGAGGAATGCATATCATGGGGGAAGTTCTAGTACAATTGCCCTGACTGCTCTCAACACCTGGAAGTACCCTATTCCAGAGGTTTGTCTGAATATTTATTTTATCACAATGTTTTCATTTGGTTTGTTGGCATTTTTAAAGTTCAATCTGAATTATTAGTTGCGTTATTTATCTCCAGATATGGAGATATGACCAATCAGGCCTTTTTTTAATGAAAAATAGTTTCTCACTTTTTCCTTTTCAACTTGCAACCTATACTCTTTCTAGTAGAATAATGCTTAGTTGATGTTGTTGGACTATCACCAAGAAAATGATCATAAATATTATAATTTTTCCCTCTGAACAGATTTATAAAAAATTAAGTTGCAAAGCTTTAAAATCAGTCACTAATATACTGTTACCATTGATTTCCTTTTTTTCTGCTTTCCAATGTATGAAGGAAAATCCGAATAAGTTAATAGAACTTCCAAGTTTCAATTACTACCCCAAACCAATCTAGTTGTAATTATAGCATCATGAAAGTTGTATATTTTATATTAAAGATGGTGAAATACTAATTATTCTTAATACTTTTAAATTTAAGGGTGAAATTCATCATGTTATGAATCCGGATCCATACCGTGGAATCTTTGGCCCTGATGCTAAGAGTTATGCCAAAGATGTTCAAGATCATATTGACTATGGAACTTCAGGAAGAGTTGCTGGATTTATTGCTGAAACAATTCAGGTACGTACATCATGTCTAATAATGGAAATGTTACTTAGAAGTTAGAACACCATGTCAGTGTACTTCTCTATTTAATTTTTTCCCTCATGACTTGGACTAGGGAGTTGGAGGAGCAGTTGAACTAGCACCTGGATACTTAAATCTTGTCTATGACATTGTGCGGAAGTCTGGTGGTGTCTGCATTGCTGATGAAGTGCAAACTGGGTTTGGTCGTACAGGAAGCCACTATTGGGGATTTGAGACACAAGGTGTCATTCCTGACATAGTTACCATGGCAAAGGTCCATATCTCTAATTCCTGAAACTTGGCAAGTTTGTCATGCATTCTGAAGTTTAACTTGGTTTTTCTTATACAAGATTCACTATTTTGTGTTTTGGAACAATATGTTTTGTTCCGGTTTTTTCTTCTTGTAGGACTGATTTTGGTGAATTGTAACTTCCAATTCTTCTGCAGTTATTTCACTAAATCTCACGTTAATATGTATCAGGGTATTGGCAATGGTTTGCCGCTAGGAGCTGTAGTTACAACTCCAGAAATAGCAAGTGTGATGAATCAAAAGATTCAGTTTAACACTTTTGGTGGGAACCCTGTCTGTTCTGCTGGGGGACTTGCAGTTCTCAGGGTTCTTGATCAGGAGAAGCGTCAGGCGCATTGTGCTGATGTTGGTTCTCACATGCTTGAGCGTTTGAGATTGCTTATGCAAAAACATGAAAGTATGTCTTCTTGAATCTTGCATTCTCAAAACATTGTTTTGTTACTGCATTGTAGTTCAACTGCATGTTAACTATATATCTAGCATCCATATATATGCTTGATTAGATAGAAACATAATCTTTGGGTTGACATTATTAAACTTCTCATGTTGCTGCAATTTGTTTTTATTATATATGGTGTTTAGTCATTGGAGATGTGAGGGGAAGAGGTTTAATGGTTGGGGTAGAGTTGGTTACTGATCGAAAAGAGAAGACACCTGCAAAGTCTGAAACTGCTGTATTATTCGAAAAACTTAGAGGTAAGATGAGAATCGCCAAATCACTTAATGCATACAAAGCTCGCATTTGTTTTCTAATGTCTTAAAAGACTTCTAACCATTTACTTGCAATGAATTGAAGAGCTTGGTGTTCTAGTTGGGAAAGGAGGACTGCATGGAAATGTCTTTAGAATTAAGCCACCAATGTGTTTTACCAAAGATGATGCAGGTATATGTTTTAGGTGTTATCTTTAATTAAAATGCAAGATCTAGATTCTTTCTCCAAACCTTCTAGCAAAGTGTGTTTGGCTGATTTCTATCCCAAATGTGCAGATTTTGTTGTGGATGCCATGGACTATGCTATATCCAAGTTGTAAGGTTCAACCAGAAATCAAGAATGTAATGCAGACCATGACTACGGAGCCATATTGCTGCAACGAAGCTACACTTGACAAGTTTTTATTTATTTCACACCCTTATCATTAGAATGCACTGTTCAGTGTTCACTGAACAAGTTAGTACAAAAATAGTGTTCACCTATTGCTAAGGAAGTTTTATTTTCTTAAACCTGTACATTATAAACTGAATGTGGAACTGTGCATGTATATTTTGGATTCAATATCATCTAAATGCTACATTCAATCTAAATAGTAATGTCAATTCCTACAGGAAAGAACGAATAAATTTGCGAACAGAAGTTCGTTTTCGATTTGCATGTTCAGTGAATGAACATGTTTTCAAAGTAAGAGCCAAAACTTTTTCTAATACTGTAATTGAAACACACGAGGAATCATGTGAATTAACTGTGGTTTTTCAGTTGTATCACTAATGAATGACCTATGAATAAATATAGAGGATTATTATACGTTAGTTATTACTTATTAGAAATCATTATTTTTATGATTAATCGAGAGAATATCATACCCTCTGTTATCTTACCTCAGCTATATTTACACGTTCAATCCCTGAATGCCCAAAAATCTAAAATGATACCTAACCTAATCTGTATCATGTTCAAAACAAGCTTCTTGTTTAGAAGGACACAACTTTACACATTCTTTCTTACATGACCAACTCCCATATAGAATAGTTACAAACTTCTTTTCGTAAAATGGGCATCTGCATTTACAAACCAAGTAACAGAAGACTAACAGAAAAATAGGAGCAACCTAGGCACAAATCCATGAGTCATGGCTCTGGTGTGTGTTATATGTATTCTCCATTTCTCAAGCCAGTAAGCTGGCTCAATCCCATCTAACATTGAATGAGTTATAAGGCGCAAATCAACTGGGTTTGACAACACATTCAATAGTAGGTGAGAGTGAATCAGCTCGGTGTATGAAAAACAATGAGTAAGAAAAACAATTGTGTTGCTGATTTTAGTGAAATCTTGGTTACAGGTTGCCTCAGTATTTTTTGAAGGCTAAGGTATTAAGCACTCAGCAGGTTTGGAAGGACGATTAGCCCAGAAAGAGCTCAAAGCTTGCAGGCGTTGAAAATATTCCCCCAAGGCAAGAAGCCACCTCGCAGCCTGCCGTTTTGTAAGTATTCGAGACATTTGCAGCAATGTTTCCTGTCGCAGATGATCAGCCTGTCAAGTTTCAAACATAATAAAGCTTCCTTCAATTTTCTATTGCTCAATCTTCAAGTTAGTGAATGAAGATGTTTCATTTCTTTCTTTTGTTTCTTTTCTTTTCCTTTAAGTAACATGAGTTGGAACAACACTATATTGTTTCCTAGTTTCATCACTTCTAAAACAAATTTGTTGAAATCAAATTGGGTTATTCTTTATTGCAGAATTATGTTCAATCATCACTGTCACCGACACAGCGGTCAAATAATAAACCGGTGGAAGTTAAATTGAATATAACTAACGGGTTTTCATTCAAGAAAGTGAAGTAAATTTCTTACTTGGTTCACAAAGCTCACTAGAGCTGCCAATCTCTCCATTGCAGTAGACATGTTTGGAGTGTTAGTTTGTTCTTCAAGTTGTCCTGCTGCTACAGATTCTGAAACCATTTGTTGAAGTTTGTCCATGCCTTGTGAAAGGGCATCTTCTGCTTGCTGACAAGATTTTCCAAGGTTGCTTATGTCTGACCTTTGTTGCTCTGTCATGGTTTCAATCCTAGGTACCAGAATCTGCAATCAAAACAGTTTTTTTTTTTATTATTAATAATGCATCATCATATCACCATTTACATGCTAAGCTGGTGCTCTCATTCACAATGAGGAAGCTTTCTCAACATCTTTTATTTAACTAGATAGTAAGCATCACCTTTAGAATTTCTGAGGGGCGAAAGCCTCCAATCCAGAAGAAAAATCGTTCGGCTGATGATTTCCACATGCCGGACATAACGTAGAAAGCATCAGCTTTTGCAGCAGCAGATTTCATGCCAAAGAGTTTAAAATAGTGGTTCATTGTGCCATCTACAAGTTCTCCGAGTTCTACGTCACCCATATGAGAACTTAAAGCATTTCTAAGTGCCAAGGTATGTCTATTCCGCTCTTCTAGCCAACGTCCATACTCCATCTCGAAGTTTGCTATTCCTGCAAATTAGATGTTTTTAGAAAGAGCTTAAAAGTAGTAGCAGTAAAGCTTATTGAGAACTTTCTGAACAGAGTTGCAGTTAATTCCCTAATATTAATCTGAGGCATATTCAGTTTAGAGGTATATTCAGCATGAAAATGACATAGAAACAGTTCAAATACTGATTTCACCAACATATTGTGCAACCTCAGTAACAGAAAAAACTCAAGATCAGTGACAAATCAATATCTAGCACTAGCGGCATGATAACAAACAAACCTGAATTTAAAGAGGCAGCAAAACCCAAACTATTAGAACCCAATCCAGTACCACCAATATGTAATCCCTGCAGTTTTGTTGCCCCAAGAAATTGAAAAGAGATCCGAGAAAAAACAAGTATATATTGAACAAATATGAAGTGATCCACAGCAGGAACTGGAGTGAATCAAACTCAGCTTCATGCCTTTCACTTCACCTGTTGTTTTGCATGATCAACCTCTTGCTCTAACTGCATTAGCTTCACGCGACATGATTCTAGTTGCTGTACATAGGCCTGCATAGAAATATCACAAATCACATGAACAATTAGTATATCTAAGCATTTGCTGCACATCTAACATGTTTTTCAATGTATAACCTTTCAAACCTTTTTGCGCAAACGACTCTTACGAGCAGCCTCTCGATTTTGTGCAAGGCGTCTCTGTATCTGCATGTTTCAGCTTGTTAATTCCTTTTTTCTTTCTAACCCTAAAATGAGTATGAATACATGACAGGCATAAAAAATTGGGAACCATAGGACCTCTGAATTTGTTGGTGGGTGTGGGTCAAAATTGCTTTTGAAGGATCAAGCGCTTAGCATTAAGCTAAGAGTTATACAGCTGTTAATTATGCCATAATTCTTATTGTTTAAACCCATTTAACCATAACTAAGCACCATGTTATCTGTTTCAAAATTTCTCCATACAGCTAAAGATGGAGGCAGAATAGAATACTAAAAGGGTGCGACTTCCTATGGCAGAGCGTTACTAAAGATTCAGTTATGATGATTTCAAAACAACACCCTCTAGAATGAGGTTGCCAAAATGATAATTATAGCTAAGAATATCACTTAGTA
Source organism: Arachis ipaensis (assembly GCF_000816755.2). Taxonomy (NCBI): domain Eukaryota; kingdom Viridiplantae; phylum Streptophyta; class Magnoliopsida; order Fabales; family Fabaceae; genus Arachis; species Arachis ipaensis. Next base: position 116,850,078 of record NC_029787.2, read on the forward strand.
CACAAATTTACTAGCAAAGGCAACATCTTCTGATGACCAAACATAAAAGTATCTACAGAAGTAGAAACATAAAGTTCAAACTTCAAACTGAATATCACACATTTACGAAATATATAGCTAATGGTTTCTGCATAGAGTAGAAAAGTAGAAACCAGTTCATATTAGTCAGGTATAACCAAACATGGTCTTACCTTATCAGCAAGTCTGTTAGCTTCTTGGTCATATTGTTTAGATGTTCCTGGTATTCCATGAGAAGCATATTCTGACTATGTATTTAGCAGCCCAAAATGACATGATTAGCAAGTGAAATTGGTGTGTATTATTGTTTGTGGGAGAGAAAAAAAGAATTAATTGCAAACTTGCACCTGATTGTCAAACTTAATCTCCGCATCATCAATTAAGAGCGTTGATGCACTTAAACTAACATTACTTCTGAAATTCTCTTCCCACATACTAATCTGGTGGATTGGATCATATACTCCCATCCTTCTTGGGGGAACAAAGTGTGAAGTTGGAGAATTCATGCTCTATGGATTGAGAATGACCAGTGCAGTTGACTTAATCAGCTCCAAACACATATGAGCGTACAGATCCACTGTTTTTTTTTTTCAAGATAGAAAATGCATTAAAGAAGCATTTCTTGATAACATCATAAGTAAGCAAAAGTCCAAAACACTGTATAAGTAACCGGAATTTCACTGAAATGTGATCAATTTTGTGTTTGGCAAGGGGGGAAAAGAAGAGAACATTACAGTTTTATGTTACACTGTTAAAGTTGCATACTCTCCAGAATTTAATCTTCTTAATCAAGTATTAACAAATGAAAAACAAAAGATTAATCAAGGTCCAAGAATCAAAGGGAGAAAAATGGATCATGAAGGAAATTGATAAATGAAAAGAATTTCATATTTCTTTGTTAAACTTAAATAAGCTTTTGATTCCAGGAAAACTCAGATTATTACAGCAACTAAGTACAAATTAAAAGTAGAGATTTGTATATTAACCAAGGCTTTTGAGTTTGTCCCTCTACCTCAGCAGCAGACAAAGGTACAAACGTGTTACGCAACAGAATCTAGGAACTAGGATACTGTACTAGTTTGTTTTCAACCAGATAAGGTAACAACCAAAATCGTACTAGTTTGGGTATGCACGTTTCGGGAAACCAAAACCAAAATCACTTTTTCAACAAAAAAACAAAATCATCAAAACCATGTAAGAATACCCTGGAAACTGATGATGATCATCATCATCACACAAGCAATAAAAAAACACCTTGGTGTGTTTATTACCTCTTACTATGTTATTTTCTTCCTCGTTTTCCTCGGCAGTTAAATCTTTCAAATTAGAAAGAAAAAAAAAGGAAAAGCCGAAAAGGGAAGAATAAAAACTATACTCTGAAAAACAAAAACAGAAAAACGAACCTTAGAAAGCTACTTTGAGAAATGGAATTGGAAGCTTTTTTATTTTCCCGCTTAAATATTGATATATATGCAACCAAAAAA
>NC_029787.2:116851720-116852441 GCF_000816755.2 Arachis ipaensis
AACTATAATAAAAAAAAATAAAGGCCACATATATTTTTTAAAATATTGGACTTTAAGTTATTAACTTATTATCATGAATATTCATATAGTTTATAATAAAAGAGGTAGACTTTGGTGTATATAGCGTAAAGAGAGAGAGAGAGAGAGAGAAGTATAATTTATGATTGCAATTGTTGTGGTATGTTATGTATGGGTTGCGCTACAGAGAGTCAAAGGATTCACACGAATGAGCTCAGCATCATTAATAATGCTCCATGCTTGATGTTTCCACTTTCCACTATCGTTAATACCTGTGCGCGCCACGTAGATTCGGATTGGGGGATGACGTCATTTTCCGGTTGCCAACGTTGGCCGGCCGGAGAATATTTGTTTGTTGCATGCACACGACAACACAACAGCGTCTTCCACTCACCACTCTTGCGAGTTGCGAGTGCTGAGTTGTGATTATATTTAATATTCTGAATTTTGATGACGATAGAAATGGCCCCAAATATTGCTTCCATTTTGGATTTTCTGACGTGGTTGTCATTTGTGACAACACATATATATCTTTGCTCGTAGTTTTGGAGAATGAAGATTGAGGAATCATCCTTTCCTCCATCAACATATATATTATTTTGAACAACCATGTTAGATGTCATCAAACTCAATTATTAATAAATAATAGAAAAATACTAGAGGATGGTAAGAATTGATTATTTTTATGATCAGTTTATCGTTA
>NC_029787.2:116852465-116857553 GCF_000816755.2 Arachis ipaensis
TTTATTGCATATATTTTAATTAATCTGATATTAATTCATTCCCTATATTTTTATATGGCCATTTATTGCATAAACTATCTAAAATATATCATCAAAACTGATGGAATTAACATAAATTCTTCACAAAAATGTGTATCTCAAATCAGATAAAAAAGAAGGCAATACAACTAATAAGTTATATCCTAATGTTCATCTTTACACTAAGAATAACATACTAAAATTTCATAAAAAATGGAGCAAATTTACCGATTTAATCGGATCAAAATAACATGCCATTTTTTCCCAATTTTTCTTCTTCTCTTCGTCGAAGTAAAGAGCTTCGTTTTCTTTCTTTCAAAAAGAATGAAAGATTCAAATCTCTCTCTCCCTCTCACTGTGGCCTAAAAGCCACTTGCTTTATTTATTTTATTTTATTTTTTTTGTTTTAAAGTTGTGTGGGTCCTATTTAAAGTTGGGGATCCACTCACAAATCTCTCCCTCATCAACTCAAGTAGGGATAGGCTGCTCCACTAAATTCGTCTTTTTTTTATAGAAATCAAATTTCACTGCAAGTAAGCTCTTTGTCATCATATTTGAACCATTATCATCAGTATGGATCTTCTCAAATGCATATGACTTCATCTCAAACGCTTGACATATCCAATGATACCTTACTTCTATGTGCTTCGATCTAGAATAAAACTTCGGATTCTTACTGAGATAGATAGCACTTTGGCTATCACAAAATAACATAAACTTCTCTTGATTGATGCATAACTCTTGTAGAATTTTCTTTATCCATAAGAGTTCCTTAGAAACTTCAACAACAGCAATGTATTCTATCTATGCAGTGGACAAAGCAACACATTTTTAAAGTCGAGATTACCACGACACAGCTCCCCCTACAAAAGTCATCATATAACCAAAATTATATTTTCTTGAATCAAGATTTCCAGCTATATCCACATATGTATAACCATCCAACACAGGTTGGCTACTCCCAAAGTATAAACAAACTCTGAAAGTACTATTAAGGTATCTGAGAATCCACTTCACTGCTTGCTAGTGTTCCTTGCCAAGATTAGAGAAAAATCGACTAACAACTCCAACGACATGAGCAATATCTGGCCTGGTGGAAACCATAGCATATATCAAACTGCCAACTGCAGATGCATATGGAATCTTCTTCATTTCTTCTTTCTCTTTCTCACTTGTAGGACATTCCCGCGAACTTAACTTGAAATGACTAGCAAGTGGAATACTAACATGTTTGGAATTACTCATGCTAAACCTCTCTAAAACCTTCTTAATATACTTTTTCTACGATAACCATAGTTTTTCATTCTTCCTGTCACGAGTGATACTCATGCCAAGAATTTTCTTTGCAGGACCCAAATTCTTCATAGCAAAGGATTTGTTCAAGTCTTTCTTAAGACTTTCAATCTTCTTAATTTCATGACCAACAATCAACATGTCATCAACATAAAGAAAGAGAAATATAAAATCACAATCAGAAAATTTCTTAATATACACACAATGATCAGAAGAAGTCTTACTATACCCATGACCTTCTATGAATGAATCAAATTTCGTGTACCACTGGCTTAACGCTTGCTTCAACTCATATAAGCTCTTCAACTTACATATAAGGTGTTCCCTTCCTTTAACCTCGAAACCCTCTAGTTGCTCCATATAAATTTCTTTATCTACGTCATCGTGAAGGAATGTAGTCTTCACATCAAGCTGCTCAACCTCTAAATCCAAGCTAGCCGCCAATCCAAGCACAACTCGAATAAAGGACATCTTCACAACCGGAGAGAAAATCTCCTCAAAATCAATACCTTTCTTTTGCTCAAAGCCTTTCACAACCAATCGAGTTTAGTACCTTGGCTGTGACACATTTTCATCCGCTTTCAATTTGAATACCCATTTATTCTTGAATACTCTCTTACCCTTCGGTAGCATCACCAATTCAAACGTATGATTCTCATGCAATGATTTCATTTTTTCTTGCATGACCTTCAATCAATCTTCCTTATGCTCATCAGACATAGCTTCCTAGTAGCTCTCTATCTCCTCAGTCTCAGTGTTCATCACATACTCATGAGGAGAGTATTTCTAAGAGGGATAATGCTCTCTAGTAGATCTTCTCAATTCAAGCTCAACTGATGGTTCAGGTGAAATTTCAACATCTGGTGAAACTTCTGCTTCTGGCACCTTAGGTTGAGGTGTAGGTTCATCATTATCAACTTGTACATCTCCCTCATCAACAAGAGGTCTAGTAGAAGGACCAAGTTCATCATCAGCAGAACGTCTAACAATTATTGTTAGCTTATCTGTCTTCTCAAGATCTTCAATAGTTTGGTCTTCAAGAAAAATCACATCTCGAATTTTAATTCTTTTTTTGCTCACTGGATTTTATAGTCTGTAACCAAAGTTTTCGTGACCATAACTCTTGAAAATACACTGTTTTGACTTTCCATCAAGTTTGGACCTTTCATCTCTTGGAATGTAAATAAAAGCTCTGCATCTGAACACTCGCAAGTAACTATAGGAGATATCTTTTTCTCTCCAAACTTTCTCTGGAACATCACCATTTAGTGGAACTGAAGGAGAAAGGTTGATCAAATCTACCGCAGTCCTCATTACTTCAGCCCAAAAGGATTTAGGCAACTTTGCATGAGAGAGCATACACCTGACTCTATCATTGATAGTACGATTCATTCTCTCTACAACTCCATTATGTTGAGTAGTCTTAGGAACCGTCTTCTCAAACTTGATTCCATGTCCTTTACAATATTCTTCAAACGGACCCCTGCATTCACCACCATTATCTGCTCAAACACATTTCAGTTTTCTTCCTGTTTTTCTTTCAACACTTGCATGAAAGTATTTGAAGATACCGAGCAGCTGGTCTTTTAATTTAAAAACAAAAGCCCATACTTTTCGAGAATAATGATTAATAAAAGTAACAAAGTATGATGTACCACCTAGTATATCTTAGCATCCATAGTGCAAATATCAGTGTAAACTAAATCTAGAACATGTGATCTCCTATGAGGTTCAGAACCATGAAATGATACTTTAGCTAACAAAACAATGAGTACAAGTATTTAAAGTTGTACCTTTTACGAAAAGTGAGTGCTTCTTGGTTAAGACGCTTAGTCCTTTCTCATTAAAGTGACCAAGACGCATATCCCACAAATTAGAAGAGGAATCATCAGCTACATTCATCTCTTCTTTGCACAACTTTGCTTGCAACCGGTAGAGAGTAGTGAGACTATTGTCTTCTTTAGCAACAATAAGAGCCCCTTTGGTAATTTTGTATTTTTCACTACCAAAGGAAGTGCAATACCCCTCTTGATCCAATGCCTTCACTGAAATAAGATTGAACCGCATATTCGGCGCATGCTTAACATTCTTCAACTGCAACTTGCATCACATGTTGGTTTCAAGCCACATATCACCCATACCAATGATATCACACACTCCTTTATCTCCCAATTTGATCTTGCCAAAATTTCCAATAGTATAAGAAGTGAAAAATTTACGCCTCGGAGTGACATGACATGAAGCACCAAAATTCATAATTCAAGTGGAATCATCACAGACAAGATTCACATAATTTTCATCATATGTGATAAGAACATCTTCATAAACAATAGCAGCAGTTTCTTTATCACTATCTTTACTTTTGTCTTCGTTTCTTTCCCTTAATTGTTCTCTTTTTAAGAACCTACAATACCTCTTGATATGCCCCGACTTGCCACAATGGTGGCAAATGAACTTCTTTCTTGGCTTGTACTTTCCTCTTGACTTGCTTCGAATCTCTCACCTGTCAGAACTTTGACTTCTCCCCCGTGACTTTAAAACAAGGGCTTCTGACTAGGAGGAGGCGTTAATCAAATCTCGCTCTCTTCTTCTGGCTTCTTCATTTAGCATGTTCTCTTTAACCATTGCTAATGTCAACTTTTTATTTGGAGCTAAATTAGTCAGTGTCACAACCAGAACTTTCTAACTATCAGGCAAAAAACTCAACAACAACAAGACTTGCAACTCATCATTCAAAGTGATCTCATTATTTGTTAGTTGGTTCACCTTCTCTTAAAAAATGATGAAGTGCTCTGGTATTGATTTACCTTCAATATACTTCATATTGACAAGCTCCCTAATCAAGGATGCTTTATTTTGCACATTCTTCCTCTCATATAACTCTTTCAATTTCTTCCACATCTTCTCTGTATTCGTTCAGTGTCAACATGTGGATACATGTTAAGATCGAGCCATTGCCTAATCAAAGCAACTGCCTTCCAATTCAACTTCTTCCATTCAGCATTGGATTTGGTACCTTTGGATTTATTTCCCTCCACAGGATCATACAAGTCCTTGCTATACAACATATTTTCCATGAGGGTCTTCGTCCAAATCGAGTAATTTTGGGAAGTCAATTTGACCATGCATATTTGGCCCATGAGTATTTTCTTGAATTTAATCAGTACAGAGATAAACAATATGGGTTCTGATACTACTTTGTTGGAAAAACTGAGGTTTAATAAGAAACCAGTCTAACAGCGGACCAAAAAATAATTTTTTCACAACCTTTGTGATTAAATAGGCAATAGCAAAGATACTCCAAACAACAAATATAATGACAGAAATTAAATAATCAAACACTAGAATTTTATCGTGGAAAAACTCCTAAAAGAGGGACAAAAAATCTACGTGACCTAGTTCAGTAAAATCTTCCACTATCAAAATAATAGGTACACAATTAGTCTTCCTAGTAGTACTAAGACATCTCAACAATCAACAAAATATATCATCAAAACTGATAGAATCAACATAAACCCTCCACAAAAGTGGGTATCTCAAATTAGACAAAAAAAAAAAAGACAATACAACTATTAAGTTATATTCTAATGTCTATCTCTACATCAGAAATAACATACTAAAATTTCATAAGAAATGAAGCAAATTTACTGGTTTAATTAAATCAAAATGGCATACCCTTTTTTTCAAATTTTTCTTCTTCTCTTTGTCGAAGCAGAGAGCTTCGTTTTCTTTCTTTCAAAAAAATGAGATATTTAAATTTTTTTTTCCATCTCATCT
>NC_029787.2:116859703-116864246 GCF_000816755.2 Arachis ipaensis
TCACTAATATGTTTCACATACGTATAGTTTTTTTTTTTAAAAAGTCTAAGAAATTAACATTAATTAAACTAACAAATTTTAAAAATTAGTCAACAATTAGAAAAAAATAAATATAAAAATCTAATTAAAAATTAAAAAATTAAAATTCAAGTAAAAAGAACATTTAAAATAAAGTAAAACTAATTTAATATATAAAATTTAATATTTAAAATATAAAAATTTATGTGTATGTGTGTATGAGTAAAATAATAATTTTTAAAATATACTGAAAGAGAAATTTATTTTAATTGTGCTCCAACAATTATTTATTGACTGAAATTAGCTGTATTTTGTTGGCTTCTTAATTTTTTTTTATCCATTATTCTCTTTATCTGTTAGTGGTAGTGGGTGAGGTGAGTGAAATTATAGAATTTGAAAAAAAAGAAGAAAGAGTGAGAATGTGTATGAGTAAAATAATAATTTTTAAAATATACTGAAAGAGAAATTTATTTTAATTGTGCTCCAACAATTATTTATTGACTGAAATTAGCTGTATTTTGTTGGCTTCTTAATTTTTTTTTATCCATTATCTCTTTCTTCTCTTTATGGGATCTCATAAAGGATTTAAATATTAACATTGATCCTAACTTGAAAATGTCTTCAAAATTTATTGCTAGTTTGCCACAGTCCTAAATTAAACATGTGAAATCTTAAATTACAGAAAACCAAGAACAAACATGCATTGAAGGACCAATTTAACGTTCAATGATATTTTATTTGAACGTTTTAAAAGTTTTCATTCTAGATTTTACACTGCTACAAATTGTAACCTTATCTTACACGTTATCAATATAAAGATTTATAATATTATTCAGTTATTATATATAGAAGTTTAAATAATAATTAAATTAAAAAAAGTGAATATATACTTTCAATTATATTACAAAACATAATTATATAACAATATATCTATACTGCATCTTACTCTTATAGTGGATAATCCTTGTTAGGCGAAGGAATTCGAATAATGTAAAATTCCAAATGCATAATCATTTTAGTAAGGCTCAGAAATTCGATGCATTATTCTCCACTTTAATTTTAACCATTTAACCTCCACTATAAACACACACTATATGCAACAAACTAAAGAAAAGATTAATCATTCTACTACTAGATATCATTAACAAGTAATTATTAACTTTACTAAGATTCTTTTTTAAAAGAAAAATTGTTATATGCTACTAGAAAATTGGCACGTGTATATATATATAGGTGCCGTCTGTGATAACTGATGTATATTGATGGCTAAGGTGGCTATAACGTATGAACCAATATGAAAAGGATATCTATGACGTTTGAATATAGAGAGTGGACATTGACTCTTCTAATGACACAGTAATTCCACTAATTAAATGCAGTAAATCATTTGGCGCATAAAGTTAGAGTAATTAACATGAAAGAAAACTTGATAACGCAATTTCGTGGAAAAATTGGTAAATATTGGTTCTTGGTATAGTGATTGGAGAACTAGGGTTCCTGTTGAAATTGAGGATTTAGTATCGGAGGGCTAAGTCCCAGCGCGCGGCTAGTGAGCGTGTCAGCGAGAGGAGAAACAACTAATTAGTGAAAGAAACAACTAATAGTCTGATATTTTTAATTTTTTTTCCTTTGTAGTTGTTTACGTATTTTAACTTACTAGATTTAAAGAAAATAAAAAAACATGTTTTGAGGTCATGTATAGGAATAATTCCATGAACTCCCTCCCTTTCATCTCACTCAATGGTTCCTAATCCTAATCAAGATAACCAAGAACACTTCTTCTCAGAGAGGCGCTCCCTCTATCAATAATGGTGGCAGTTGCTGGATGACAGAATAGAGTAGAATACTGGTGAGGCATTGAACGGCTGCTGCCATGGAAACGGGTTGCTCTTCGCCTGTACCAATACTTCCTTCCCCGTTCTTCTCTGTTGATCGGAGGAGAGAATGCTAGATTGCTTGCTCTGGGTCTCACCGTTGGATGATTCTGCCTTTCTTTAGTTTTCTGTTAGATGATTCTGCCTCTCTCCTAGTGCTCGGAGTTTTGCCGATAGTAGTATGCCTCTGCTTTCAATTGGCACCAAAACTCTTCTCATTAATCTCTATGCTATTTATGATACTTCACGAACCCAGACGTAATACTGGCCAAGGAACCAAAAATAATTGTTTTCACGTTTTTTTTTTTTAATTTCTCAGAGACCCATCTTACGTTGACATGGTTTTTATCCATGCAATTTAAATCCCACGTGAAATAATCAATTTTTTGGACTCAAAATGACTATACTGTCAATGCGGTAAAACTTAGCAAGTTACCGTACTTAGTTACGTTTAATCTTCTTCAATGTTGACATTAAAAACTTCTAATGCTTAAATGGGTATGCCACATGTCATTCACCAATTTGTCAGTCAAAGCATGGCCACCTTTAGCCATGACAATCCTAGCCACTACAGAACTCACCATATATATATCAAATTACTTAAATGAATTAAGTATCTTTTGTTAAATTTGGATCCTATATTATTTTTATGCAAAAATTCGTTAAATAAAGTTCCAGTAGATTACAAATTAAATTTAAACATAATTTGTGGAATTCTGAAGAGGTTTATATGCTGTTAGAAACCATGGATCCTTTCATAGATTATGCAATTTTGAGATTTGGTAATTCGTCTTAACCTACCGAGGTTTATGTTGGAAGCAAAATCATTGGAAACAACTGCGATTTATGTTGAAATGACTTTATGTTTGTGTGACCTAGCAACGGATTATTCAATTTCGATCCATCCTCTTCCAACTAGAGAGTTTCCAAAGAAAACGACATGAGTATCATACGAAAGTGGGGCCACAAACAAAGTAAATCATCTTTACCAACTAGAATGCATTGACCATGTTGCTGAAAACATCAATGACAAGATTAGTACAATAATTTCTACCTGATTTAAGAGATTTCCTGTTAGATTATAAATGGTTGTGTTATTGTTTATTTGAAATAGATTTAGAATGGTAGTGATATTGTTGCTAGTAATGATGTTAGATTAGAAATGCTAGTGATTGTTAAAAATGCTAATGTTATTGTTTATTAGTTAGTATTGGTGAATACAATTTGAAGTAGAATAGTAGTGGTAATGGTGACTAGAGTTAGATAAGAATAGAAGAGGATATGTGGTGGACACTGGATTAGGATAAAGTTTAGGGTAGTGATTTTTTTGATAAGTTGTTTAGATATAAAAGATAAAATTTGGATGGCATTAACTTGTTTTAATTTATAAAAATTGAAATTTATTAGTTAATTATTATTTTTAAAATTTTTATTATTGTATTTTTGTTTTTTATGCCATTATTATAGTATGTTTTTTGGTTTGGATTTCTAATTATTCCAAGTATATGTTTATTGAATATTTCTTAAAGTAGTCATTTTTCTTTTGTGGTACAACCGATTCATTGTATTGCCAGTGTTAGGAGACAACAAAATATGCCTCTACACGAATGGTTATTCGATACTTAGAGATTGCTAATTTACACCACCTTGCTAGGTTGAATAACTATTGGTTTAAGCTAGATAAGTCTCTTATCAGCGCATTTATTGAGAGGAAGTGCTTGGAAATGCACACCTTTCATATATCATTCGAAGAGTACACCATCATAATACAGGACATGGGTTACCAGTTGGATTTGCCTATTGATGATGAGGCGGTCATTGGGTGTCTCGCAAATTGTTCACAGTTCATTCTAGATGGGAAGCCAGTGTGGAAATAGTTCGAGAAGCTATTGGATGAGCTTTTCACCAGTGAGATGCATCAAGTAGATGACAATGACCTTCACGTGAGTTCCATGACATATTCAAGGTGCTCCCAGTAAATGTGAGTCAGGAAATAGTCCGTAGATACGTTTGGGCCTATATTATAATGTTACCCTCCACTCAACTATTTGGTTACAAAATTGGAGAACAAGTTCACCTTCGATGGTTGCTGTTTATGACCAAGCTAGACGAGCTGAAAAAATATAGTTAGAGATCAGCCGCTCTTTTATAATTTTACAAATGCATATGTCGGGTGGCTAATAGAAATGTGGTTTGACCTTACTAGCCCACTGCAACTACTATAGTTATTGATATTCTAGAAATTTTTCACTCTGAGGTCATATGGCTTCAACAGATATTCATGGTCATTAGCATCTAGGTATGATTGGGTATTTTATGTTAGTGATATTTATATAATTGCTTTAGTGTTCTTATATTATAGTGTAAAACTAATCATAAAATTGCAAGTGGATGAGATACCTGCCTACTTCAAATGAGAAAGAGCCTAGGATCATTCAAATGAGGTTACTGTTGGATAGATTGCAGCCTTAAGAGGTGATTTGTTTCCCTTTTAAATCACATTACATATTATATTTATGGTTCGTAATCATTTTGTCGTTTAATAATGATTTTCTTTTCCAAATTTGTGTGGGATCATACTCGCACTAGAAGTGGAGGGTGTGGTTCACCCATAGATACTTGTTGAGGAGCATATGAGACTCTGGAGGGCA
>NC_029787.2:116865035-116868125 GCF_000816755.2 Arachis ipaensis
AGGAGAATCTGGCATTGTGGCTGCAAACTTGCCAACCAAACGATCATCTCCTATAACACAAATACTTCATCGTCACGGTTTAAATTAGTTGTAAAAAATTATGGAGATGCACCAATACTAGCACCGATGGAACTACAGGCATCAAACTCGAAGCTTGCCTAAACTAACATATTATGGATTCGAAGCTGATCTCCCAGAACTGGCGATCAAATTCTCAAGTTTTGTATACAACTCATGGGTTCTCACTTTTACAAGTTTTCTTGTACAAAGAAACAAAACTTGCATATTTTCATTGCATCATATCACAAACTAATCATACTTCACAGAGAGAGTCTGATACTACAAAAATCAGAATCTTGTAGAATAATTTTTCTATCCGCTTGTTCATACACTTTAAGTTTCTATAATATACTAGTTTAAAGATCAACGAAACTACTTGAATCACGGACAACACTCACAGGATCCTTGTCGATAAACTTTATATATACTCTCTCTTTCGCTTTTCTTAATCTTCCCTTTATGGTGTACAAAAATTAAAAAAAATTTATCATTAGACATTATATTTGACCACTCTACATTACACTTACATTCAAATAGTATTTATACACAATATCCATTCATAATTCACTATACGTTATAATAGATTACCTGTACAATAAAAAAAAATAGATTATCTTTTTTCATAAACCGCTACGACTTAGAGTCCATTATGTTTCTCTTATACATCTTCATAAATAGCTGGAGGATCTACGATTTATATTGTGGTTCTAACAATACGTAAACCGTTTCAAGATCCCACAAATTATGTTTAAGTTAGTACTAAAATCTCGATCATATCATACATAAATAATACAGGCCATGTGACCCTTCTTCAAAAATGGTAAAAAGTAAAAATTACATTTTTTAAAATAAAATAATAATAATAATAAAGATATCATGTGCAATAAACACTTTTCTACAAAATTAACTATAATTTTTATTATTCATCAAAAGGATTTCTGATAATATATATTTTCTCATATAAAGTGGTAATGAATAAATTCAAAATACATATAAAAAAAATTCGATGGTAGTAAACGTTACAGCAAATAAAAGCATTGTATGTCAAGCAATTTAGATGGATTAAATGCATAAAAATATCTCTCGGATTGAATCATATTGGAAAAGAATAAACAACTGGCCACGAAAAAAGAGGATGCAATTTCAATTCTAATAATTTATATTTTTTTAATAAATAAATAAATGCACCGAAGTGTACTTGTGAGCGACATCTTCAATTCATAGATTCCAATAGTTCCACCTTTTTTTATACATTGACCAGCTCTTATTGATTGCATCGTAACCGTAGAAGTGTAATTAAATAAGCAACAAGAAAAATTGTACCTAAAATGAAAAAAAATAAAGCACAATTGTCATGGATATAATTGTTGACATGGAAGGAATTTAAGAAATAATTTCGGATGCCATGATAAGTTTAAATTATTTGTATTGACAATATGGTATTGGATTGAATGACGTACGTGCATAGCTATAAAGCTACAATAATGTTGGTGGTGGCTGCATTTGAAAATGGTTGGCCAACCTATTCTTGTGATTTTTTTAATTTTTCATATTAATATTCTGAGCGTTAGTGTGTGTATTATCGCTTTGAATAATAATTAATAATACAATGAAATGTAACGTCACGCAAACACACACTGGCCTTCTCCTATTTGTGCTTTTTAGTTTTTACTCTCAATTCTCGATTCCAATCCAAACTCCAAAGTGCTTTGAACAGTTGCCAGAGAGGGATTACATGCTCATATAATAAGTTCAGTGCTTGAGATTTTCCTTTTTCTTCTTTTCATTTGTTCCATGTAGTAATAGATATTTCACTCGATTTTCTTATATTTTAAAAACGACGAATATTGCCGATTGCACGTACTTAAAAAACAAAATGGAATGATGGCAGAATTAAACTTCAGCTAACAATCGTAATGTTCAAATAATTGTTATTGAATAATCTTGTGATAATAGAAGATATAATATTATGCTTCGAATTGAATAAGGTTTTGCGACGAGATTGTGATCATTTCTTTTCTTTTTTTTTTTTAAAAAAAATGAAAAAACAGAGGAAGAAGTTAATTCACTATATAATTCACATGAATTATTTTTTTCTAATCATTTTTAAATTAAGATAACAGAACTTACATATAATTAAATTACAAATAACTTCTTGTTTTATTATTTTATAATTTTTTTAATTTTAGAAGAACTTTTTTATTTACATAACTACATTTTTTTGTTTTATATTCCACTCCTGGAATTTAAATTTTGGTGGCTTGATGAGAGGTCTACAAATTCTCCATGTCTGGCATAACTTCGTTGTAATATTTTTGTCAATAGCAACCAGGTGTTTTTGGAAGGAAAAATTATTTTTACTTACTGACTCTGTTGAGGCCCAAATTTAAAGAGGAAAATTCATTAAAACTTTAAGCTTAAAGTCCAAACAATTAAAAAATGATGTCCATTTATCCAAAAGTTATGGGCAAATGTTTTGGCCCAATATGGTAGCAAGATCAGTAAAGCGCCCAAAATTCGTCTTATACAGAATTAATCTCGTTCAAAAGCCAGTGAGTCTTAGCTCACACGGCATTCCGCCCCCTTCTCATCCAAAAAGTCTCGGGCTCAACTCTTNNNNATTGCCAAAAAAAAAAAATTCGTCAAAAAAAAAAAACTATTTCACACCCAAAAAATATGTATTTTTTTAAAAGAAAGTTTAATTTGAAAATTGGGCACCTGAAGCTTAGTTCAAGTGGCAATCATATGGCCTCTTAATTCTTAATATGAGGGTATAGTGCGTGTGGATTGTAATATTGTAATGCCTAAAATTAGATTACTAATGAGAATAAAATTTATAACCTATTACTTTATTTATTACCTCTAATAATATGTCATTTTTTAAGAAACGACGAACGCTTTATTTTACTTAGAATGCATTAGCATTTATTATATTTTCGTCATAAATATATTTTTTATAAATTTAAATTTATTGAAAATCATTTTTTCAAACATGATTTTTTTTGTTACTTTTATTTTTTGAAGAGTTTC
>NC_029787.2:116868161-116870008 GCF_000816755.2 Arachis ipaensis
AGAGTGTCTAGAACTATTTAGCAAGACTTCTTTAAACTTTTGATTTTGGCTGAAATAAGTCCCTTTTTCTTTGTATGTTTTTAAAGCATTACCTAATAAAGGCAGCTTCTTCATAAATTCCCATAATGTTGCTTGAACTTTTTGCTCGCAGCATTTCTTAATTCTTATCCTTTTGTGCTACCTTTTGTGGTGATTGGATAAAGAAGTTTTATCACTCAAATATAAAATAGGAAAAAGCCTATTGCTGGAATTTATCACCACCACCATTATTGAGCCCCATCCAACCACCAACAAAACCTTGAGCCCCATAAATCATAATAAACCCAACCCAGTTGATATAATTTTTTACCTAGATTTTTGGACGGAAGTATTAAATTTTGGTTTGATTCTCTTATTTTCAAATTTCAATTTTCGATTCTTTACCCAAAAGAGAAAAATCAATTTTCGATTTCATTTATTAACAAAGAATCAAAGCCCAATTACAATTTTTTTACGTTTGCAAGAATTTTTTATATATATTTCAAATATTCATAATACGAACAGTTGAAGTATTATTTAAAAATTATTAATTTATATTTTTAGAATATTTAATTTAGTTTGATTTATTTTGATTTTATTTATTTAATTATATTTATTTATTATTAAATTTGATTTATGTTTATGAGTTTTCTTTATTTTAACTTAATAAGAGGTTATAAATACTTCATAAATTATTGTAGTTGTTATATTGAGCGATTGAAGGTGTAAAAACCTCCCCTTTTGGATTTCGTGATTAAATCATGGTGTGGACAAGTGAGGTTAAGTGAAGCCGTCTCTTGTTGCATTCGAAAATTGGGTAGAAGGTTGAGTGAGTTCCTTCAATTCAATTCTAAAAGTATGGTGTGGACAAGTTAGGTTAAAGAGTCTCTTTCTTATTGTATAAAAAAATTGGATAAAAAGTTCAGTGATTCTCTTTATATTTAATTTCAATCTATCTATTTTATTTTTTATTTTAATTTCAATGTATCTTTTTTATTCGGTTTTATTTGTCTTTTTGTTTACTCTTTTTCTTTTCTTATCATTTGTTGATACAAAAAAAGGATAAACAAAAACACAACATTAAAATTGAATAAAAAAATATATTGAAATTTAAAAAAAAAGAATTGAAATAGAAAAAGATGAATTGAAATTAAAAATAAAAGATAAAAAATAAAAGAATATGTGAAAATTGAGTACAATGAGATTCACTCTACTCTTTATCCAATTTCTTGATACAACAAGAAATGGACGTTTGTTGCATGCACAAAGTGGGATTTGAACCTTGACATTTGCTTAAATGGACGAATGAGCTGACCACTCAACCAACCCAAGTTGGTTAAAAAAATAGATAAAACTTGTCTTATTTTAGCATTCATTAATTGTTGCTAGAATTAATAATAATTAAAAATATTAAATAAGGTAAATTCTAGTTATTTTTTACTATTTTTTTTGTTATCAAATATTTTTGTAAGGCTAAAATAAAAAAAATTCTAAGCCCATAAAAATAAAGACAAATTTAGTAACTAAATAAATAAAACTAAAATATATTAAACTAAATTGAACAGTCTAAAATATAAACTAATAACTTTTAAATAATACTTGAACTATTTATATCACGAACATTTGAAACATGTATCATTATTCTCTTTTTCAAAAAAAAAAAATTTCGCCATCAAATCTTGTAATTGAAAAAATAGTGTATGAAAAAATAAATACAAGATAATTTCTATTTTTTCCTTTTGAACTGTATGCTTTATTTATTTATTTTTTTAAATAATAAAATTAATAAGAACGATAAAACAATAATGAAACACAAATGAGGAAGAGAA
>NC_029787.2:116870889-116889467 GCF_000816755.2 Arachis ipaensis
TACAAAAACTTTTTTTTTTAGGACACAAGAAGAACAAATATAGATTAATAAAAATTAATCTAATATCTGAAATCTAATATCATCTGATACCAAAAAAAGGGGATAAACAAGAACATATCATTGAAATTGATTAAAAAATATATACTGAAATTTTTAATATAAGAATTGAAATAAAAAAAAGATGAATTGAAATTGAAAATAAAAAATAAAATGATATGTTAAAATTAAATACAAAAAGAATAACTCTACTTTCTGTCTAATTTCTTGATGCAATAAGTAAGGGACATTTCAACCTTACTTGTCTACACCATAGTTTGAGAATTGAATCAAAGAGACTCACTCAATCTTCTACCCAATTTTCCAATGCAACTCAACCTCACTTATCCACATAATAGTTTCATCATGTAAACAAAAAAGGGGTGTTCATACCCTGACCCACAACCTAGAAAGGCCCAAAAGGGTAAAGCCCAATCAACACTCTATAAGTATTGTTCAGGCTTACATGACCTCATGGAGGTCGGGCACGGCGACATGGGCTCAGCCTTACTTATCCAAATAAGTAACTAACTTCTATTATCTCTCATATTCATCTAGAAAAGAGATTTAAACAATCTCCCTACCAAAAGGGAGTAACTAACCCACCATCAAAGGTGAGACTACTCAAAAGGTGGTTATTGACTTCACCTCTACATTTATAAATACCCTAACACCCTTGGGTATTCTTCGAATTCTAATCTACTAAAAATCTGCCTAAAATCCTTGTTAATTTAAGCATCAAAATCTCTTGTAGGTACCACCCCTACCTCCTTACGAGGAACTCGGATGGCTTCATCCGTGCAGGAGAAGACGTTAGATCTTTCACATAAAGGTGTCTGGACCTCACGTTCAGGCCCAAATCACCTTGGTTCTAGGTAAGCATCGGAACATTGGCGTCGTTGTCAGAGACCTAGTAATCAACATCGTACGATGACGGACAACATTCAAGAAGATGGACACACGGCTTCCAATTCTAAAGCCCGAGAAGAAGATCAGTATAATTATGAACGAGCGCTAACTATACCTCCCTAAGTTGATAAAGGAAAATGTGTTGCTAGAGACGCACATCAGTCAAAGTTGGAAGGTATAAACACCGAGTAATTAATGAATAATTAGTTAATAAATTAATTATTATTAAAAAAATTAGAAAATTAAATTTTATAGTTTAATGAAGTAGAAATAATTAAAATATGAATTTTGACACTAATTTTAAAGATTTTGACTTAATCGGGCCAACAGACCGAATCAATTGGACCAAACCCAAATCGGGCCCAAGGCCCATTATATAAAAGCCTAAAACTTGGCTTCTTTCCTCAGATTGAATGGAATTACGTTGAAGAAGAGAGAATTGACGTTAAAAACCTAACCTTTACCGCCAAAAATTAAATCGTCCATAACTTTCAATCCGGAGCTCCAATTGACAAGCCATCAGCGGCCACGTGTTCGTCTCAGAATTCTCTTCAATTTTATTTGAACAAAGTGGTAAGAAATTTTCATTTCTTTCCCAGTTCTTTCCCTCCTCAATTTTGAGATTTTGAGTTTGAGTATTGAGAAATTGAATGATTTTGATGTTTATGTGAACTGTAGCAGCGGAAAATCATTATGTTTTGTCTAGTTGATCTGTGGGTAAGATAAGAAACTGTTGAACCCTTGTGAATCATTGAGTTAATGAACCCTATGATGATTATAGTGATATTGTGTGAATTAGATTGTGTTCTTGTTGATTTGGAGTTCAATTGGGCAGTTTGAAACAAAATCCAGGTGATTAAGCTTGAAGAATTGATGTTTGGAAGCTTGGAGCTTGTGAAAGGAGAGGTTTTTGAGGTATTCCAAGCTTAGGGAGGAATCGGCCAAGGTATGATTTTGATTTCTCATAGTTAATGTTTAATGTCACGTGAAAACTTAGGCTAGAAGGCCTTAAGATAGGAATGAACTCAATAAATTATTGATGGATTGTGTATATGATATGTGATGTGTGATTCAATTTCGTAAACAGTTTGCTATTGGAGTTGGTTAGTTTTTGGAAAAGATTTAATATTGAAATTGGTTTTATTTTGAAATAATTTATACTGGAAATGATTTGAATAACTGAGAGATGTTTGGTTTGGTGGTTGGGACCCTTGAGGGATGGCAAAAGTCCAAGTTTTAGAGGAGGTGTTGGAAAAATTTTTATGAGAATAGGAGGATTCGTTTGAAGTGGTTATTTAGAAAGATTTGAATTTTTAAAGATTTTATATTTTGATTTTGAGTTATTGAGAAAATGATTACATTTTGTGTTTGCTTTATTTACAAAAGAATGAATTGTGTTTCGAGTATGAATTGTTGATGAACGAAATGGGAGGTGTGATAAGAAGGAATAAAGGATGATGAGAATTGATTTTTAAGTCTAATTGTTGAATGAATATGAATGAATTATAATTATAATGAGATATGTTTGACTGGGTAAGATGCAGTGATGTTGTCCACTCGCTCCGGATATATGTTGAGAAAGCCGGGTAAGAGGCAGTGGCGTTGGTCACTTGCTTCGGATAAGAGTTCGAGTCTCCGGGTAAGATGTAATGGTTGAGTTCTGTCACCCTTTGCTCTGGGTTGAGAATTGTAACACCACCTGGGTAAGAGGCAAGAGTTGTGGCGTTGTCTAACTTGCTCCGTGTTTGGTGTTTTGTCTAGGGTTAGCTATCGGACATGTCGGGTTTGGCTTTATAACCGACAGATGAGACTCGTCGGCCATAGAACAGGTATACATCATGTGCATTTGTATGTTTTGCTTGAGTATGTATTGTTTTGGTTTGCTTAATTGCTTAACTCTGCTTATCTGCTACTTGTTAAACTTGCTATAATTGCACCTCTATCTGTGTTTTCCTTATTTGAATTGTATGTGTATGCTTCTGGGAGACCCTTTTTTGATGGAGGAGTGAAGGAGGGTTGTTCCACCGGTGATTTGGAAGTTTAGAGTTGATAGAAGGTGCAAAGTTAGAATAGGGTTGGAATCCTTTAGTTAGATTACCAATATTATTGGTTTAGAATAAATTTTTAAGAATAATCTGAGTGTCGAAGTTCTAGAAATATTTTGTGCTTTTTCGGGACCTTTTATATTAACTATGTGAACACCTTTACCTTGTTGAGAACCCTCGGTTCTTATTCCATACATATTTCTGTTGTTTTTCATATGTAGATCGAGAAGCACCTCGTTGAGCATCTGGAGACACTCCTTACAAGCAAAGAACTGTTATATTTTGTTTTAGATTATGTATATATGCATATAGAATCTCCGCATGTATATTTTGTATTTTGTCCCTCCTAGAGGTTGACTTAGAGAAACAGGTGTTTATTCTATAGTTTGAGTTATATTTTGGGTTGTATTATATATATATATATATATATATATATATATATATATATATATATATATATATATATATATATATATATATAATTACATACTCTGGCTAGCCTTAGCTTCGCAGGTCGAGTTTGGAGCTTAATATCTGTATTTTGGAACTTCGATCTATATATTATATTTTTAGCCTTTTTTTGATCTTACTTATCCATCTTACGATTATCCATGCCAGTGTGGTACGGTTTTCTGTTTTTGATTTTGTTTAGCTTATTCTCTAAGGCTCCTAGATATGAATTTTTTCAATTATATTTATGTACATATTTTATTTTTAGAGGTCACAATACCTCGCCACCTCTGATTTATGACTTAAGCGTAAGGCTCTGTGTGGTAGCGTGTTACATTTTGGTATCAGAGCAGTTCATTCCTGTAGAGTCTGAGGGACGAAACTGACTATGCTTCTGAGCATACTGTGGCTGTGTGTATATGCTATTTAAGATATCTGTTGACATATATACAACATAAATGTTCATGAGCAATACTTTTGGAGATTCGAAGCACTAGACTTGAGATATTAAGACTAGTCACCTTAATATCGATTGTTCAGTGTGAACAAGAGCCAAAGGGCATCTCGTGGACACGAGCGAGGTGTTATAGAAATAACGAGGAGTTGTTCTCGCTTACGTTTCGTAAAGCGATCAAAATTTTCGAGGGCAAAAATTTCTGTTAGGGGGTAGGATGTAAAACCCGAGTAATTAATGAATAATTAGCTAATATATTATTCAAAAAGAATTAGAAAATTAAATTTTATAGTTTAATGAAGTAGAAATAATTAAAATATGAATTTTGACACTAATTTTAAAGATTTTGACCTAAAACGAGGCCAACAAGCCAAACCGATTGGATCGGGCCCAAACCGGACCCAAGGCCCATTACATAAAAGCCTAAAACTTGGCTTATTTCCTTGGATTGAATGGAATTACATTGAATAGGAGAGAATTGACGTTAAAAACTTAACCTTCACCTCCAAAAATTAAATCGTCCATAACTTTCAATCTGGAGCTCCAATTGACGAGCCGTCAGTGGCCACGTATTCGTCTCAGAATTCTCTTTATATTTATTTGAACAAAGTGGTAAGAAATTTTCATTTATTGTCTAGTTCATCCCCTCCTCAATTTTGAGATTTTTTAGTTTGGGTATTGAGAAATTGAATGATTTTGATGGTTTATGTGAATAAGGTAAGAAACTGTTGAACCCTTGTGAATCATTGAGTTAGTCAACCCTATGATGATCATAGTTATATTGTGTGAATTAGATTGTGTTCTTGTTTATTTGGAGTTCAATTGGGCGGTTTGGAACAAAATCTGGGTGATTAAGCTTGAGGAATTGATGTTTAGAAGCTTGGATCGGAGCTTGTGAAAAGAGAGATTTTTGAGGCATTCTGAATTTAAGGAGGAATCGGCCAAGGTATGGTTTTGGTTTCTCGTAGTTAATATTTAATGTCACGTGAAAATTTAGGCTAGAAGGCCTTAAGATAGGAATGAACCGAATAAATTATTTATGGATTGTGTATATGGCATGTGATGTGTGATTTAATTTTGTAAACGGTTTGCTATTGGAGTTGGTTGATTTTGGAAATGATTTAATATTGGAATTGGTTTGATTTTGAAATAATTTGATACTAGAAATGATTTGAATGACCGAGAGGTGTCTGGTTTGGTGGTTGGGACCCTTGAGGGGTGGCATAGATCAAGTTTTAGAGGAGATGTTTCCGAAATTTTTATAAAAATAGGAGGCTTCGTTTGAAGTGGTTATTCAAAAAAAATTTGGATTTTAAGGATTTTATAATTTGATTTTGAGTTATTAAGAAAAAGGATTATGTTTTGAGTTTGCTTTATTTAGAAAAGAATGAATTTCGTTTTGAGTATGAATTGTTGATGAATAAAATGAGAGGTGTGACAATAAGGAATGAAGGATAATGAGAATTGATTTTTAAGTCTAATTTTTGAATGAATATAAATGAATTATAATGATAATGAGATATGTGTTACCGGGTAAGAGGCGGTGGCGTTGTCCACTTGCTCCGGGTATATGTTGAGAAAGCCGGGTAAGAGGCAGTAGCGTTGGTTACTTGCTCTAGATAAAAGTTTAAGACCCCGGATAAGATGCAATGGTTGAGTTCTATCACCACTTATTCCGGGTTGAGAACTGTAACACCACCTGGGCAAGAGGCAAGGGGGAAGTTGTCCCCTGCTCCAGCTACGCCGGTAAGATGCAAGGGTTGTGGCATTGTCTCACTTGCTTCGTGTTTAGTATTCTGTCCAGGGTTAGCTACCGGACATGTCAAGTTTGGCTTTATAACCGACAGATGAGACTCATCGGCCATAGGACAGACATACATCATGTGCATTTGTATGTTTTGCTTAAGTGTGTATTGTTTTAGAGTTGACAGAAGATGCAGAGTTAGAATAGGGTTGGAATCATTTAGTTAGATTACCGATATTATTGGTTTAGAATAAATTTTAAGATTAATCTGAGTGTCGAAGTTTTAGGAATACCTTTGGCTTTTCCGGGACCTTTTATATTAACTATGTGGGCACCTTTACCATGCTGAGAACCCCCAGTTCTAATTCCATACTGTTGTTTTCAGATGCAGGATACGAGGCATCGCACTGAGCATTCTGGAGACTCTTGGAAGCGAAGAACTATCTTGAGACTTGGTGTTTGTATTTGGTTTATGTTTATATATGTGTATAAATTCTCCATCTTGTATATATTATGTTTTCTATATATGTAATTACATACTTTGGCTGGCCTTAGCTTCGTAGGTTGAGTTTGGAGCTTGATATCTGTATTTTGGAACTCCGATCTGTATATTATGTTTTTAGGCTTCTTTTGATCTTACTTATCCGTTTTACGATTATTCATGCAAATGTGGTTCGATTTTCTGTTTTCACTTTTGTTTAGCTTATTTTCCAAGGCTCTTAGATATGAATTTTTTCAATTATATTTATCTACATATTTTATTTTTAGAGGTCGTAATACCTCGCCACCTCTGCTTTACGACTTAAGCGTAAGGCTCTGTGTAATAGAGTGTTACAGAAGGACACCGGATAAGCTCAGAAATTCATCGATATGAAGAATCAGAGCCAAGAGATCCTACAAAAATTATGGGGTTTGTCCACAGACATCAAGGTCGGTTGAAACAATTTGAGCAGGAGCTAGAGCGATAACGTGAATTCAAACAAGCCCTGAGAAGGGAGGTATGACAACAAAGGGAATTAGAAGAAAAACTCTCAAAAATAGAATCTGACCTCAAAGGTAGGAGACCCCACATTTATTGGGAAGAAATACCTTTAGCAAGTAAAGATCCATTTATAGAGGAAATCATGCGGGTTAGAGTTCTCAGAAACTTTAAAAGCTCGGACATAGACTTCTACGACGGAACGACTGACCTGAAACATCATTAAGTAATTTCAAAAGTCAAATATACTTGGATAACACGTTAGATGCAACTCGTTGTAAAGCTTTTCCAATAACATTGACCAATGCTACAATGAAGTGGTTCGATAGTCTACCACCAAGGTCGATAACCTGCTTTGACGACCTTGAAAGAGGTTTTCTCACCTGAATTTCCATCCAAAAAGATAAGGTTAAACATGTGCCAAGCCTCTTGGGAGAAAAACAAGAAATCGGAGAATCTCTACGAGCCTATATGGAAAGATTCAACAAGTCGTGCTTGAAGATTCAAAACCTACCTATCGAAGTTATCATGTGACTAATTAACGGCCTTAGAGAAGGTCCCTTCTCCCAGTATAAAAGAGGCACCCTATCTCTTTATACGGTGTACAAGAGCAAACTGAGAAATACATCAACATAGAAGAAACTATTCGATTAAGAGAGCCTGTCCCAAGACAACACAATCAATATCAGGCTCGAGACAAAGAAAAAGAATCAAAGAAAAAAAAAGAAGAATACAGATCGGACAAACCTCAAATGTATCACAACTATACCCCATTGTGAGTTTTCCTTGTTGACGTCTACAGAGAGATCTGCCACACAGAAAATATTTCACCTCCCAAACCAATTAAAAATAAAAAAAGGTAGAAGTTAGTCAAAATACTATGAATACCACAAAATCTACTGCCATTCCACCGATGATTGCTATTATTTAAAGAATGTGATCACAAAGCTGGATAGAGAAGGTCGGTTGGACATGTATCTAGCAGAAAGATTGGATGACCAAGGTAAAAGAAAAATAGATGAAGAAGACAGGAATCAGCGAGAACGGCCACAAGGAACCCCTGAGAGACATATCCACATGATTGATGGGGGATTTATAGGAGGAGGAGGAACAAAATCCTCTCATAAGAGACATTTGAAAGAAGTCTACCAGAGTACCAGGTCAGCGAGGAAGCTGAAACGCCAGATCTGCTTGCCATCATCTTCACAAAAGAGGATGTCCAAGGGGTAACATCTATATACAATGACTCTATCATGATCAAGATGATACTTGTCAAGGAAAACCTCCATAGAATCCTGGTAGATCAAGGAAATTCGGCCGACATCCTGTTTAAACCAGCTTTTGACAGGCTGGATTTTGAAGAAAAAGAGTTAGACGGCATACCTAGACACTCTCTTTGGTTTAGAAGACACGCTTATCTGACCTTTAAGCTTCATCTTTCTATACACCACATTTAGTAAGAGCACAAAATCAAGGACCTTGAGCATAGAATACATAATGATTGATGTGGCATTAGCTTACAACGCCTTGATAGGTCGGACAACACTAAACTGACTTGTTGTAGTAGTCTCCACCTCACCTTTGCATAAAATTTCCTACTCCTGAAGGAATAGCCACCATGAGAGTAGACCGAAATCTATCAATAAAGTGTTACAATGAAAGCCTAAACCTACGAGACACCAGAAACTAGCAAGAATATGTTACAATGAAAGCCTAAACCCGCGAGGGTATACAAAGGGGAAAGAGGTCAATACCATAGAACTCATAGGTGTCCGAGTTCGGGAGGAACTGAGACCCCAACCAGAAATAAAGATCGAGGAGGTGCAGATTGGAGATGAAGTCGAGAAGACAACAAACGTATGGCTAATTTAGAGAAGTAACTAAAGAATGACTCATTAAGCTTTTACGGAATAATTCCGACCTCTTCGCCTAAAAAACCTCTGGCATGCCCAGAATCTATCCTGACCTCATGAGCCACAAGCTTGCTATTTATCCAGGCTCACGACCTGTCCAGCAGAAATGACAAAAGCTTAGTCTCGAAAGAGCAAAAGTCGTAGAAGAGCAAGTTCGGGCGCTGTTAAAAGCCAGGTTCATAAGGGAGGTAAATTACCCGTTATGGTTCACTAATGTGGTACTTGTGAAGAAACAGAATAAAAAATGGAGGATGTGTGTCGACTATATCGATCTCAACAAAGCCTGTCCCAAGGATCCTTACCTTCTCTCCAGCATTCATGCTCTGGTGGATTCAGCTTCAGGTTATAAATGACTGTCTTTTATAGACGCATACTTATAATATAATTAAATCCTGATGGACAAGCCAGATAAGTAGAAGACATCTTTCATCACTCCTAGAAAAAACTACTGCTATGTGGTAATGCCCTTTAGGTTAAAAAATACTGGAGCCACATATCAACGATTAATGAACAAGGTATTTTCATCTCACCTCAAAAAATTGATGGAGGTATACGTGTATGCTTGTAAAGACTAAGGAAAAAACCAGTTTGCTGCCTTGACCTTACAGAAGTGTTTAACACGATAAGGTAGCACGGGATGTGATTAAATTTCACAAAGTGCACATTTGCAGTGGAAGCTGAGAAGTTCCTGGAGGTATTGAAGCCAACCCGGACAAATACAGGGCAATCCTGGAGATGAAAAGCCCAAGTTATCTGAAGGAAGTTCAGCAACTAAACGGTAGACTGGCAGCCTTGTCTAGATTCTTAGTGGGGTGGACCTTGAAATCTGTATCCTTGTTTTCAATCCTCAAGAAGGAATATCAATTCCAATGGACTCAAGAATGTGAACAAGCTTTTCAAAACCTCAAAAACTTCTTAAGCCAACCACCTATCCTTAACCGACCTGAAGAAGGACAAGAACTCGTATGTACCTAGCCGTAGCAGACAAGACCACAACCTCTATCCTTGCTTGAGAAGATAAGGAGGGAGCAAGGCATTTCAGGGGGGCAGAATTGAATTATCAAAAATAAAAAAATTCGCCTATACCCTTGTTTTAGCTTCCAAAAGACTTCAACCTTACTTCCAAGTCCATACCATTAGAGTCCAAACTAACCAACCTATGAAACATATCCTTCAAAAGATGTTACAATGAGCTGTGAAATTGTCTGAGTTCGATCTAAAGTATGAAGCTCGTACATCCATCAGATCACGATATCTGACTGACTCTTATTTAGTTGAATACACAGGAGAACTACAAGGAAGCTCTATAGACTGGCATCTGTAAAACCCGCAAATTTATAAATAATTAACCAATAAATTAATTATTATTTAAAGAAATTAGAAAATTAAATTTCATAATTTAGAAAGGAGGAATTAATTAAAATATGAATTTTGACACTAATTTTAAAGAATTTGGCCCAAAATTGAGCCAACGGACTAAACCGATTGAACTGGGCCCAAGTTGGACCCAAGCCCAACCCATATAACCATCCTTTGGCCAAGCTCTAGCACTCCAAACCCTTTCATTTGGAGCTTCATGCTGAAAAAGGTGAGGAAACACCAAGGAAGAACCTTAACCCTCACTTCTCACTTCTACTCATCATATCTTTCAATCTGGAGCTCCGATTGATGAGCCATTTACGGCCACACGTTCGTCTCGGAGTCCTCTTCAATTCTATCTAAACAAAGTGGTATGTCTTTCTCTAATTCGTGCCTAGTTCTCCATTAAATTCTATTTTCACGTTTTGGTTATGGGTGTTGAGTGATTTTGATGATTTTGGTGGTTTAGGTACAATCTAACATGTGATGATTGTTGTATTTTACCCCAATCATCAATGGGTAAGGTAAAAAAATTCTAAACCTTTGTGGTTTGCCCAATTTTGTGTGGCCTTGTGCTAAATTGTTAAATTGTATGAACTAGTTAAATTTATGTTGAATTAAAGTTGAATTTGTCAATTTGGAGCTCTTGGAACAAACTTTGGTTGCTGGAATCATTGGGTGTGGATTGGAGTCTTTGAAGCTTGAATTGTGGTGTATTTGAGCTTGGGGAGGAATCGGCTAAGGTATGATTTTGGTTTCTCGTAAATAATATGTAATGTCTCGTAAAAACATAGGTTAGATGACCATAAGATAGGCTGAAGCAGGTATGTATGTTAAAAAATTAGTAATCCTAATAAAAGATTGATGATTGATGATTTTGAAGAGGATAATGAATGTGAATTTTTGAATGAGTGAAGGAAGCAAATTTGGATTGTGTGTTGGTGTAAACTTAGTGGCTTTAATTAATACAATATGTATTTGAGTTGATGAATGATGATTATATTGAATGATGTCTTTGTTAGAGTTTGATTGGTAGTTTAGTTGACAGTGTATGATTGAATTAAATGAGGCATGATAGATTTAATGGTATTATGATATGAATGTAGTTGATGTGGTGAGAAGATTGATGAACGATGATTGTGTTGGTATGATTGAACATGTTGGAAGGAAATGTATTCAAAATTAAGGTATGATTAATTGTGGTAGGATGTGGGGATTGTGGTGCTGAAAATGTTATGTTGTGGTGCTGTTTGCATGTATAGAAAGTTGGTGTTGAGTTTGATTTGGTGAAAATAGAGGTTTAAGAGCTTTTGTGAAAAATATGATTTTTAGTCAAACTTTGGCGAGCCATAACTCAGCTTCTGGGCCCCCAAATTATTTCAAACATATTTCATACGAAAATTGGGTCCGTGAAGTTTATGCCGTTCGAAGAATAGATGAAAAATGTTTTGAAACGAAGAAGTTATGCGCGTCGAAAGTTCGGTGTGCAAAATGGAAATTCTGACTCTTAGCAGCTTTTTGACATTTCTGCATTACATGCGTACGCGGACCCCATCATACGCGTCCATTCATTTCTATTTGGTGCGCGTGTGTACGCGGGCAGGTGCTGCATACGCATCATGGGCCGAAAAGGGATCCTCGCATACGCGGGCACACGGCTGCGTACGCGAGGAAGCAAAAATGCATGCCCACGCATACACGTGAACACTATTTTTCAACAAATTGGATTTTTGTATTTTAAACATAATTTTAAACCTCTAAACCTCTATTTTTACTCTTTTAGCCCCTAAAACTTAGTTGGATACTTAGTGATAAGATGAAATTAGGAAAGGATAGTAACTTGGGAGCGAAGCAAGTTGTGGGGCAATGAATTATGATTGTGAAGTGGTGATTTTGAGCTTCAGAAGTGTTAACTGAACTAAGGTAATTATGATGATGATAATAATGAATTTTAATTGAGATAGAAAAAGGTTGATGAGGATAATGACATTAAGGTATGATGATGATTGAATTTGAATGAATTGGATGAGATAGAGGTGCCCAGGTAAGAGGCGGTGGGAATGACAACTTGCTCCGGGTATATGTTAAAGAAGTGTAGAGATGTTGAGAATGTATGGAAAATAAATTAATGAATTAATGATTATGAATGAATTGGAATAATAATGAAAGGAAATTGAATTTGATTGTGATATGCCTCCGGGTAAGACGCAGTGGTGTTATCCACTTGCTCTGGGTAAGAGGCGAGATTGCCGGATAAGATGCAGTGGTGTTATCCACTTGCTCCGATTAAGAGTCCGAAACTCCGGGTAAGATGCAAGGGTTGGGTTTTGACGTCGTTTGCTCCTGCTTGAGAACTATAACACCACCTAGGTAAGAGGCAATGGTGAGGTTGTCCCCTGCTCCGGGTACGCGGGTAAGGTGCAAGGGTTGAGGCATTGTCCTACTTGCTCCGTGTTTGGTGTTCTGTCCAGAGTTAGCTACCGAACATGTCGGGTTTGGCTTTATAACTGACAGATGAGACTCATCAGCCATAGGACAGGCATGCATCATGTGCATATATTTGATTTGCTTGTTTGTGCATTAATTGGGAGTGCCTATGTGAATTAGTATGCCTATTTGTTATACTTGCTACTTGCATTACTTGTACTCTAAATGTTTATGCATTTACTTGTATTGTTTGTCTGTGCACTGGTGAATTTGGAGGGTCGGGGGAGGTAGAAGGTGAATTGTAGAGTTAAGAGTTTTATGAGATAGCAAGTGGATTTTAATTTGAGGGATTAAGTTGGGATTGAGTTAGAACCTTAAGAACCTTAGATAACTACCCCCTGTTTATGGTTTCCGTCTTAGTCTTTAAGTTTTATAATCTGAGTATCGGAGTTCTAGGATTGCCTTTGGTATTCTTGTGACCTTATATATTATTTATGTGGGCACCGTTACCATGCTAAGAACCTCCGGTTCTCATACCATATATATGTTGTTGTTTTCAGATGCAGGTCGAGAGACACCTCAGTAAGCGTCTGGAGTTCTGTTTGCAAGTGAAGTGTTATATTTGGGACTATGTATCTTGGGCTCATGCTTTATATTATGTAGTTAGATTCTCTTCTGTATGTATAACTTTATTTTATTCCTCTTAGAGGTCGATGTGGAGAAACAAGTTGTTGTTTTATCTATTTTGGGTTATGTATACCAATGTATTTATACTTCGGCCAGCCTTAGCTTCGCAGGTTGAGTTGGAGATTCGGTATTTTCTAACTCTTGACATTCTACTCTTTATATTTTTGTTTTATCCTTTTCTATTTTCTCGGTTTACGTTTGCACGAGCGATGCGCTTTTATTTTTGCGACTTATTGTTTAAGCTTTCTTTCAAGGCTCCTCGAATATATATATATATATGATTTTATTTTTAGAGGTTGTAATACCTCGCCACCTCAGTTTTATGACTATAGCATACGACTCTGCGTGGTAGGGTGTTACAGCATCTATATGTAGATGGATCATCAAATAAAGCTGGTAGTGGAGCAGGAATCATTCTTGAGAATGAAGAAGGGACTCGAGTAGAGCTTTTACTAAAATTTGAGCTTCCAGTCTCTAACAACCAAGCTGAATATAAAGTCATGCTCTCTGGCTTAAGGCTAGCCAAAGAAGTCAGAGCATCAAAAGTCACAGTGTTTAGTGACTCTCAAGTGATAACCTCTCAAATAAATAGGGATTACCAAGTCAAAGATCCTAACATGGAGAGGTATTTGAAGAAAATACCCGAATAGCTAGCCCAATTCCAAAAGGCAGAGGTCAGACATATAACTCGAGAACTCAATTTCTGAGCTGATGCCCTCTCCAAACTGGCTAGCACCAAGTTAGGGGAAACAACAAAAGTTTGACCCAGGAAACTCTCTACACACCATCAGTGGCCAAAGAAGTCGACAAGTCAGATGCTCTAACAATTTCTAATCTAAACATGGGTTGAATGACTCCCATTATCGAATATCTCAAATTCGATATTCTCCTTAAAGAAGAAAGGGATGCAAGAAGACTTATAAGAGAAGCACAGAACTATACTCTTGTTCATAATATCCTCTATAGAAGAGTAGTATCTACACCCTTACTGAAGTGCGTTTTGACCTCTAAGATTAAAGAAGTCCTAGAAGAAATTCATAGTGGCATCTATAGAAATCATCTAGGAGCAAGGTCACTTCTAAGAAGGTGTTATGAGCTAGTTTTTATTGACTAACCTTACAAAGGGAAGTAGCCGACTTCGTCAAGAAGTGCCCACTCTGTCAAATGCATGTCAATTTTGATGTGGCACCACTGGAAGAGTTCATTAGTGTTACTTCACCATGGCCTTTCGCAAAATGGGGTTTGGACTTGTTCGGACTGTTTCCTCAAGCACCCAGGCAGGTGAAATACCTCATACTTTACTAAGTGGATTGAGGCAGAACCTTTGGCATCTATCACAGCTCAAAGAAATAAAAAATTCCTCTACAAAAATTCCTCAGTTCACAAACTCGACCTTCAGAAGTTTGGTGGCAAGCCTTAAAATTAAACATCAATTCACATCAGTAGAGCACCCTCAAGCAAATAGACAAGCAGAAGCTGCAAACAAAGTCATATTGACCAAGCTCAAGTGAAGACTACAAGACGTAAAAAGAGCATGTGCTGAGGAGCTCTCCCAAATTCTGTGGGCATATCGGATAACTTCCCATTCTACAACTAGAGAATTTTTGTTCCTACTTGCTTAAGGCATAAAAGCCATGATCCCTGCAGAAGTCAATGAAGAAAGCAATGAAGAATGCACAAGGATAAGATTCTACAATGAAGTAGGAAATATCCAAGCTCAAAAGGAAGAACTCGACCTCCTTCTAGAAATTCGGGCGCAATCTCGGATAAGGGAGGAAGCATTGAAACAAAGGATGTACACGAGGTACAACAAGAAAGTCATTAGAAGAAACTTTGCCATGAAAGACCTCATTCTGACCTGGAATGACATCAAGGTACAAAGGTCGGGTGAAGGAAAGTTGGCTGCAAATTGGATAGGACCTTACAAGATTATTGAAGTCTTAGGAAAAAGTTACTACAAAATCTTCGACCTACAAGGGAATGAGCTTCCTCGGTCATGACACACATGCAACATGAAGAGATACTACAACTAGAAGGCGAACCTTGCTCCCTGGTGTTCTCTTTTTTCCAACTTCATGATTTTTTCCCAAGAAGGATTTTCCTGAAGAGGGTTTTAACGAGACATCATAGCAAGGGTTAGGAGTTAAGATAGGAAAACTCTTAGTAGCAAATAACACCTGTAAATCATTTTTATTAATGATAATTAATCATTTTTTTCATTTTTGATGATTGATTGTTCTACCATACATACCAATTTAAGCTCGATAAAGCGCAAAAATTATTGTCGACCTAGATGGTCGGCAAGATAAAGCGATGAGGTCCAAATTGGTATAAGAAGTTATATAAGCAGATCATGGTCTGACATCAACAAACTAGTCATACAAAAATAAGTTAGTAAAAGAGGCAAACCTAAAATGAATTATAAAAATAACTTGATAAAACACACATAACCGACAAAAGTAACATCTTCAATTACTAAAATGTTTTTTATAAAGAAAGCAAATAAAACTGCTACTATGCAAGTCAAAATTATAAACACTTATAACACCACAAAAATAAGTGTGAAAAAGTTTTTAAAAGTATAAACTAGGGCAAAATATTATCCAAACTATGACTATTAAAAAAAGTAAATGTTCAAAGACCTACAAACCAGATCATCAAAACAAGGATAAAACTCCAAAAATAATGCTAAGTAGGAGGAGGGTCCTGCTCCTCGATAATCATATTAGCTGCCTTATCAACTCGGATTGGAGAGTCAGAAAGATTCACAGTAGTTCGAATAGAAGAGTTCAAGAGGACCTCATCAACTTAAACACCAAATGTCTTCGGGTCCTCGGTGGGAATGGTCTCAGCCACAGGAGAAAAAATCTTTTCATCAATTACGACTTTGTTGGGATCAATGGGAGAGAGGTCGACCTTGGGTGCAAGAACCCAAAACTGAGCTTTCAGATTTTCAGCTATCTCATCCATCCCTAAGGCCACTGATTGCTCCAAACAAATATGCTCTTCCCTCGACTCAGCCAATTCCTCCTTCAAATCCAGCTTCTCCCAAAAAACAAGAGTATAACTCTCCTCAGCCTTCTTTTGCAATCCCTCTACCATAGCACAAGCTGCTTCGGACTGCTTAACTCTCTTGCGAAGTTTGGAAAGATCGGAATTAAGAACGCCTTTCTCAACTTCCAACTCCGACTTGGCCTCCCAAAAAGAAGCAACCTCATCACAAAGATCGTTCAACTCTTTCTGCATAGTGCCAAGTGGAGTTGTCTCTAATTGTTTAACGAGTGCTGAACACACCCTTGCCGTGAATACCCCCTCGGGCCAATACCTCAAAGTGCCTTTGGAGAGAAACATCATCCATACTTATAGAATTGTAAGGAAGGATGTAATCTTCACAAAAGGCCACTGCGTTGAAATCCTGGTCGTAAGCACTACCAAACTCAGAAGATGGAGCTTTGCGTTTTCGAGAACCTGTGTCAGCATAGGGGGCACATGGGGAATTATCCGAGGTTTCAAAGGTGGAGGAGAAGGAAAGACAATTTTGGCCAACTGAGAAGAGGACGACTCCAACTTAAAAAGAGAAGAGAGGTCACCCGACTTACCAGCCTCTTTTAATTGGATGG
Source organism: Arachis ipaensis (assembly GCF_000816755.2). NCBI lineage: Eukaryota > Viridiplantae > Streptophyta > Magnoliopsida > Fabales > Fabaceae > Arachis > Arachis ipaensis. Next base: position 116,887,513 of record NC_029787.2, read on the forward strand.
CCCGAGCAGATGCATTCTTCTTCGCTTGCCGAACTCTTTGTAAGGCATCTGAACCATTGGTCATCTTCTACAAAAGACATAACACGAACAAAACCTAAGGTTACATAAGTCAGAGAAATATAAAAGAAGCATCTACAAAATGAAAAAACCAACAACCTAGTTCGCTACGGACATAGCTCGGCTTGCCTATAAAAAATTTCTTAGTGTCGAGGTGAAGAGCTCGGCCCCAACATTCCTGAAACAAGGCCACTATATATACACTCCTCTACCTCGTCCATATAGGTTTATCTCTGTCATTAAAGAAAAAAGGTCGGGCACCCTTAACATATTAAACCTTAAAGAAATAGTTCTTAAAGTAGTGAAAAGACTCATCAAAAATAGAAAAAACTTTCTGGCCTTGAATAGCTCGGAAGAAAAGCCAATGTTGTTTTTTAGAGCTGAAAGGTTTGGTAAGCTGGAAAAGATAAAAGAAAATCTTGGAAGAAAGAGAAAGATTAAGCTCCTGACTTATTAGTTGATAAACCTTCATAAAGTCCCATGAGGTCAAGTGGATCTGAGAAGGAGCTACTTTACAGATACAAATAATTTCAGTCTCAAAATTAGTAAATGAAAGTGTTATCCCAAGCCTAGTAAATAAATAGTCATACATGAAAAGAAAATAGTTTTCCAAGTTACTAAGTTGGGGGAAGCAAATTATATCCTCCAGGTCAGGAGCTACCAGCTCATACTTCTTCTTGTCCTATTGGGTTCTACAAATCCTATACTGTAAATGAAATTTTTCTATATATTCATTGTCAACTACGGGGATAGCAGACAGGATAGTAATATCTATCCAATCTAAACCAAAAGGAACTTTAGATGACATGTTGAGAACTATCGAACGATACATAATATACCTTCAAAAAAGAAAAATGAAGCTATATCACTACAAAACTCACGAACTACAAGTTGGGTATAACATTACAGCAAACAAATAAATAGCTCAAAGAGGTTGGATCGTTCTTGCGAAGTCAGAAAAGGATCCAAATATACTAGTCCCTATCACAGTAACAGTAGGGATAAAAAATGTCACCTATTCTACTAGGATTTAAAACAACACCATTATCCAGAATGAAAATGGTACCATTTGGGGGGCATAAAGTAAATCCCAAAATTCAAAACCAACAACAAAATTCATAACAAATGGGTGACCTTTAGGGATGATGAACAACAAAAGCTACTACTACAGAATAACTAGAAAATCATTGCAAACAAATACATTTCCAAGAAAGCAAGAAAAAGAACCCTCTATAAGCAGTGGCAAGAAGTCATATTTTTGAAAGAGGCCATTCTCACAAAAAGCATCAAAACAATATTATCAAGAACATAAAAGCTCTGCCAGCAATGACAATAACAAGGAAAGAAAAATCAACCTTGAGGAAGAAGAGAAGGCAAGAGAGAACGTGTGCAAACAACAATACAAATAGACGATCCCAAAACATCTAAAAGCAACACGAATGAAGATTGAAGATAGTGAAATCTTGAAACATCAAAGGAAATGGAGCCACAAAGAAAAAGAGGAAGAAAAATCTCGAGAAAAATGAAGTAAAAATATCAAAAGTGGAAATGAAAAAGAAGAAAGCGAAAAGGGATTATGTTTATATAGCCACTAGGGTCAAAACGGTAAAATTATCCCTCATTTAATGATATGCACGGTTACCAAGGTAACTAAAAAGACGCACAAACAGTTACAAAAAGACGCAACATTCAAATTCAAAAAATACGTTGAGTACCCAATTTAACCCCAAGAAGGACGGAGTACCCGATGTGAGGGAACAAAAGCTACAAGAGATCAAGACCAACTTAGAAATGCTTGAACCCGACCTAAAGAAGTTCGGACTTAAGCAGAGGCATTGTTCATATCCTGGTCCACAACCTAGAAAGGTCCAAAAGGGGTAAAGTCCAATCAACACTCT